>NC_066326.1:2557600-2902100 GCF_022539315.1 Serinus canaria | reverse complement strand
AGTTGCTGTACCAAAACACAGTGCTCAAATCGACTTTTTGTTGTTCCTTGGGGTTTTTTGAATTATGTTTTAGTCCCATTTAAAGACTGGATTATTTTCATCATTGAATCTCAGCACATTAAATGCTTACCGATATTATTTTTGAAATAAAAAATCTGTTTACACTGTTAAGAGAGTATAAAAAGACTTTGCCATAGAAGAATATGATGGTGGGAGGGTGTGTTTACACAGTTAGAATAACTTCATTTTTATGAGACTTTCAAGAGCTGTGCTATCAGAAACCATGAGAACAAAGCTGTGTGACAAAGTCCTTCATGAAGTTCAGAGCAGCTTTGGAGAATTCATTTTAAAGAAAATCTGGAGCATTCACTTTAAAAGAAATCTGTAGGGTTTAATGCATAATGTGAATTTCATAACTAGAATTTCATGTGATGGAGAACAATCAAACCTCACCCTCTGCTGAAATCCTTCTAATCAACCCTTCACCTCCCATTTAAAAGAAAACTCAATTTTCTGTCCTATCCAGCACTGCTGCACTTGTCAACTGGCATTAAAATGGAATAATGAAGGAACAAAATCATCCCCTTTGGTGAGGAACTCGCATGCTGCAACTTCCCAGCATGGGCAGGGTTAGTCAGGGATGCTAATTGCAATCCTAATTGACAGATTTATGCCATAACATGGAAACCATTCAGCACAGTGGCAGCAATGTTCATACCTAAAGGAGCTGCAGGGAGCAGCCCCACACTGGGAGCCAGCTCCACACTTTTATCCAGCCTGTAGGAACACATCAGATCCCTCATTTTTCACCTACTGTAAAATGCAGTTACACTCTGCAGATTAAATGGATACCAGACCACACAGATCAGAGAAGAAAAAAAAATAATTACATCCCAGAAAACTTAATAGTCAGCAGATGAAGGGGCCAGTGTGCTCTTGCCCCTTTCTTTGGCTCCAGCATTGTCCCTCTGCAGTGGAAAGAGTTTGTTTACCAGCAGAATCCAAATCATTAATCCCAGAATTAAGTTATAATGTCCCCTCTAAGTGGCTTTATTCTTAAGGACCTGTGTCTGGAGATGAGGTGGGTACAAATAGCACGGGGTCAGCCTTCAGAAATCTCAGGCTGCTATTAAGGGCTTCATTGCCAGAGGAAACCACAGTGCCCAAATGAGCTGTAATCACACAGGAAAGCAGAGGATGCATTTGTGCTTACAGCACAGTTCTTCCTGCCAACTTCTCTGTGCTGAACTGTGGCACAGTAGGAGTAAATATTAGTGTCTCAGGTAGCACTGTTGCTTTGAACTGCTCTGTGTTTCACACATATTTATCTTTATGGCAGAACCTTTTTCTGGACAAAAAACAAAATCCCTTAATATTCTAAGTTAGGAGTGAGTCTACTGTATGTCTGTGGTGAATCAGTGGAAAGCAAAATATTTTTTTTTATGTATCACAGGAGTGTCTCAGAGGAGAAAACTGATTCTATTGCCATGATCATCTCCAGCCCTGAGCCTGGTAACCAAACTCTCCACCTTCAGGCAGTGTTGCAGACAAGTTCATTCCTTGCTCCTGCAGAGAGCTGCATGGGGCACTTTGGGCTTCACTAAGTGGACTCCAGCTTATTAATTGGTCACAGCAATTAGCCAGAGAGCCCAGGGCTGGATGGCCCTCGGTACACGGGGTTCAGTCAGGATCTCATGGGTATTCATTCCACTTTATCCACACCTCTGACCAGCTCCTCATCTCTGGCACAATCCCAGCCCTCTGTGAAGTGAGAGTGGAAAGATTTTCCCTTCCTTCCACATTTTGTTGAAATCTGGCATTTTCTGTGGCCATATCTCCCATGGTGGGAATGCAGGTAAAGGACACCTGAGGGGGAAGTGCCCAAGTGGCCTGGCCCTGAGAGGGAGAGAGGGATCGAGCTGGATCCTTCCCTGAAATGCCCTGGTGTAATAAATTCACCACAGTGCTTTACTCTTCTGCCTTCACCACAGGAGCATCTCTCACTCCAGACTCAGAGAGAGCAGGCTCAGCCCACAGAGCCACCTGTGAGGGGACTCCTCTGTTCCCTTCATACCATGCTGTGGTTTGAGCTCACCCGTGGGGAAGCTGGAGCTGAACCAGCCCCAGTCCCATCCCATGGTCAGTGAGGGCAGTGCTGGGCTCTGGCTGCTGTTGGGACAAACCCCTCCAGGCAGCTCAGGTAAGCCCAAAGCCACAAGCAGACAGGGATCCCACATTCTGTGTCCACCCAGACCTCGGTGATCGCAGTGGAAAGCAGGGCTGGGATTACCTGAGCAGGCTGAGCTTCGAGGCTCCTGGGGGAGCACCTGGGGAAGGCAAATCCTGGGATGTGTCACAGCATCTTTGGGCACAGTGTCACCTGAGACTGGTAGAACTCCATCTCAAGAACTCCATTCAGCTGCTCACCTCTCTGCAGCTTGCTTTCTCTTTTTCTAACCCTTGGTTTATAATTCTTTCCCTTTCTGCTGCTGCAATTTTGCTGTTCTGGGAACTTTGCAGAAGAGAAGAACAAACAGATCAGTGTTTGATGTTGCACTTTCTGTCTAGAAGTTTGTTTTCCTTTCTTCCTCCATTGCATCAATATTAACAGGTTGATTCATAAGCCAAATAAATAAAGGCTATAAATACATTCTTTCTATTTTGTTTTTTAAATTGTGAAACCTCAAAGTTACAGTTCCCACAGCAACTGCACAATGTGCACATACATTAAAGGCAGGGATATTGCCACCCAAGGCAGCAATCAAATATGCATGAGGGACTTATTTACAGGTAGGACCTTGCAAGTCTGAAATCCCAGAATCAAGAAGCACCTTGGATCTATCCCTGATGCTCTCCCAGAAAAATCCAAACATGTTGGTCCTTGTGGGCAGTGGGGAACTCGAACTTGCCCTGTGCAGAAGAGCTTATGGATCATGGGATGGTAGTGCCTTTACCAGAGCTAAAGATGCTGTGGATAAAGTAATTACTGTAATTAGCTGAAATCCACAGCCAGAAGGTGTCATAACAACCAAAGCATTACGAACAGAAATCATTGTTCACAGTCCTGACGATCCTTAAATGCTGTGCAAGAATTTCTCCCAGTTTGATGGAGCAGGAGTGAAGAGTGCTCTGTGTGTTGGAGAAGTCCACGCTATCCAAAACTTTTACCATCCTTTTGTTGATTTAATCCTGGTTTCTGGTCCTCCACCAACTACTGCTTAATAAAAATTTGGTTTTTAGGTCATGAATCCAGCATTTCAGCCCCTACCCTTGCCCAATACTGGGATCTCAGTTTGCAATGGATGTTCTTCTCTGGGCCTTGCCATTTTAAAGCCAGCTTTTCCAACAGTGCAGGCAGTGCTGGCATTGCACCCCAAGGCAGGAATTTGGGCATCTCCCTCAGTGCAGTGTTGCTTGTTAATCCAACATGTGCCTCCTGCTAATGAGGAGCAGCCCAGAGAGCCCAGTTCTCTGAGAGGTGCCCTGGGAGGAGAGAGAATTCAGATTTAAAAATGTAGCAGTATAGATTGTCTTCTTTTCCATGGTCTGTTATCACAAATAGTAGAGGCTGTAGGCATCAGATTTCAGTGAGAAAAAGGGAAGCAGCATCTCATCAAGTGACAGAATTCTTGGTGCCATTAATCTCTTGCAGTCTAGTAATTAAAAGGAACTGGAGGATTCCAGAATTCTAAGGGAAGGGCCATTAGCACGTTTAACTATAAGCAGCTGGATATTTTATGGGCAAAAATGGGTGAGTGTTGATGAGTTTTTAGGCCTCTGCAGCCCATCTCAGCTACTCTGGCAGCTCTCCTCCAGAACACCAACCAGAGAGAGGATTTATGACCCAGAGGACAGCACTGTCCTCAAGTGTCACCTTGAACCTGCTCATACAGACAGGCCTCTGCATTTCCATCCATATCCCTTGAATTCAGCAGCAGCATGTGCCACGTTCTGGGAGGATACAGGAGCCTGGTGTCTGTTTCTGTACAGAATGCATCAGATTTGTTTTGACAGAAATAAGAGTGATTAGCATAAATTTACCTTACCACAGGGACGGCATTTGAAAGAAGTTGTATCAAAGCACCATCATTTCTGTGGAGCAAGTTTGTGCTGCACTGTGAAAGATGCCTTTTAAAATGCTTTTATTTCTCTGAAAAGCAGCAGGATTTGCCAGGCAGATGATTTTTCAAAAATGTTCCAGGATTTCTTATGGATATTAATTTCTGTTTAAGCCTCTCCAAACTTTGGCAGGAAGACAAGTTTCATTTTTCTCCAACAATTCCTTTAGTTCTGCAGATGTTGTAGCCAGATTGGCAATAAATTTTGCTGGAACAGTTAACTCAACTTAGGGAAAGGTGCTGTTATTTAATATTCTGTTTCTGTCTCACCTTTTGAACCTTAATTTATAGGTGGTGTCTTTTATAGCTACCATTCCATATAAGTCTGCAAAACTTATTAGATTATTATGTTCACTGCCAACGAGAATCTGATTGGTTTTCTAAATAAATATCTTCAGAAGCACGAGCATTAAAGGTGGTGTAAAGGGAAAAGTCCATTTTATGTCCCATTTCCAAATGGATACACGTGTTCTGATTACACCTCTCTAATTTCCACCAGTCTGTTTCTGTCTCCCTTTTATTGGCCTGATTAAAAGCTTACTGGAATGAGTGGGAAATCAAACCTCTCATTGACTTAAGTGGCTTTGAAGCAATTTTCAAATAGTTGCTTCACATTTGTTCCTTATTACACTTGAGAGAAGCTCTCTTTTCCTCTGTTCTCCATTTTGCCTCGCCTAAAGATCAGGAATTTATCTTTGCTCTTTCATAACCCCAGACATCTGCACCAGTAACCATCCATGAAGTGCAACAGTTCACTCTCAGTTCAGAAAAAGACCTGACTGCCAGGCATGTTTGATATTCCTGTGAAATGGAGTGTGGCCTTCACCCTGGGCGGCAGCCCGGCTCTGCAGGGTCACTTTTGGCTCTTTTGGGAGCACTGCACAGGAATTGCCTTTTTTTCCCTCCTCCCCCTACTCAGCAGAAAATCTAATCAGAGATTTTGGTCCTGCGTTCCACTGACTGTCAGGGGTTTGTGCGTGACTTCTCAAAGCAGTCAAGGAAACCAAACCTGCTCCCAGTCAGTCCCAGTTCCCTGGACTGGGCTCTGCACCCTGACTGGGATGTGTTCAGGAGCCCCAGAGATCCCCAAAGCTCTGCCCTGGCTGTGCTGCTCCTGCCTGGCCCTGCAGGAGCATTTCCTTGGCATTTCCCCTCGGCTGGTGCCCAGCTGATGGAGGGATGGTATTTAAGCTGCCAGTTTTGGCAGCTGTTTTCTGTAATTCAGAGACAGGCTCTGAGTTTGGGGTTACAGGTGTTTGACCAACAGCAATTCAAGATGACAGGAGATGACTGGAATTGTACCATAATGCCCATGACAAGTGACATTTTCAAACAGACAGCAGAACCTCACCTGCAAAATGTGCTCAGCTGCAGTGGCTGGGTTTGCTGCAGCACCTGGACTTGCCATGAGCTCAGGGAATTTTGTTTTGCTTCAGTACCTTGGGAAGTACAGAGTCTATTCCAAACACAGAGAGCAGGCAAAGCAATCCCTTTGCATCCCAGACCAATCTCTGCCAGCTGAGGAAATCCCTGGGAATTTTCCTGTCATGTGGAGGATGCAGAGTGAGGATCATGCTGGAGGTTGCACACAGCCATGTGTTACAGCCTGGCTGACAACCCTATGAGACTGTCCCTGCCTCACTCCTTGCTTTCCTGGGTGGGTACTCCATTTTATCCAGCTGAGGAGCTTTTTCTCCCTTCCCTTCCCTTCCCTTCCCTTCCCTTCCCTTCCCTTCCCTTCCCTTCCCTTCCCTTCCCTTCCCTTCCCTTCCCTTCCCTTCCCTTCCCTTCCCTTCCCTTCCCTTCCCTTCCCTTCCCTTCCCTTCCCTTCCTCCCTTCCCTTCCCTTCCCTTCCCTTCCCTTCCCTTCCCTTCCCTTCCCTTCCCTTCCCTTCCCTTCCCTTCCCTTCCCTTCCCTTCCCTTCCCTTCCCTTCCCTTCCCTTCCCTTCCCTTCCCTTCCCTTCCCTTCCCTTCCCTTCCCTTCCCTTCCCTTCCCTTCCCTTCCCTTCCCTTCCCTTCCCTTCCCTTCCCTTCCCTTCCCTTCCCTTCCCTTCCCTTCTTCCTTCCCTTCCCCATTACAGTCCAGCTTTATCTATTCTGAGCATCTCTTTTTGCTGCAGCTCTGCTCCTTCCTGCCAGGCTCTTGGACATCCCAGGTGACAGTAGAGCCCCGGGGCACAGTGGTCAGTTGAAATTCAACCCAATTTTGCCTGAAGGTCAGGTGTATCCAATACTCAGGATAAGTTTGTGAGCATTCTTGGGCAGAATATGGTTAGGAGTGAATTTGGAGGTTTATATTCAGAGTTACCAGCCAAAGCTGACTCAAGGGGAAACAGCACACACCAATAAGTGTAAACAAACTCCAGGCCTTCGAAATGAGGGGAAAAAAGAGCCTCAGTGCTGCTGCATCCCCTGCAAACCTGATTTCTGAGGCTCAAAAAATAGCAGCTTCTCACCTGAAATACTCCTTTGTTCTTGCAGCAATTTAGGGAAGCTACCATGCAGATTCTGCACTGGAGCCACTGTTCATCCTTGCAAGTTTTAAAAAGTCCTTTTAGAAAAGCCAAGAGAGGAACAGGGCAAGGTTTCTTCCGTGGGCAGATCACTTTCTGTTGTACTGCAGTGAAATGGTTGGCACTTAGTTGGAGCTAAATTAATAAACTTTTTTCTGATGGCTCGGAGTTACAGCTGCTGTATTGTAGAGCAGGCAGATAATTGGAGTGGTCAGAGTTGTATCTGCAGTGCTGGGAAATTGATGTAATAATTCTGGACCAGAAATAGTCTAAATAGAGAAGAAAGCATAAGCATATGTATAATATATCTCCTAGAATTCTGCAAGACCTCTAGCAAATTGGATTTGGAGTTAATAAACTGTTAAATAAAATGCCCATGACAAGAAAAAAAAATTCATTAACCAGGTCTATTGACAGCTTCCCTGATAAGGTAAACAGCAGTCTATAATCATTAACAGCTCATGCAGAGATCTGCATGGGTTTGCTGATAGGAGCTCTAATAGAGCCATTGAGAAGGAATTACAAACACAGGCAGAAAGGACAGCGTTCTCATGTGTCACTTTTTATGGTGTTGATTTGTATTTTGATTCCTTTCACAGTGAAGGTTGCTTAGAGTTATAGCTGTCTGAGGGTCAACAAATTTCACAAGGAGCTGGTCCCCTCCATCGTCCTGAACAATCCCAGAACCTTGAGCTCTGAAATTCATGACACCCACATGGAAAAGTATCATTTGCTGTGATTTATTCTGGCAGGTACATTATTGGGTGCATGTTAACCAGGACAGATGGCCGTGCACAAGGAGCTCCAAATCACACTTTTGGAAACTTTTCTCAGCGTGGTGTATCAGGAGCAGAGAAGAGCAGAGCCTTTAGTGGGGTGAGGTATCACCAGCCCGTGTGAATCCATCTCTGCTGGCTGTCCCAGCAGAGCATGCCCAACACCCTCTGCCAAACCTGCCAGGCTCTCCATCTGGCTCCTAAAGGCCTTAACAACATCATAAGTGTGAGTGCACAGAGAGCAGAAATACCAAATATTAATGTGGTGTCACTGCAGCCTCTTCTCTTTCACTGCTTTGCCCTGGGAGGCTGCTGTGTAATCTGGCAGCAACACAACCCAGTGTTCTACATTTCCTCTCAATGAAACATCCCTTGATGTCAGGTTGGGTTTGCAGACTTGCACTCGTGGAGCAATTCCTCTCAGCCAGGGGAGCAGCAGCAGAGTGTGAGCTTGCTGGCGTGTCTCCAGTACCATTGTTAACAATTATGACATGACTGTCAAACCTGATTATCAGCTTTTAGGGATCTCTGTGAGACCCTGTAAGCACAGCTGCTTGGCTTTTCCCTCAAACACTGCTCTTGGAAGGCAAGAGAAGAGGGAATGGGTTTGGCCTTTAGAGGGAATCACTGGGTGCTTGCAGGAAGCCATGGCAATCAGGAATTTTTGGGATCCTCTCTACCTGTGCATATTTGGAGGTTTGAGAAGTTCATCCCCAAGAGCTTGGTTGCTCTTCAGAGCCCTCAGAGAGATATTTTGGCAAATGGCCATAGCAGCAAGTCAAGGAAGGATGCTGCCCCAACTGAAATGTCTAAATTGGAAAGGAGAAGGTATGGAGAAGGTGGAGAGGGTTGGAAAAGGGCAGTGGAGTGCTATGGTGACCCGCATTCCATGTTTGCACCTGGGTCTGTAAGCCAGGACCTCCCTTCTGCACTCACCAAACTGAATCCCCCTCCCATCCATCACTTCCATCGTGGCCAACTCTCACAATGCACCAGTTGGTTCCTCTCAGGTGAAAATAAACTGGAAAGTGTCCCCACAGGAGCACATCCAATGCACACCTTCAGCAAATTCATCTCAGGGGGTGAGACCAGCCCTGTTCTGCAGGTAAAAGCCCCAGGAATTGTAGAGCCAACACCAGCTCCCCACAGCAGTGGATCTACCCCATTAACTGGTGGTGACAGGGCCCCACCAGTTCTGTGTGCTTGGCATGGCACAAGACAGCCCATTGTGGTGAAAGAATGAGAAACCAGTGATCCAGGGGTTAAATGGTGAAGGGAAATCATCAATTATCTGTTATTTTACCTAGTGAGGGATTTTTTTTGTCACGTTTTACCCAAATGAAGCTCTGACAGGGGGTTCCAAAGGCTGCAAGGAAGGAGCATCTCAGGTACCTGCTGGGTGGGGAAGCAAAAGTCTGCAGACATCCCTGGAAGATGGAGAATCATTATCCCATGCAGGTGGAAACTCTGCTTATTTGCTTTGCATCACCACCCCTAATCTGGCACGGGAGATGGAGGCTGGGGCTTTGAGCTGAGATATTCAGCAGGTTTCTGTCTCACAGCCTAATGGCACAAAAAATAACAGATATTACATTTCAAATGCTATTTCTTCAGGTCTGGAACATCCCTCTCCTGCTGGCCTTATCAAAACTCCCATTGTAATTGGCAAGTTTTCATTTCAGTGGGAATCTTGAGGGGGGATGTTGGGGGGAGGTCATTGATTTCTCACAACCGATTCAATCTTTTTATATGCCTGACTGCCCTAAATCACTACAAGTAGGAAACTATTTTCAAAATTTCTCAAGAGCCCTGAATGTATTGATTGAGTCTAACTTTGACTTCAGACATTAAATTCTCTCTTTTCCTTGAGAAAAACAACCCCTAACCTTCTTTAAGGCCACTTGGTTTTAGCTGTCTCTCTGTTCTTGCTCCATTTATTTATGCTCCTCTCAATGACAGTCAGATTAAGCTTTGACAGTTTGTTCAAAATTTCCTTATTATCGTTTTCCCATTTTCCAATGAAAGTTAATTTTATTTGAATTTTCTCCCATTGTGTTGGTTCAATTACTAGCCCCAAACAAGCAGTTGTTGTATTTTGTGCTTAATATCAGCATATTGCCTGTGTAGTCATGTTTATAATTATTTCTCCTAAATTCCACTATCTCCAATTAAACTGCAAGAACTTTGAAACTTAGAAGTTGGTTAATGGGGAAAAAACCCTTCACTGTTGGATAAATCTTTTTGCTAATATCCTCCCTTGCCTTTATAAAGATACCCTGAGATTTAATGCAGTTAGCACAAAGATTAGTGATAACGTTTTACCTCATTTCCCCCAATCTATTACAGTGTGCAGCTCAATTAGAATTTTTAGAGGTGGTCCATCACGTGAAGGGCTTCCAGTTTGGGTTTTAAGTCATGCAAGAGCTCAGCACGCAGCGGGATCGTTGTATGTCTTAGGGACAATAATGACCAACAGGTGAAGACAGTAACTAACACTTTATAAGGAGTTCAGAGTTATGCACCAAATCAGTAGAGGATTTGAAAAATCCAGAAGGTGCAATGCCAAGGCATCAGTGGTGGCAGCAGCAGCAGCAATCGCGTGTGACACCCCCGCGTGTCGCGGCCCGGCTGCCATGAAGGCCTCGGTGGCATTTGAGCCGTGTCTGCCTGTGACAGCCGCTCCCTCCCAGCTCAGGGCTGTCACTCCTGCTCCTGGGCACTGCTGACAGCCCATGGTCAGAGCTGGGGATGCCATAAAGCTGTCCTGTGGATAATGCCACCCGGGCAGCTGCAATCTGGGCAGCAATCACGGCATGGCCGGGCCGGCCCTCAGCGCCGGGATCTGCGAGGGAGATTTCTCTCCAGCTCTGATGGGCCTCGAGCTCACACAGGAACATTAAAGCTCTGAGATGTGATCTATCACATCTAAAATTAGAGGTGTGGCAGCAACTTTTAAAGGACAGGTGTTTTAAACAACTCTGTGGAACTCAGATGTTGAGCAGAGGAAGGAAAAGGAAGAAGCAGAGCAATGATTTAGCTTTCTTCCTTTCCCCTGCATAACCACATTTGATTTTTGATTTTATTTTTGGATCAACATCATCTGAACAATGAGATTTTTTGTACTGCCTGTGTTTTGGTTTCAGGTTCCTTTTTGTGTGTTTGGTTTGTTTGTTTTAAATAGGGTTATTAGGCTGGGAGGTTTCATCAGGAAGGAAGCAAACGACGAGGACTGCAGGGTTGGTGTTGTCCAGGGACTCTTGTCCAGGCTGGAAAGGGACATTTCACAAGGGCATGAAGTGACAGGACAAGTAGCAATGGCCTTAAGCTGAAGGTGGGAGGGTTTAGATTGGATATTAGGAAGAAATTCCTCCCTGGGAGGGTGGGCAGTGCCCAAGGCCAGGCTGGACATTGGGCTTGGAGCAGCCTGGGACAGTGGAAGGTGTCCCTGTCATGGTTGGACATTGCATCACTTTGTCCTTAGATATTGAGGGCTGGAGAGACCAGGGCATATTTTATGGCATTGGATGAATCTAAAACACTTCTGGCTCCTCCATACAGAAGCAGATTTTGGAGAACATTCCTCCAGCCTGCCAGTCTGTGCATCCAGCTGTAGGCAGTGCTCAGGTGTAATCCCAAAGGTTTGCATGTGCCTTTACAAGCAAATTAAAAAAGAATTTAAAAAAAGCACACACTGCAGTTTCCAGTGCTTGGATTATGGT
Organism: Serinus canaria; assembly: GCF_022539315.1. Lineage (NCBI taxonomy): Eukaryota > Metazoa > Chordata > Aves > Passeriformes > Fringillidae > Serinus > Serinus canaria. The sequence continues at coordinate 2,890,974 of NC_066326.1, read as the reverse complement.
TAGGCTTTGAATACACACAGAAATCTTTGCAAAAACCTGGTCCCAGTGGGAAGCAGTCCTTGGGAGCACTGATACACAGTGACAGAACATCACTGAAAGGAGCTGCAGCCTCAAATCATTCTGGTAACTTTGATGCAGCAACATAAAGCCTGTAAGAAACTGCACTTCATAAAAACAGGCACTTCCACACACCCAAACTGTAATTCCCTATGAAAGTTAATCTTTTCTATTACTCTTATTCCATTTGTAAATGGAATGCTGCTTTGAATTATGGCCTGGTGCAGCACTCCTTTTATGCTTCAGTAGTCATGGCTTTGGTATTTCAGGTATTTATTGTCGAATCTTGTCTACTCCCATTCATCAAACACCTTCACACCAGTCCTGCCCAAGGAGAGCTCGGATCCACAGCAGACTTGCTGTGGGGATATTGCAAGTCAGCGTTTCTGCTGCCTTTCTGCAATACATTAATTACAAAACAAATAATCAACAAGCACTTCAGCAGGTGTTCCAGCCAGCAGCATTTCTTATGTGCTTAAATCATAAAATCAGAGAGTCATTCAGGTTGGAAAAGACCTTTAAGGTCAACAAGTCCAACCATCAACCCAGCACCACCATTAAACCACGTCCTCAAGTGCCAGATGTAAGTTCTCTTTGTGTTGTAAGCTGAACCCTGACACAGCCATAAAACCCACTACACAAAATTGAATTTTGCCTTACATATATGATAACATTGATACGATTTTTTTGAGCTGTCATCTGCATGAAAATGCAGCTTCCTTTTCATGCAGAGAGCTCTTTATTCCGTGGGTGCTGTGGAGAATCTTGAAAAGACTCCTGTGAGCTGCCAGCCACTGGTAGCAAATCGATGTAATCTGCATTACAATACTTGCATCATGACTTTGAAGAGGGACCGAACTTGGCTGGCTGGCTGTGCATCCAGAATCACTTCAAAGATCCCATTTCTGACATTCAGGGATGTCTCTGGCTTTGTTCCAATTCATTGCCTTGTAAGCTGAATTCAGAGGCAGCCGGAGAAGCAGCCCCTCCATTCATATCTGTGGAATGTGCAGCAGCACAGACCCTGTCCTTGGGCTGGGCTGACAATCCAAGGATTTTGGCTTTGTGGGGAGGCTGGCAGGGTGAGAGCAGCACCACTCTTGTGTGCCCAAAGGCTTGCTGAACCCACAGGAAAAGCTCTGCAGGAGTGACTGGGAAAGAATCCAATTCATCCCCCTTTTTTAGAGGCTGGTGCAGAACTGTTCACTGTAGCAACAGAAGATAATGCTGTCACATCTTACAGATATTGATATCCGCCCTCAAACCCTGGGAAAAGGTATAAATGTACTTTCATGCACATTCTGTAGTTCACATCATCTGAACACCCACAAGATAATGTCTGCACTGTTCCACTGAGAGCAAACACAGAAATCACAGAATACCCTGGGTGGGAAGGGACCCAGAAGCTCAGTGAAGTCCAGGCTCTGCAGAGGACACCCCAAGGATCACACCGTGTTCCCAACAGCATTGTCCAGGCACAAAAGCTGTAAGAAAAAGCACTTTCTCCTCTGAGTTCCAGCAAGCTGACCAAATCATCATCACCACCATCACCATCATCATCATCCCTGCCCTGTAAGCAAGCTGTAAAACCCCAGAGCTCTCACACCTCCCCCAAAATTCTTCATCACAGCCAAAGTTCCCCAAGCCCCAACCCCTCCCCAGCTCTCCTCCTTGCATTGCTGAGGTGCTGCTCACACACCTCTCTCTCATCCAACCCCTGTAACACAGACTGGACATCCCAGCAAGTCATTTCTCCACTGTCTGCTGCTGGAAGATCCTCCTGAGGGGAATTCCTGCTTTGAAGCAGTCAAGCTTGAGTGCCACAGGAACAAAAGCAATGAGACAGCAACAATCAGAAAGAATCAAACGTGTACAAGCCATTCTTCCCTGGAAAACCCTTTTTTCTAGGAAACCTCCTTCTGAGAGCTTCAGATTTCTCCTGGCAACACTTTATTGATTCTGTGTGAATAGATCCTTTTCTTCAAACATTTATTATCTTAATATCTCAGCAGCTTCTCGAGATGACACGTGGAAAGCAGAGCCATTAGCCAAATTCTAGGTTGGAGATTTCAAAGTGCAGGGAAACGTGGCATCAGCCACACTTTTGAAAGGGTTGATATTTCTGCTGGCAGTTTATATAAAAGATTTCACCTGAATTAATATGGTCAGGAAGTTTTTGAGTGGAATAAAATGTGGTAAGGGAAGCTGTCCCTGCAAAACAAAATAAACCTGCAGATTTCTTTGGTAAACTAATCCTGGCCTTTCTAGCACAGGCCAGCTATAGCTTTCACAGCAACAATGGGATAGAATAATTTTTTATGAACTCTTTTCATATATATTCAAGTGGATTTACTGAGGCTGAAAACCTTCTGTTGTCTCTTGGTGGACAAGTCAAATGTATTAAAATGGTAATTCTTTCCCATATTTTTAATCCTCTCAACATGTTTCCCTCACACATAGAGTATGAACCAAAGATAGCAGGATTTAGCAGAACATTTGCAAATTTTATTTTGGCAGATTGCGTAAGGCAGGTTCGAGGTAATGGAATAAATTACAGATCCCTGAAGGAAAGGGAACATTGTCATTTCTGAAACTCAGCTGTAATAATTGGGCATCCCAATTATGTATAATCCTGTATGAATTAGTGACTACAATGGTTCCACTGAATAGGTCACAACCACTGCAAAGAAGCAGAATTCTGCTTGGCACTAATTTATCACAGCTTTTAATGAACCCACTGTGAATAAATCTGGTCCATTATTTATGGGGTTACCTACCTGCCCAACATTTCTTTTAATCACAATTTTCAAATTACTCTGCCCTCCCATCTTTTCCTCTCCCTCTCTTATGTGGCAACCTTTCCCATAAGGCAAAATGATTAATTCAGATTTTCTTGATGTTTAGATTTACCAGCCTGACTTTATGGGGTCTTTCTCTCTGAAACAACAAAGCAGCAAATTTTGTGCAGCACAGTAAAATTTTGATATGGATGAAGGACAATACCTCTTCCTAAAGCACTGTAAATTTTTTATTAGTCAATGAAAGAATACAGAGTAGCAAACTTTACCTTTTCAGAGAAAAATCTTTGGGAAGCCTCTTCCTCTCAAATAATTGATATTTTCTGGATCTATTTGAACCTGCCTGAAATGATACCACACTCAAAAAGTGATCTCAGAATTAGATGAGCCAACATGAGGCTGAGTGGTTTAAAACCTAAATTTTGCCTCCTGTATAGCATTTCTAATGCGCAGATTTACTCATTGCAATGTTCAGCCCTATTGTAGAGGTAATTTTCCCCTGATTTTAATGGTGTAGAGCATCCTGCCTTCATTAGGAAACATCAGGCATGTTCCTACTAAGAAGGACAAGAAAGTAAATATTTTTAATTGGATTATCAAACTAAGGCTAAATTAGATAAGGATGTCCTTGCCAATAGCACAGTTTAGCAACTTTTGCTCAATAAAAGAATCCAAGGTGGTGGCCCATGGGAATCCCAGGGCTCAGGCTGCAGCTGGAAGCCCAAATTCTCTGTCTGCTGTGGTAGATGCTGCAGAGTGCAGCCCGGGAATGCTTTTTGTGCCTTGGCACAGGGATCCTGCCACTGACACAAGAAAATGCTTGTTAAGAGCTTTTCCTCCAACCCCTTCTCATATGGTGGCCCTCCCCTGCCTTCTGCACCTCCGTGGCTTCAACTGGTGCTGCTGAATTTACGAGGAACAAAACGCCCGAAGCTGTTCCATTCATGTTTTATTCATGTTCCCAACCTCTCATCTTATTTACCTGGTGTGCTGCCTGCCAGAAGTAGTTTTTGGCAGGCAGCAGATAATTTATTTTGTGGACATCTGCTCCAAATGTTTTGTGAATAATTAGAGAAGTCTGTAGGGTCTATTCAGTGGGATTGAGCTCTGACAACATCAAGGGATTTCTGATCCTCTGCTCCTCCTCTTCATAAAATAAAGATTGTTAAGATTTTTTTTTTATAAATAAAAAGAAAGTTTTCTCAGTAATTGAGGTTTTTTGTGGAGTAAAGGAGCTTCTGTTAGGACCTGTTGGGCTCCAGTCACCCCTGTGACATATTTCATTGCCTCCACTCTGATGGTGAAAGACTGAATAACTTAAGGAGCAGCTTCATAAAAAGGAGAGGGGAGGACAAGAGCTCCTGTGTGAAGATGATGCCACACTTTAATAAAAAAAATGCAAAGTTTAAAGTAAGGGATGAATCTGTCTTATCAGATTCATCATTTAGCCACCAAAAGAAGCCAAAGAAAGTGAAGTTCCTCAAAGTGCATTCATTCTTGCCTATCAGTGCAGCTGCTCATGATCATCAGGTTAGGGCTGGCCAGAAACATCTGGTGTAATTTAGATATTTGAGCCATTTTTGCAGCTCTGAGATGATTCCTATTCCTTCCTCCCTTCATGCTTTTGAATTCTCCACATTTTATTTTTCTTTTTTAAATGGGGTTGGTTTTTTTCTTATATATTTACTTGCTTATTTTTACAAATGCTGTAAAAGTGAGAAATGAATATGTGGCCTGGGAGTGTGACATCTGAATGTCACTGGGTATCTTGTTTTTGGAGATATTGCAAATCTTCAGTGTTTATACCATTAATATTTAGGAACCAAGATTTATTGCAAGGTAATAGATATCATAGAGAAGAGAACACTGGAAATGGCATGGCTGTGATTATTTAGATATTGGATCCTCTTTTTGGACTGTATCTCTACATTCCTTAATGAGGTTCATGGGTTTCTCTCCTTGGTTAACATGTGAAAAAAGTCCCAAAAAGCAGCTTCAACCTCAGGGAATTGAACACACCAGGAGCTTTAAGCACTACAGCCCTGGTGGTGCTGGGCAATGTCCACTAACACAGATTTCCAGCAGGTTTTAAGCATAACTGAGGCTTAGAGAGGATGGAATTCCCTTATTAAAGGGAATACACCCTAGAAATCTTTGTCTTTAATCAAAGGAGATGTGGCTGTTTCTCTCTGCAGCTCAAGAACTCCTCTGGTGAGGGCAGCTCATGGACACACCAGAGGGTGCCCAACTTTATCCCGATGGGCACAGCCATGGGCACAGCTCTCAGGTGCCCAGATGCACCCAAGGCAGCTGCATTTATTTTGTGGGTAGCTATCTCCAGTTTGTAAAGGATTCTGAGCAGACTTGAGCATCCATGGAGGGGCTCAGAGATGTTCTTGTGAGCATTGTTGGCTCAGGCCAATTACAGAAAAGCAGAGTAGACAGGAGGGTTTCCAGAGAGGGCTTTTCCCATTCCCAGTGGGCATGGCAGGCATGCCAGTCAAAGGAAACTGAAATAATAAGACACCATTACTAAGGATTTACTGTAATGTCAAAAGAACTTTAATTAAAGTTGGCTCCAGGACTCTGTCCCTGTAATTGTGCATAGGAGCTTTTCAGCCACTGCTCATCAGCAATATATTCAGCAAGAAATAGATCTTATATCTCACTTTCCTCCTTCCTGCCATGAATTATCTGGAGCTGGTGGAAAGCTTCAGCTTTGGCTTGACTGCCTCATGGAAAGTTCAGGATGAAAGGGAAGAATATATCTTTTTTTTTTTTTCCCCTGCCCAGCTGCATTCTGGGACCTTTCCTCAGGGCTGTCTGGGACCTTTCAGCTCTGCAGCAAAGTTCACATTCCTGTTAGGAGAATTCTCCTGGAATATTAAACTGCAGGGGTGGAGACAGGCCAGCAGCAAGCAATGGGATCAGCAGCTCAGCCCTCCGGGGTCGGTGGGCACCTCTGAAACAGTGAACAGCTTTTCCTGGCAGTGCTGGGATCAGTGCAGCCTGGCACGGGGCAGCAGCATCTCATAAGCTGTGCCTGCCAAGGTGGCAGGGCACCAACTTTAGCTCAATGCACAAGGTTCCTTCCAGGCTGTGTTTTTCAAAGGATTTGATGCCAAGAACAAAAATAAATAAATCTCAGCCATTTCCTGGGGTGGATTTGGCAGAGTTGTGTCACCGTGCAGAGGCAGAGGTGACATCCCTGGCTGAGGAAGAGGAGCAGCTGCTGGTGAGGCAGTCAAGGAGCCACTTGAACCGCCCATGGCACTGGAACAGCCTGGCCATCCCTCATCCAGCACCTGGCCTGGAACACAGCTACCTGGAAAACAAACTGCAGCTCCTGCCTGCAAACCTGCAGATGGTGGAGTGAAGACAGGGGGGAAGAGTCCAATCAGCAGCAAACTGAAACTTGACACGTGAATTTTAAACAGGCAGAATGCAATTACCCAGATTGGGCCTTGGCTGGGCTTCCAGGCAACTGAAGGGGTTTATGTGTGGTTTGGGAGTTTTGTGGGCTGACACAGCCATGTGAGTAGCAGGGACAGGAGAATGGCTGTGCTGAGGGAGCTGCTCAGGCTGGGCACAGGGATGGAAGCTCACAGTCTAAAACTGTGCAGCCACAGCAGAGGCTGAAGCATTCAGTGCTTTTGGTGATCAGAAGCCACAGAAAGAAACCCCAAACCACATCAAACAATAGCTGAATGCACCAAGAGTCCCCACTCCAGACTGAGGCTGCCCTGCACCACTTGGTGGTGAATGGTCACTTCTGGCACAAACACCAACTGAGTTGGTGATTTGACTCCTACCAAAACCAAAAGTGAGACCTCCTTAGAGGTCTCCTTGTAAAAATAGAAACCCACTGATGTGATTCAAACATACTTTTTTTAACCTCAAACAAGTCTATAATGCAAGACAGCACAGGTGAAGAGCTGCATTTTGTCTTTGCAGTTGTGTTTCTCCTCCTTGCAGTGCCTCCCCAGCAGCCTTGGCAAGGCTGCACTGCAGGCAGGAGCAGCAGCCTGGTGCTGTCACATTTTGGCACTGACACAGAGGGATTTAACTGTCTGCATGGGAGGAGTTTAGTTAGGAAGTGACACTATTCCCAAGCTTTTCCAATAGAGCTGTCTGAATGATTAGCTCCTGTTTTCTGTCTTTATTTAGAGAAAAATGCACTTAAAAAGAAGTTATTTTTGTTGTGGTCTGCCTGACTGACTGCCTTCACCAGCGAGGTTGCCTCACCTGTCTAAAATTTCAAGTCTCTAAGTACATAACTGAATTTTCCTTATGCAGCAGTTTCTTAATCAGTTCAGAAAACTAATCCTGATTTAAAGTAATCCTGCAGAGATATCAGCTCTCACAGCCTCAGGTGCTAATTCCAGTTCTGACACAAGCTAAGCTCTGTCCAGTTTCTCTTCTGCCTCCCCTCCACTGCAGCTTTTCCCTTTGTTCCCAGCAGTGCTGCCACACTGGGTTTTTTCCCTTCTTCCTTCAGGGCGTTTAAGTATAGAAACTCTGGACAGGTTGAAATCTGCCATTTAATAAATCACCAAATTCTAATGTGAAAAATTAGGGGTTTTATTTCCCTATCTTCTTCCAGAAATTTAACCTATGTTAATGTATTCAATGCCCATTGTCCAACTGTAAATCCAATTTATAAGGGCAATGTTTTAACTCCACAAACTGCCTTCCAAATCAGCATGAGCTCAACCAAGTAAACATCCTCTCTGTGGGATATATACATTCCTAATTTTTGTTTGAAATTCAGCAGTGAGATTTCCTTCATGGCACATGAGGGGATGTGCAAGCTCAGAGCTGCTTCTGAGCTTGGCTCTTCTGGGCTTTGAGGTTGGTACATGGAAGCTGTGCCTGGGAAAGCACTGGTAGTTACTAAGCAACTCTTGGGGCCAGGGTTGGTGGAAATTCCAGCAGATTTTCTGCCTGCAACAGCATCTCTGCAACCCTGCAGGAGCAGCTTCCAGAAGGGAAAGGTCCTCCTAAATAAAAAATAAAATAATAATTAAAAAAAATAAAGCATGTGTAGAGCATTGCACAGCCCAGCTCACAAATCAGAGGGTTTGTGTTTGGATGTCATTTGTAATTCTGTGAAGTGCTCAAAGCAAGCTAAATCTCATAAATCTTGAAGGAAGGCAGCACTGCTTCCAGCTCATCTATCACAAGAGGCACGGAGTGCTGAGAGGCTGGAGGAGCAGGGGAAGCAGCCTGGAGCTGACACAGGGCAGGGGCAGGGGCAGGCAGATGTTCCCCCACGAGCAGAGGATGCTCACAGGCTGTCAGCACGAGCCCTGGGCACAGGGGAGCAGCAGGGTGAGAGGCAGAGGGACAAGGCAGGGACACCCAGGTGACAGCAGGGGCTGCAGGAAGGTGCCACAGGCCAGGCAGTGGAAGCCCAGAGTGTCACAGGTTCAGGGGCACCAGCTCTGGAGGGTCCCTGATGCATTTCTGCTTTGCACTGATGCCATGATGATTTTTTGCCTTTTCTTTTATGTATTCTCAGTACCTTTGCATGCAGACTTGTAAAGTTAAAATCTTGCTTCTTTCTAAATTCATTTTTTCATGAGGAATATTTGAACTCTTGGAAGTTTCCTCTTAAACTAACGAACATACAGCAGAGTTCACTCCACTAATTAACACTTCACTAGGAGAAAGGGGATTCACCACTGAATTCTTCTGCTTTGCAACTTAAAGATGAGGATTTGTTTGCCCACAAAGAGAGAGGGCTCCTGAGCAAGGACTCAGATTCATCAGGCAGCAGTGTCAACCCCCTGGAAGTCCCTAGACTTGCCAACCATGAATTGAAGACAAAACAAAATGGGGGAGGAAAAAAACCCCTGAGTTGAACATCTGTTGGCTGTGCAGAGATTCAAAATTTATATCAAAACAGAGGCAGTGATCCCTCTTTAAAGTATCACAAATCTAAACCTCAGCCTGGTGGGTGTCACAGCACACCATCTGTTAAATTAATACAGTTTAATTAATCAAAGTTAGATGTTCTTACATGTTTTCACTTTTGCATCTGAAGAAGCATTAACTCTCCAGAATAGTGAATATCCTGCAAGTGGATCTGGGACGATGCAGGATGATTAATGTGTTTACACCCAACATCCAGCCAATGGAAATGCTGAATCTGAAGATCTATGGGGAAATCTGTAAAAAGTGCCAAATATAGTGCAGCAAGTATTTAATGTACCATGTGAAGGAAGGGAGAGGAGTAAGGCTGGGGATGGCAGCTGCCAACCACTGACCACCATGTAGAGAATATGCATGTCTTACCCATATTCCTAAAAATCCTCTGATATTGAGGATTTTTCCACATGGAGAAGCTGTCCTTTTTTATGGCCAGGTAATATCAACCCATAGCCAACTTTGACTCTTAGGGAAATTTCCTGGGTTTGGATAAAGAGAAGTAATCCTAAAATTCTTTCCCCTGAAAAGATCAATTCTTAAAATATTCCTTTGAAATAAATACAAGATCTGCACTGAATTAAATCCCAGACAGATGAGGGCAATGAGCTTTGAATTCCCAATCCAATCCCTTTGCTATTTGCCTTGTACCAGCACAAAGGCCCCCATCCTGAAGGACCTCATGGTGTGGCATCTGTAATATCCTGATTGTCCCACCCCTACAACAAAGGTTTTCCAGAGGATTTCCTAAGTGGGTGATAATGTTTTGGTTTTATCCAAGTTTTTTCACTGTTCTTACATTGTTACTCCTGCAAAGCCCCCGTGCTCATCATAAACACCTGGATTATCAGGGAAAACTGATCTGATGGAGCTGCTAGTGGTCCATAAAAATAGTCACTGGAGTTAGGAAAATAGAAATACAATCTACTTTCTGCAAGTGGAGGATTTTTGCATAGCATGGATATCTGGATTTATTTTTTTTTTAATAAAACACAACATGAGATTGAAGCAGAGGATTCATCTTGACAATTAAAGCAGATGTTGATGTGTAACCTCTGACAGCTCACAGGAGAGCTGAGCTGGGATGCACATCCCTGAACTGGAAATCTGTACAGGAGATTATGATTGGATCAAAGCTTTATTTCCTCACTGCAAACAATGCTGAAATTCTACTGCAGGGGCCAGAAACAGATTAAATAAAAGGAAGAAACAGCCATAACCACATTAGTAATAAGACAGAACCTGAACTGAGGCTGAAAGTCAAACTTCAGAAGAGAGCAGGTCTGCTGAGTTTGTGAGGTCCCCAGGACGAGGGAAGAGATGAGAATCTGACTCCATGTTCTCAGAAGGCTGATTTGTTAATATATTATATTAATTATGTTATGTTATGTTATGTTATGTTATGTTATGTCATGTTATATTATTATATGTATATTATATTATATTATATTATATTATTATATTATATGTATCTATATATATTATATTATATCTATTATCTTATATTATCTTCTATTATATTATCATTATATTCTATTACTTATCTCTATTATATTATATTCTCTTATCTTATATTATCTTCTCTTCTATTCTATTCTCTTATATTCTCTTCTCTTATCTTATCTTCTATTATCTTCTATTATCTTATATTCTATTCTTTATCTTATTATCTTCTATTTATTATGCTACACTAAAACTATACTAAAGAAAGAGCAAGGATACAGACAGAAGGCTTAACAAGAATGATAATGAAAACTCGTGACTGACTCCTCAGAGTCCCACACAGCTGGCTGTGATTGATCATAAAGTTAAAACAGTTCCCATGAAACCAATCAAACATTCACCTGTTGATAAACAATCTCCAGAGCACATTCCAGAGCAGCAAAACGCAGGAGAAGCAATCAGATAATTATTGTTTCCATTTCTCTCTGAGGCTTATCTGCTTACCAGGAGAAGAATCCTGGGCAGAGAGGATTTTTCAGGAAATACCACAGTGACACAGGTCATGTCCCAGGTGTCCCTAATGCTGGGACATTTGGGCAGCTCGTGCTGGGTGCAGTCTGCACCAGCAGTCACTGCTGTGCCTGCACCCAGGCACAGCCAGTGACCAACACCTTGGGAGGGGAGGACACTGTAGGGGGTGTGTGAGCAGGGTGAGGGAGCTGGGCCATCAGCACTGCCACAGAGAAAGCAAAGTTGGGGATGCTGTCCTTGCAGGAGACTGAGCTGGAGCAACATCACACGGAATTGATATTAAAAATTAAATAGAAAATTCAAAAACAACAAAAAGACCACCCAAAAGTGTTCTTTCACCCAAATATAAAGCCAGTAGAAGTGCTCACTCCTTCATCATCCCTCTGAAAGTGCCATTGGCTTCCCCAGCACAAGCAGAACACCTGACTTTTATTGCTGTCCTGCTCCACAGGACCAGAGTGCTGGGGACACAGGTGATGGGATTGGAACACACAGAGGATGGGATTGGAACAATCTACTCAGACATGAGATTGGCTTTCATTATTTTCTGAGAGGGAGAGAATTTGAACATTTGTTTCTCTTTATTTCTTATAAGCAACTGCTGGATTATTGCTTAAGGAGAGACACAAGAGTGTAGAGAGGAAAGAAGTGTTTTATTATTCCTGGAGCAGGACTGTGAAATTCATCCCTCCAAAGCATGGCATGCAGCTGAATTCTTCACTTCTCTTGGTGAGAAAGAGCGAGGAAAAACAAATAATGTTTTCCCTGTTCTGTTTTTCTTTTCTCTTCTTTATGCTTTAGTTCACCTGATAAAGCAATTTAGGCAACAAAGTCAAGCAGAAAACCAGGATTCCCTTCTATTTTTTTTTGCTTTGCACTTTGTTTATCCATTCCCCCCTGTGAGAGCTGGGTTTAATCTCACGCCTGCCTGGCTGGGCAGAGTTTTGTAGGGAAAAGCTGGAGCCCTGCTCATGGCATGGAGTGTTCCCTGCTCCATCTGCCCTGCTCCCAGCGTGGAGAGGCTGATCCAGGACACCCAGAGTGCCTGCACAGATCCCTTGGCCGACTGCAGGGTTAGTGGGATAGGGAAGAAGCTTTTCCTTGGGAATGGGGAGGCAAGGAGAGCACCTGGAGCAAGTCAAGGGGAGTTCACTCCATGGCTGAGTCACAGCTCAGCTGCTCTGGCCATAAAGTTATCAAAAATACAGGCTTGGATTTTGTTCTGGTTACTGTTTCATTCCCAAATGCTTCAGTGATTTATGACCCTGAGACTGAACAGAAAATAAAAAAGGATTGCTTTGTGTTCCTGCTAAAACTCTGTCCTTGTGAGGCAGGGGAGAACAGGTCACTGCTTAGGATGCAGGGCTGGGACCAGGAAGATTTTGTTTTTTTCCTTGCTCTGTCCAAAACTTCTTTGTGTGACTCCAGAAAACAGCTTTCCTTGCATCTCCAGTGTTACCAGTTAGTAGTTGAGATTCAGGAGCTGTCTGGTCTCTGGAAGGGGAAAAAGAGCCCCTTTCTCCTCTGCTGGGCTATGGTGAGGAGGAATAGATGGGATTTTGAGGAGCTCAGCTCTCAGCAGAACAGGCTGATCAATATCTGGAGCAGGTTCGAGCTATCTGCTGATGGATGGCAGGGAGGGATTTACCAACAGAGCTCAGCACAAGCTTAATGAAGCTTTTGCACAGCATGAACTAACAACTATTATCACCTCAGCACCTCCTGCATTCATCAGTGGATCCTTGAGGTGTGGGTAGGAAGGGGGAAACACAGGATTTATTTTCTTTTTGTGTTTCAAGCTGATGTCCTGATTAAATGAGTAATTTGGTGGTAATTAAAGTGCTGAGATGGTGCACACGGCGTTCCCACTGCTTGTCCCAGTGTGCAGATCCACTGCTGAAGGACCAGAGCAGATCTCCAAAGGCAAACTGTGCTCCCTGAGAACTGCAGCATCTCCTGCAGCTTTCCTCCTGAGAGGAAAACCAGCTTTTTTATATCAAGTTTGAGCAGGCTGAGCTAGAAAGCTCTAGAAGCTGCTCCTTTTCCTGATTTCTCATTTTCTCTCACCAAAGAAATCCAATCAGTAGCATTAAAAGTTACTCAGATCCAGAGGTTTTCGCCTTTGCAGGGGATTGTTGCCTACTCTGCAGAAATTCACAATATTTATGTATAAATAATCAGAATTGGAAACTCATGGCTGCGTGGGGGTCACGAGAGCAATGTGTACATGCACATATATATGTGAATAAACTCATCCCTTCCAAAGAAAGTTTTCTACTGTGTACAGGATTTGTTTTCTCATATTTTCCCCCTCAACTGTATATTTTTATGAACCTCAGCAAGCTGTCAAGCAAAATAGTTTTTATCAACAAAAATGAATTCATAACTGTAATTTCCTTTCAAAGACTGAATCAATTTCTTTCTGGGTAGTGCTCACTCCAGATTTCTTAGAGCTATCACTTAATTTCTGAATAGTTTATTGCTGCTGTGCTCTAACTTTGGAGATAATTTTTAAACTCTCTTGAAAAGAACAGAGACATAAAGTTTTCCTGTTCAAATCTTCCCTATTTATCAACTTTCTTCCTGAAATTCCTCTGTAGATAACATTGCCTCTCCTGAGAGTAACCATTGGTACAACAGGAATAATTAAATTTACAGTTGAGACTGTTATTCCCACTCCTGTCATTTTGTGAATGCCACAAACCCTGATGTGTAGGTTGACACTCAGAGACCTAATTTTTTAAGAGATGGTGACATCAGGCATCATCTGCCCCCAGCCAGCCTCAAAAACAAGCATCATGAAGTCAATCCCTTGTGCCAGGAGAGATTTAAATTGGATTTTAGGAGAAGTTTCTTCATGGGAAGGTTTGGTCCAGCCCTGGCACAGCTGCCCAGGGAGTGGTGGAGTCCCCATCCCTGCAGGGGTTAACAGAGGTGTGGATGTGGCACCTGGGGACAGGGGCACTGCTGAGGTGGGCTCAGTGATCTTTGAGGGTTTTTCCAACCCAAAATATTCCATGACTCCCTGGTATTTGGGGTGTGAGCCCCAGCCAGACTCCATGGGCAGATCCAGATCTGGTGTCACCCAGATCTGCTCTGCCCCAGCAGCACAGGTCCCCTCCTCTGGGCCACTTTTGGGACAGGTTTTGGGGAATGTTTCTGATTTGGTGGGAGCCCCACTGGAGTCAGCAGACTGGGGATGCTCAGGGTGTTCCCAACATTAAATCCTGCTGGATCCAGGGGAAGCAGCCAGGCAGAGCTGCTTTGGGAGCTGCTCTGAGCCTCAGCTGCAGCTCCCTCCAAGACACACTCCTTGATTACAAAGTCACCATTAAAATTATATTATGGGATGTGACTGGGGTCAACAATCCTGGTAAACAAGAGGTAAAAGCAACCATTAAAAGACATTTGCTGGAGGCAAATCTTTGTAGTCTTAGAGGAGGCCAGGTAGGTCACTGGATGTGAAATAGTGAGATCAAGCAAGAGGATGAATTATTAATTGCCAGAATTCATTATTTATTTCCTCAGTGCTACAGTTTACCCAGAGCTTTGTAGGCAAACAAAGGGATTGGAGCCCTCAAATCAAACTTCTCTTCTGACAGTTTGGTTCTGTAGCATTCATAGCCAGGGCTGTGTCATAAATTCAGGGCAGCATTCAAAGGACACTCCCTCCGTGGCAAATCTCCCTCCTCATTAAGATAGGAGCCAATTAATGTTCTCTAATCAGCTTTATTCCTGCCATCCCAGCACATGACTGTGTCTACAAACCAGATTAACCTCCTGGCTGCCAGGCTGTCTCACACCCCTGTGCTCAGCAGTATTTTGGAAGGATATTGTGTACAAAGGATTTTAAATTATGTTTTACTATCAAAACTTTCTCTGGAAATTTTCTTCCCTATTTCCAGTGGGCAAGTGCTGACTCTGCAGCTGTTTGGATTAAAAGAGTGGAAAATTTAAAGTTAGTCTTGGATAAAAATTTGAGTTGTTTGACCCCATGCATTTAAACTTAGGTTAATTAGATATAGTCCAAATTAACAATCACCTTGGTCTTAAAAAATCAGATTTAGATGAGGGTTTTAAACTTAGGGGCAGGTCTTGGTTCAGGCTGAGCTCAGTAAGATGTGCACACACATTTACCATCCCTTTGTGGGTTGGGATCAATACCAGTCTCAAAAACAGTGAAGGGAATTTTTGCTTTGGATGGAAATAAGGATTTCATTCCTTGTGAAAACCACTGATTTTGTATATCTAGGATAGGACCTTCCTAGGAAATCTAGGAAAGGATTTTTGCAGGATTAGAGCTTCAGGAAAAGTTCCTTTATTTTGTCTGCTGAGTTACAGAGATGAAGTTTTCAGTGAATACTGAGGAAAATGAACTTTTTTAAGCTTTGCCTTCTGTAAATGATGATTCTCCTATCCTTGGACTACCAGAAAATCAGTTTTTGTTGAATGATAAAGTCGTTTAACAGTCTGCCATTCACTGATGCTGTTCCCATTCATTTCACCTCATGAGTTACATCCAAGTAAGCACCAATTGATTTGTTCAGACAGCCTGGACTAACCTGAGCTGGTGGGAATCTGTTTAAAGAGGAGCTCAGTGGGCTCCCATCAGCAGAGAAAATTCTGGTTTTAAATGTGAAGTGCTGACAGAAGCCTGACAGCCACAGCTCTGAGAGGAAAAATATTGCAGCAGTAGATGCGTGGGTTATTTATCTGTTTAATTAAGGAGCAAATTAATTCCTCTTAGGAGGGCAGGGAGTATCTGACAACCCCAGAATCTGTTGGCTAAACCCCTTGGGAAGTAGAACTGATCCAGAGACAGAAAATGAAAGCCTGTGTTGGGATCTCAGGGCATCAGTGAGGACCCAGAAGATGAGGAAGTTCCTAATTCAGGATATTTGATCATTCAATATTCCTAATCAGGAATTAGGGAATGGAGCTGTACAAGGTGCATGACTGACCATTAAAGTGCATTCTGGCAAGTAAAGAGGGAGCAAATAATTTTATTTCTAAATATTAGAAATTTAGAAATAAAAAAACAACTTGAATATTATTTGGTAATTAATGAGACTTTTGGGTGTTTTAATGAGCCCCCTGTACTTCAGGAGAGGGTGCTGGAGCACACAGCAGGCATTTACAAGCCAGCAGAAATGAACAGCCTGTCTGATTCTGACAAATTATCCTTGGAGAGGAAAAGAACTCCATAAGAAATACAGTTGGTGTTAAACTTAATAAAAACAGACCCTGATGGACTCCCCTTGGAATTGTGGCAGACCTTGCACTCCATCCCTGCTCCTGTCAGAGAGCTCCATGAACTTTTAATACATATGAAAAAAACATTCCTTTCATCCATTAAGACATAATTACTTTTCCCTTCCCCCCCCAGAAGAAATTTGGAGGTGAAGCTCTATCCCTTGATGGAACTGCTGGATGAAGAACTTACAATTCCAGCTAAAACAGGAGTAGCTTAAACCACTCACTTCTTTTTTCCAGAGACTCAGCAAGATATGTTTAAGAAGAATTTGCTGCTCTCCTGGGAAATCCACAGGATTTGCTTACCACGAGGAAAAACCAAGCTCCATGCAGAAAGGGTCACACAGAGCTGCTGCACACATTGAACCTTTGGAAAATCTGCATCTGTGGGATGCATGGGGGTTTAACCTCTGTCCTGGAGGAGATGCTTCACCTTTCATCCCTTTTGGTGGCCACTTGTCAAGATTTTGTCACTATTTGTGCACCAGCTGCTGCCTGCTGGGGCTGTGAGAGGCACTGCTCATCCTCAGGGGAAGAACTGCCTTCCCAAAACGATGTGGGGAAGGATGGAAAGGTGAAAGTTCTGCAAAGCTTGGGGAGAGGAGGGGGTGGTGGTGAGAGGTGGAATCAGGGATGCTGGGTTCTGTTAAAATGTGCTGCCTGGGAAGTCCTTCAGGAAGGATCCAGGGCTTCTGAGGGCTGGTGGGACCTCGTGTGATTTAAGGGTCTCCTCAAGCCAGGTCTCATGAGCTCTTGGAGATCCATATCACACCTGAGATAGCTCGGCCACCTCAGATGGCATCAGACCAGCAGGATGGCTTCTGTGGCAGTGCTGGAAACAGAAAAGTTTTAATAAAGGGCAAAATAACAAAGCTCTTTACAGAGAAAAACCGAGCCAGGGCAAGAGGTTCTTGCTCCTGGTAAAACCCCCCACAAAAGCAGTTACTTTCTTTGTTCTCTTCTTTTTCCAGTGAATTGCTCAGGCAGGACTTTTTGGCTCCTGTCCTGTTTGCTATCCTTAAGTCTGAGGTGAATTCCCCAAGGTCCTATGAGGTGTCTTTGTACCCAATTGAGGAGAGAAACTTCTGGGCTTTTTCCCTTTTTCAGGAGACAAAGGATGATTTTGTCATTCAATCAAAGGGGGCACATTCCAACCTGGAATTCTGCAGCTGCTGCTCTGGGGGCTCTGGGGCCACTTGGTGCTGCTGTTTTCACCCTGTGGTGGGATTTGGGCCCCTCTCCTCCATCCCTGCCCCCTCAGCACTCACTCCCATTCCCATGTGCTCATGGCCTGCTCCAAGCACTGACTTATTCTGTGCTCAGAGCCACCACCAGCCATAGATTATGTTTAGCCCTGTTAAAACTGTAAATTTAACAGCAAGTGTGCAGTGGTAGAAGCCTCCTTTGCATGGTTTATGGAAGGCTGGAAGGATTTATTTCTTCCACCCAGAAAAATTTCTTCACTAATGCTCAGAGATTTACAATCCCCCCGATCAGGAGAAAGTCTACTCCCAGCTTTATTTGAATATCTGCTGATGGATCAACAGATCTTTCTGCCATGAAATCCTCCCTTTGCTGCTCCTTTTTTTGTTTAAAGCATGGAATATGTGGGCTCAAAAGTACCAAATTCCCACAGCTGCTCTCCTTGGGAGGTAACAGGGGAAAAAGAGAAAAGGGGGAAGAAAAAGAAAAAAAGTCAGTTGATTTACCTTCTGCATAGGGCACACTCCAAATGTTGAATATTGCATTGTGTGCACAGCAAAGATTCCAGGCTTAAGTTGTCTGATATGAACAGACTAATGGCATGCTATGGAATTGATTTTCTATCAGCCTTTTCAGGGATATCACTCCTGCTTTGTTCTTCTAATAGATAACATCACCTCCTCTCACCTCTCCTCTCTGCATCTCCTGGCTGGCATGTGCATCCCTGCCCTTCCCCCTCACCTTTTCCATATTCTGTGCCTTGACAGGAATCTCGTTTTTCCAATGGGCGATATCTCAATAATAAAGGGTCAGGTCTGATGCAGATATGAGCCTTTTTCACAAAAGAAGAAGGAAAAATTGCTGAGCTGAGACTGATGCTTTCATGATACAGAATGAACATTGGTGCAGAACACTGCAGCCACCAGCCTTGGGCTTGATATAAAATTACAGCTTAGTTTTAAGAATCTGATCTAAGAGAGCACCTCAGTCCTGGGGTTTGAAATTATATCTAAGCTATTAATTCCTATTAGTTTCTCTCAGATGCTTTTGCACTAGCATTAAATATGCATATTAAAAATCATATAAATTTTAAAGTACATCCTGGAAGATTTCTTTGGCCTT
Organism: Serinus canaria; assembly: GCF_022539315.1. Classification (NCBI taxonomy): domain Eukaryota; kingdom Metazoa; phylum Chordata; class Aves; order Passeriformes; family Fringillidae; genus Serinus; species Serinus canaria. Next base: position 2,872,639 of record NC_066326.1, on the reverse strand, counting down.
TGGGTTAAGCCCTAATTGATTTATATCAGTAAAATACTTAATATATATATTAAATTGTACAAGGAGAGGACTTTTCTGGGACATCTGTAAAAGCAAAGAAGCAGCTAAGAGACGGTGGAAGATTTTGAAATGTATCATTAATATATATTACAGAGAGGGGAGAAACAAGCTCTGAGTATTTTTTCTGAGAGGCTTTTGGTTACATTTCCATTGCCTCTTCAAACATAACATGTCCTTATCCTTGAAGCAAACACACTCCCATATTCATGGGGAAATATTTCATGTTGAAATTAGCAAGTTGCTGAATTGATGTCACCTGGTCCATCTTTAATGCATTCTCCTCTGTTCCAATCTGTAATATCATCCCAGTTCTGCAAAGCTGACTGAAGGTTGTGCCAAGTTCAAATGAAGTGTCTATTTATCAATGGGAGGTTTCCTGCTGGAGCCAGAGATGTTAATATTGAATATGCCTAATAGCATTTTTCAAACTCAAACAGTCCTGACTCACTGCTGAACATTTTTGAAACAGAAATCTCAACTGATGGGTGCATTCTGCCTCGGAAATGCCTTCTGGAATTATGGCTTGTCATATTATGCAGTTCTCCCCATAAAACTAAGCAGGGAAGGGGCCTGAGGAAGTCCAGGTCAGTCACAAAACAGGCAGCAGAGTTTAGATTTTCATGTGCCAGAGAATATTTATGTGGTATATGAAGTGGAGGTTGTTAATTACACACTTTACTTACACCTGTCTTAGGAGAGAAGCGTCTACTCCTGCTGCTGTAATGGGAATTGCTCTTTCCTTCACTTCTGCTTTATCATCCTAATGTACCATGAAATTGGACAAGAATTTAAAAAGTATAATCCTGTTTGCCTAAAGCCCCCAAAACCTACTCAATGCACCTCCTCTTCCTGTCCTGTCCTCCCTCATGCAGCTTTTGAGCTCCATGACCAATTCTTACCAATTTTCAGGGATTGTGTAACCATCTCAAAACTAAGGGATCTCTCCAAGCTCTACAAAAATAGAAACCTCAAGTTTGCACTAGGAACACATTCCTGTTTTTGTACTGAAAACAGAGGGGAAGAAAAGTAATACCTTCATTTGTCCTGTCCCTTTCCTCCTCTCCAGAAGGGGATGTTATGAACACCTCCTTCGTGTGAGAAACTTGGGCTGGAATTCACTTTAGTGGGCACCAGAGAATCCAACGCCGAGAGACAAAGCCATAAGAAAGCAAAGCTTCATTAGTTTCATTGCTCATGGAAGTGCTTGTTAATACAGACACTCCATTTTTAAAATGTGTTTCTCTGAGCACAGAGCCTGTCTGGTGGAATTAGAGCTCTGCAGCAAATGGGCCCCTTGCCAGTTCCAAGGAACACAAATTAAGGCTCTGATGTTGGGAGCGTTTATGCCCGTGCTTAATTTCACAAACCAGAGGGAGTCGTCATAGATCTGGAGTTGAAAGTGTTTTGTAAGTGTTTGCAGGCTGTTTGTGGGGGACTGTGGAAATAACCATCATTTTGGGATGTGCTGTGTTTCTACTGTGTCAGCTGAGTAGACATTTACAGATCCACCTCTGGAGGGAAACTGGAGGGAGGCATGGAAGGACTCTGCCATGGACATTTGTAATTCTGAGTTTTCTGATGAGATGGTGATTTGGGTTCAGCAGTTACAAAGTCTACACAGGTTGTATTGTCCTTAAAAACACACAAAAATTTGTTATTTGGGAGAAAATTAGTGGAGCCAAGTTAGTTATAGCCAGCAACAGCAACATTAGAGGGGAAAATCTGCTAACAAATAACTGATAACCTGTGAGATCTGCCCAAAGGCAGCTTTTCATTTTCAGTGTTTTCCTCCATGATTTTTCCTTCTCTCAGTCCCGTGCTCCATTCAGGAGTGCAGCCTTGGAGTGTGTGCTCCAGGAAGGGAGGGAACAAAGCAGCCAGTGTTTGGTGTGTACAGAAAAGAAGACTCCCCCAGCCTCAGGGAGCAAATAAAAACGAGCTGTTGGTTTAAAAAGACAGCCAAGGAAAGAGAGATGTGAGAAGGGAGAGCTGAGGCTCATCAGAGCAGAGGAGACAGTGGTGAAAGTGCAAGGAGAGCACTGAGATGGGAGTGAATCCAGGCCAGGAGCAGCCAAATCCCAGGTCCCAGCTCCTCATGCCCAATTTAGTGACCCCTTGGCCACTCCAGTGGTTTTGAGGACTTCTTTTGGGGTGGTTCCCTGAGGTTCACAGGACTGTGGCCTGCTGTGGCTCAGCAGAGATGCCACAGGCTGCTCTGAGCCCTGCAACCCCACCATGCTCCCGTCCTTCATATTTCAACCCCAAATGCAGGGTTTGGGCTGCACAAACCCCAATAACCACGTGCAGCCTGACAGATTTACACCAGGGGGAGATTTGGCACCTCCAGTTCTCCTTGCTTTCAGAGTGTGTTCCTCCAAAGCCTCAACCCTCTCTTCCTGAGTGGGTTTAAAAATACCTGCTCTAAGGTTTCGATGGAATTTATCTGAATGCTTCATCCAACCTCTTGTAAAACCATGGCTGCTGGAAGGGGAATGGACTCATCAGGAATTCAGCATGGATGCACTCAGATCATACCTCCAATGAATTGGAAACACTCTGCCTGTTCCTCCCCATTTAGGACTCCAGGATGTTATAATTTATGTCTAAATATTGCAGCCCACATTTGTCTGTGACATTGAACTACTGCTCATTGTTTGGAAATAGAAGGGGACTATTTTTCAAACCCTGAGAAGATGAACAGGTAAGGAAGGCTCTCTGGGAAGATTTTATCACACAGACTCTGCTTCCAAGCACAATTAATGAAAATGTATATAATAGTTATAGAAACAATTTACTTAAACCCCCCAGACTTTCAGCCTGATTCTCCCCTCATTTCCATGAATATAGATTGGGACTATCTCCTTCTGAATCCCAAGGTAAATTATCAGCTGATTTCTGTTAACTCAGTGAGGTAAAACTAATGGAGCAAGAATTAGACCCTTTCCATTAACTGCTATATGTTCTTTCACATTTGAAATTAAGATTATACCTGACTGTGAGAGTAATAAAACATTACAGCCATTCTGCTGAGTTATTTCACTGACCTTAGTTGTTCCATTAAAAATTATTGCCATCAACATTAGCATTTTCATTTTGGGTCATTTTTATACATGCCTTGCCTGTGGATGCCAGAAAATTTGCCAGCACCTTCTTCATATTCCCAGAAATGAATAAAAACCCCCCAAAACCCCCCAATATCAGACACATTTTTTTTTTCCTAAGGCATCTCAGAATAAACTTGGCCTTATCCATAAAAAAGGAAGGAGGGGAAGCTGGAGGGGGGAAGGGAAGAAGCTGTAAATCCAGGTGTCATTTTTTGCTTGATTAAGGACTCCCTTAGGATCAAAGAACAGAAAATTTTTGACAATCAAAAAAAAAAAAAAGGCCTGCAAAATTCAATCTTAGAGGGTTGAGGGAAAGGCTACTGACACTCTCCCCATTTGCTGGGAATAAAGTGAAAAGAAATTTCCCTGGCTGTATTTTTCATAGGCTGCCATTATTATGTTTATATGCTTGTTTTCCTCCACTGTGTATTTTGGAAAACAACCTCAATCTTTCCAATGGCATCTGCAGCAGGAGCCAGAGCTCTCCCTGCACACATTTTGGAGCTGTTAGCCTCGTTTGTAGTCTGGAGGATTTTCTGTAAGCTTGAACTATCCATTGTGTTGAAGTACCTGGTTTCCATTAAAGTTTGATTAGATTTTAATGCCCAACTTTCTCGGGCTTCTTAGGAAATCCCAGCTATCAGGCATAAATAATTTCCCAACTACTTCAAACAGCCCTGACTTGTAATTAAGCAGAGCTACATTCAGGTTAGGGAAGAACTGATGTGAAATGAAGGTGACCCAAACTTCAGAGGAATTTTAGTGAAAGCTGAGACTTTGATTAGTTCAACTGTTGACAGCCTGTCCTCCTGGCTATGGACTTTAGAGAGGATTTTAAATATGCACTGCACAGGCATGTTCACCCAGATTGTGCAGATATGGGATTAGAAGCAGCTCTTTGGCTCTGAAAATGAGTTCTAACCCATCCCTGCATCCTCTCTGCATGTGGCACCTGAGCAGATGCCCACAGAATAACGAAAAGGCAGCGATGGGAAGCGATGTTTGTGTCTGGGGACGTTGGGAGCAGCAGAGACAGATCCCAGAAGGAAGCTCTGGCTGGTTCACCACTGTGTCTCTGAGCAACCTTGACGATTGCAGAGCTGCTTTACCTCCCTCAGGTATTTCCACCAGCTTGTAGAAACAAAAAACCCAAGTCTGAACCAGGGATGTGTGCTCGTGCTGGAGGATGGCACCAACGCTGGCTGGAGGGAATGGGAGCTGATTTCTGCCCTGTGATTTGGACCTCAAAATTATCCTCCCCAGAATATGAGAGGTGATGCAGGAGGAGGAAAAGCAAAGCAGAGGCAGCCCAGTGACACAAGGTGCATGTGTAATGCTGCCAGCAAGCCTTGGGAAAGAAAATATTCCATGTGCAGGCAGGAGCAGACAGTGAGTTCGGAGCAAGGAGCCAGAAGCAGACAGGCAGCGCATGGCTCAGTCTCACTCCTGCATCCCAGCCACCCCAGATTTCATCCTGGCCCTTTCTGAACTACATCTCTGAGGTGTCAAGCACTGGCAGGAACAGGCAAGCAAGGGCTGTCTTCGTTGGGGGGGTCTTTTGTCCCTGATTATCTTCATTATGGTTACCTGCATCAAAACCATCCTTCAGTTCCTTGTCTCCCTGTTTCTTGGAATTCCAGCTACTTAGAACATTATTACCTTTCCTATCTTGCTTTAGGGATCTTCCTGCATGATACTGCAGCATTAAATAATATTTATTATTATAAAAGCAACACAATTTTTTATAAACTTTGATCCTGCTTCCAATGAAATAATGCTACCACTGTCAATAATTTTCAGCCAGCAGGAGCTGGAAAGTTTTCCTTCATCCTCTTCACAAAGTAAACATAGAAGAGTTCTCCTCCAGCATGATGGAATGAAAATCTGTGTTTAGCAACAAAATGTCTAAGACTTTTTGGGCATAAGAAGACAGTAAAATTTAAAATAATTCAACCCAGTTTTGTTTTTTGTTCCCTCATGCTATTGGCTTATGTATTACTGTTTCTTCTCTATTTCCTTCTCCTCTTTTTCTCCCATCCTCCTTCCCAGGAGAAGGCTTCTGTAATTTCTTACTTAGACCACCATTTCCTTCTCTACTGTCAGCTGGGATAAAATGGGATAAAACCAGTTCTTAATCTCTCCTTCCTTAACATTTTCAGCATAGGAATGAGCTTCTGCTTATGTCTGAACACTCCAAAACCGATTTCTAAACTAAGGAACAGACATGAGAATAATAAATTCCAGATTCTCAGATCACTACAATCATTGTCTGTCACCTTGGATAATGAGGGTTGAACAGCTTTCCTCAGTAATTCATCCACCATTCTCCATGGTTGTACTTCCTTCAAGCCAACTGCTTTTGATTCAAGGGTATCACAGAGCAGAAAGTCCATTTAATTCCAAAAATGAGTCATTTTAATAGCTGGAATGTTCATTTCAAACTTGAGTTAGCCTCACTTCAGCAAAAATCCTTTTAATATCTTTTCTTTCTGCTCGATCAAAGACTTGTTTACCACCACAAGTTCCTCGTTCATCACTGAAATGGAGCCAGGAGTGAGGAATGGGAGCCTGCAGGAGCACCAGGAGCTCCCCTGCCACAGCACCAATATTTATTGTGGAGCTGGGATAATAGACCCCGATAGCAAACCCACCCTGGGTGTGGATATTATTTAATGGCTCAGGGTGGCTTTCTTGTGTGAAAAGAAAGGCAAAACAGAAAGGGTTTGTGTTGCCTCTTGCTCTCTATCAGCTGCAGCTCTGTGGTGGCTCCGGTGGGGTCTGCAGCCCTTGATCCCTGTGCTCTGCATCTTAACCCAGCTCATCCCTGCTGCCTTCTGACCTTTCCCCACAGGTGAAGCAGGCACAGGGCTGTCCAAAAGCAGGGCAGGTGGCAGAAGGGCTCCTGTGCCACAGCCCCCCAATTCACCACCCTGGGTGTCCCACCTGCAGAGCTCCAGGGGATGGGGGCCATCAGTCACAATCCCAGCGCTGCTTTTCTGATCCATGCTCCTTCTCCAGGCACCACAAATCCCTCTCCATGAGCACTGGCCCCTGTCCTGCCATGCAAACAGCTGGGAGAAGCCAAACATGAAACCTGGGGTCAAGCAGCTCCTGTTGTGCTCACAGATCCAGAGCCCAGGGGCTGGGACTCGCTGGTGCTGAGGGCAGACACAGCAAAGTGCTGCACTCTGTCTCCAGACAATGATTGCAGTCATCTGGGAATCTGGAACTGATCATTCTCATGGCTGTTCCCTGGTTTAGGAATCAGTTTTGGAGTGTTCAAACATAAGCAGCAACTTATTCCTGTGCTGAAAATGTCCAGGAGAGATCAAGAACTGGTTTTATCCCATTTTATCCTAATTACCAGTAGAGAAGAAAATGGCTTTCCTGGGGTCCCCAAACACTTCTCTCCACCATCTGACCCAGGATTTATGGTGGATTTGCTGCTGTTCAAGACAAAGAAACAATAGTTCTTCTGCAAACGAAACCTTAGAATGAAGAGAGCCATTCTTGTCTGTGGTGTCAGAGAGGCAGGAGCAGCCCCAGAGCAGGAGGGGTGACCCTGCAGGGCACAGAGGGGGAGCTGGGCTGCTGGTGGCAGACTCACAGCCAGGTGAGCAGGGATCAGCACTCCAGCTGCCCTGCTCGTCCAGCTCAGACAGCATTTGTGTTCCCAGGCCAAAGAGTTGGGGGCAAAACCACCTGGAAGGACAAACAGCACCTCCCTAGCAGCACAGAGGAAAATCAACAGCCTTGGAATATCGGTGGCTGCATTTCAGTGTGCTCTGGAAAGCAAAGAAAACTAATTTTTTTAAAATTTTTAAACGAGTGAGACCAATGAAATAAAGGTGGAACTTGAATATTCTGCTAATTCTGTCCCAGTCTGGGAGTGTTTTGAGGGCTGCTCCTATGAAGGATCAGCCAGGACAGGGAATTCTATGGTGTGGTTCCCATTATCAGCTGTGCCTCACGGCTGGGTGACAAAAAACCCAAATCCTGGGGAAGGCAATGAAAGCAGAACATTTCCTTCTCTTGCCACACCAAATTTGCACTGCACCACTGCCTGGAAACAGGAAAAGAAAGGAGGAAAAGTGGATTGTGGGGATATATTTGGGAATAAATCAGCGAGCTGCTCCATCTCTTTGCAAACACACGAGCTGTGAGTGACAGAGAGACACCCAGATTGCTCGAGTGTTTGCCTCAGACTGCTCTCAACCTCACTTAAGTAGCACTTGAAAGAAATAATGGGTATTAATTTAGACACTTGGATAGACTTTCCAAAACTACAGCAAAAAAATTGCCTGCAGATTTGTGCTGGAAGAATTTAAGACATCAGCATTTAGATAAAGATGAGAGCTGAATTTTTAAAATAGCACCTTTTTTTTTTTGTTTTTTTGGTGCCTGTACTAATTGCAAAAGCATTTTATATTTGGAATAATTGTCCTACATTTGTTTCCTGCTATGCACACATCTGCAGGAAAAGAAAAGGAGAAGAAATGGAGGTTTCAAAGAATCCTAAATGCACAAATACAATATATAGATATTTTCATGAATAAAACTCAGCTCATGGCCAAGAATTCATTTCCTCCTTTCTTTCTTTTCCATGTCCCACCTTTTTTCTCTTACACTGCAACTGTTCATGTGCTTCAGATGCAAACCAGTCTGACTAAAGAAGGGACACTGAACCAAACCCTACTCAGGAAATCCATTAATTTAGGATCCCACTCTGACAATGCTGTCTTATTCTGCCCCAAATGTTTTGTCTGAAGTAAAGAAGGTTTCAGCTTTAAATTTTGCAAGGTAAAATTGTCTTTTAGAATGAAATTTATGGCCAAGCACTGCCTGAAAGTGTGGCTTAGCAGTGCTGTACCTGATTTAATATGTCATGTTTTAATAGGCAAGGCATTTACCTATCTCAATAGGAACTCTGTCTCCCTAGGATGTATTTATTTCAGTGTAGTCTGAGGCATCTCTTGCCCAGGATATATGTTTCAATTACATTTCAGTGCAAAGCACATCCTCTGCAAGAATCTTCATACTCCATGATCTTGAGTAATGGAACATTTTAAGTGCTGGAGAGCCAGCTCTGAAATCTTTATTCAGCCAATCTCCTCCAAAGGCAACTATTCCTCTCAGCACCACTGATCAATACCCCAATATGCCAGACCAAAAAGCCATTGCAGGAATGTGGATTCCTTCTGTTCCTATCAATAAAATATGTAATTAATTGAAAATTGAAGGCTTTATTAATTAGAGTTTGATGGGGTTTTTTTCTTTTCCATCAGCCCTGTTTTCAGAGGTGTATGGATCCAGCCCAGATTGGATTCTGGCACGAGGCAGGGAAGCTCCAGCAAGGTTTATAAAATCAGATTGAACCTAAGATCTAGAAGACAGAAAGGGCTGGAAAATGAAATAGCTCCAGTACACTGGCTGCTGAATTTACTTTCTGTATCCAAGAACCTCTGGTGCAAGTGCCTGCTTGGCATGAGCACTGAATCAGGAGCTTCTAACAGGCAAAGAGCCCAAGGCAGGCAGGGCTGGCAGCACAGAGCCGTGCCCTGCTGCCACTGAGGGCTCTCCAGAGGAGCAGGAGCCATCCAGGCTGACCCCAAATCCATCCCTAAGCCTGGAGGAGCTGGGGAGATGCAAAACTGGAGGAGTCAAGACAAAACCCCACCTGAATTTCTGCCCTCTCAGAGCTGTTTTGTGCCAGCATAAATCCACTGGTGACTCTACAAGAGGAAAAGCTGTTACGGGGGGGAAAGTGTGGGAAGATTTAAGGATTTGAGCAATTTTCACACTCTCAGCTGGCTGGAGAGACTGAGGGTGAGCCAAGGGGCTGCAGGAGCAGCAGGAGAGCCCTTCACCACCACAACCTCCTCCTGAAGCTGCTGAATCTGACACCTCCCAAAGCTGGGGATAAACCCTGCTTTGGGTTTTTTTATTCAATTAAACTGGAGAGCTTTTGAAAAACACAAGTTGCAAATTCCCCTGCTGCATTCTTGGTCCAGCCATTGGATTTTTGTTCACAAGAGTTGTTTCCTACTGGAGTTAAAGCCTGAACCAAGTGAAAATAATCTTGTAAAGACAGGCAATAGATACAGATATATGAGATTTATATGCTTTCCACATTAACAGAGCTTCTGTTATAAATCCCTATTAATCAGGCATTCCATCAATATAAAGTTTTCCATTAAATACAGAGAGGAACTGTAGCAAGTGTAATCATAGAGCTTGTTTAATACAGTGCAATGATGGCAACATTTTCATCTCATCTTTCTGGCTGCAGAGCTCTTCCCCTCCTGAGCTCTCTGCTGAGTGGCTGAACAGCTCAGTGACAAAGTGGAAAATTCTCCTGAGTATCAACAGTGGGGGAAAAAAAAATTAAAATCCTCTTCTCTGACCCTCAGCAGTTGTAAAGCAAAGCCAGAATGGTGAATTACAAGTTTCAGAGCAGATATTTACAGGTTTTTTAGACCCACAGCTCAACAGTTGGGGAAAACAAAAAAACCAACCAAATCTCAAATGTTTTTGTGCATTTTCTTCCTATTTTTGGTTTTCCAGGTGACACCTGGACACTTTGCAGGAGCAGAAGTGAAAAGCTGCCCTGACTTGGCTGAGGCACAAATGGGAGAAGAGTTTTTATTTTGTATGCTCTGTGCATTTGTTATTGTCCAGTGTCAATGCAGGAGAGGCAAGGGGAGAACAAAACAAGGAAAAGAGACAAAAGGAAGGGATTGAGCAGCTCAGGTCTTGCAATGAAGGGCTGTGGAACAAAGCCACGAGTTCTAAAGGAAACATTCACAGACTTGTTGGATTTAAATCCTAGGTACTGAGGTAGATTAGACCTGAAAGAGAAGAGAATGAAATGGAACAGCAGTGGGAGGAGGGGTTTTTAACTCACCTGGCTTCACTGGTGAGAAGTCCCCGAGAAGGAGAAAAGCTGCTCAGGGATCAGTAGCTCCTGTTCCCCTGGTGTGAAGTGAGATGTGGATGTGGGGTGGGCAGTGCTCCACCTCAGGTGCTCCTGAGGCTGACAACATCTGCAAGGCTTCAGAGACTCCCATGACAGGGGTTTTTCCTTGAAAAAAGGTAAAAAACCCTGATATTTTTCATTTCTTTATCATCTCCAGCCATTCTTTTGGATGCCCCCGGTGGAGATTTTTCCTGTTCTGTCTTGTTTGCCTCAGGCCAAAACATCCAGGGCTTGACTCTCAACTCTGCCCTGGCATCTTCAGCTCCTGAGACCCAGGGCATTTCCAGAGAAGCTGGATTTATCCTTCTTTCCCCTCAGAAAGAAATGCCAGCAAACCCTGAAAAGCAAAGCAGCTTTTGTTCCAGTTGGTCTTCAGGGAGATTTCTGGGCTCTTTCCAGTGTCACTGGTGTCCCTGCACCCCCAGGAAGGCTCTTTTACTCCAGTGCTGTATTTCCAGTACAATGGGTGCCCACCCCAGCAGAGTGCAGAGTGCAGAGGGTGTCACAGCCAAACCTCTCCCAGTATTTGGGCTGTGCCATCTCCCCTTGCTGCTCGTCCCTCCCAGCCCTGGGTCACCACCTGCCCACCTGGAGTGTGACAGGGACACGGGACAGAAGGTTTAACACCAAGTGCAGACTTTGGAGAGCCAAAACTGGGAACCTGGAGGAAGAGCTGATACATTTGCCCCCAGGTGAGGATATTTTGATGATATTTTGCTGCACAGCCCCAGCCCAGTGCACGCCTGTTGCTAGATGGAACATAAACAGCTGGCAGATGAAAACACAGGGAAAGGGCCAGAACCAATTTATTTTCCCTGCTGAAGACAATCCCACACAGCTGGCCCAGCTCAGGGCTGTGCTCCTCCTCTCAGCACCCAGAGGGAGAGCTGCTTGTGGGTCCATCCTGGATTTCTGCACACCAGCAGAGCTAAACCATTCTCTGTCCTCTCTCTGAAGGTTCTAGCATGGCTGAGCTTGGCTCTCTGATCCAACACCATGATTTCCCCCATCAGGAAAAATGCAAAGGGATTTTAGAGCAGGTGGAACAGCAAAGGAAGAGCCAAACTTTCAAGCACAGCACCGAGTTTTTACCCTTTCCTCACAGCTCTCTCTCCCTCCTGTGCCAGCTCCAGGTCTTTCTGCAGGCCGGGCTGCAGACAATGAGGTTTCTTTTCAGGAAAAGTCTGATATTTCTGCCCAAGAACAGCTGATGTGCTTCAATTTTGATATGTTCTGAGGCACCCCTGCCTCACGACCCCAGATGTCCTCTGGCAGTGAAAATCTCCCTCCCTGTTTCTCTTTTGGAGCTAATGAGGCTGTGCATTTACACAGCAAATTCAATCCATCTCCAGCCCCCAGTTCTGCAAGCAGTACATTATTATTCCCTGGCCTTTCAAAGGCTCTTTAGACTGGAATACAATGGAGTGGCTTTTAACAAGGACTGCCCAAAAGAAGAAAAGTCAGGAGAGAGTAGACCTTGCTATCAACATATTAAGCAACTCAGCTGAAACCCAAGTTCCTCTTAGAGCTCTATTTTCAGGTGTATTCTTAAATCATAAGGCAACCAACAGAAAGTTAAATCACAGTGACAGCAAAATGCAGTTTAATTCAAAGTGAGCAGGTCAAGAAGGGCTGTGAAGGATCCTCACATTCACCTCAAGCCATTAATTCAGATAAAACCCACCAGCTGCTGCAGCCCTCCAGGATTTTATTTTCCATGTTTCTGCTTGTTAGCTCACACAAACGAAGAAAGGAGAATTTTATTTTATTTTTCCCCTCCAAGATAAGAGTTTCAATTGACTTGTCCATCCAACTTCATGGCACTGTAGCACTCAGAAAATTCCACATTCCAGTGGCACAGGCAGAAATCTGGGAGCAGCCCTCTGTCCAGGAACAGAGCTGTGCCTGCTGCTCCACCTGGGGTGCTGGAGCCCTCTGTGCCTTCAGCATCCTTGAAGATGAACAGCAGCTGCCAGCAGCTGTCCCCTGAGCTCCCCAGAGAACAATGAAGCAAATAATTTCTTTAATTATTTATCAAGGGCTGCTTCCTCAGTCAATAAATTTGTTTGGCTGTCTCCTGGAGGCCTGGCTTTCTGCTTTATTGGGTTCTTCCACGTGCACCTGAAACATTTTCTGTTGCTCATATTCATATCTACAGAAAATTCCCTTTCTTTTCCTACTTTCCCTTTTTATAATCTTAAAAATATTTTTTTATTTTCATATAATCTTATGCTATTCTTTTGTTTTATCCTTTTGGCTTTTTGTTGCTTTTCTTCTGTGCCTGATGTTTTATGAGACACAACTTGACTTTTAATTAACCTTTTATCCACTCTCTTCCTTTGCTCCCTTCCTCTGCCTTTACATTGGAAAGAACTTGGCTTGTGTATTATTTTAATTATCCACTGTGCCTTGGAATTCCCTTTGTGTTTTCAGGATTTGGCTTGGGAGAAAACTGGACTGTTCTTGTGAGTGAATCTCCCCCAAATAAGCCCATTTGCAGTTTTGTTATGAACTGTTTTAATCAACAGCTGCGAAATGGCCAATAAACCAAATTTGTATTCAGTGTTTATGCAGTGGGAAAGAAGATTCATTAATTCAAAAAAAAAAAAAACCAACAAGAAAACCAAATAAAAATCCTTATTTTCTTCCTGAAGGGGTGCCTGGTTTGGGTTAAACTCCCCAAATGCCAGTGGGGGACCTTTCCCCCTCTTGAATTTTGGCAGCTGCACCAAAGAAAAGAATCAAAGGAAAACCCTGCAAATGTCTCCCTTAAAAAGCACAGAGGGGTTAATTATTCCTGGTAATTTTTCAGAATATAACTGAGCCAAGAATGGGAGGAAGAGGAGTGAAAGGGGAGAGGAATGGGAGGAGCAGAAGGAGTTTTTTCACCCATCCACAGTCTGGTCCTAAATAATCAACCATCATCAATTTTATTCTTTATACAAACAAATACTTTTATCTATAAACACATATTTTCATGTGCAGGGGTACAATCTTGCATTTAAACATATTTAAGTGGGAAAAAAGGCTGAAAATGTCCCACATCACCCCATCCCTCCATGGGGAGGGAGCACTCCAGAGCTTTCCACACCTTTCCCCCCAGCAGGGGCTGCCTTTCCAGTCAAAGGTGTGCAGTGATTATCCAGCAGGGATTACTCCCTGCAAACATCATGCTTGTTTTTTATCACTCCTTCCATATGCACTTTGCAGCCTTTCTTCTCCTCACAATCATCCAGTGAAATATGAAAGCAGCCAAATCCCAGGGAAACAGACACAGGGAAAAAAATGGAAAAGTCAATCTTACAGAGAGAACACAACCTTCTCTTTCATGCTGCACAAAACCAGGAAAAATTGAAACATTAACTGCATCCTGAAAAATAAAGCCTCCTGCTCTAATACAGAGGATGGTTTCAATCACATCATGTCAGATGTTGTTGAAAGAATTTTGACATTTTTCAGTTGGTGGAATTTTGTCTTTCATACCCAATATCCTGCTAGGAGTGCTACATGCCTATGCTAGCTCACCTCAGGGGTCATTAAAGACACAAAAAAAGTCTTTTTAATCTCTAAACTGAAAAAATAATCAGCAGGAGAGTGGATATGGAATATTTCCTTGCAAAGCTTCAGCTCAGTGTGGTTATAGTGACAGAAATCTTTTATTTTTAGATCAGGTGAGCACTCTGTCCCCTCCTGCAATAATATCACTTCCTCTCACTTCCATGAATTTTAGAAACAGTTCACTCCTTCTGAAAGTGCAAAATGACAGAAACAAACCACATCCACACCAGGTGCCCAGAGAACTCACTCCCTTTCCCCCTTCAAAGCAAAGCAAAACAAAACCATTGCAAAAATCATGACTTCCCCAAGGAAATCCTCCAAAACCACCCAAGTTTTTATTGAGCCATTGCCATTCTTCCCATCTGAGCAGTAATTATCAAACTCATGCTGGAAAAGACAGAGGGGAAGTGAGATTTGCTCAGAATTCCTCAAGAGGTGATTTCATTTCCATCCACATCCCAAATTTACCAACTGCTTGGGAAGGAGCCTGGAGGCTCCAGCCCAGGAAGTTCCACAGATCTCAAACTTCCTACAAATGTTTGGTGCAGCAGTGGAGGTTCTTCCACACTGCTTTGGGTCATTCCTTCACAACTCCTTATTTTCCTGCCCCTCCAAAAAAGGCAGTGTTGGATGTTGCAGTATAATATTTATGCAATATATATATTGGATATTGCACATTGCAGTAGAATTTCCAGACAAGAACTGGGAGGAGTCTCCAGCCACCATCAGTGATCTGGGATGAGTCTGGAAGGATCTGTGGATAAAAGCCCACAAAAACTTCTGAATCTCCCAAAAAATTCACCTTTTTGTCCTTACCAGCAAACCTCAGAACCTCACACACTTCTGCCACCATTTATTGCAGTTTCCTTGCTGGGGCCTTGTGCTTGGAATCAAGATATTGATAACAACTGAAAATATACTGATAAGAGCTGCTCCTCTCCTTAGACATCTGACTGCTTATCTTCTTCTTCTTCAAATCAAAATTTCTCTAATTACAGCACAAATAATGAATACTTTGGCACATAAAATATTTTACTCAGTAGGAAGGAGCAGTGATTTTATTTTTATGTTGATTTCTAAAAAAACCCAAATTAAACAGCAAATAAATCCATTCAATGATTTTGATAATTGGGAAAAAGTGTCATATGATGAATGTCAGCCTTTCAAGAATAAAATGGCATATTACCTGCTACCCTAATGGACATGCAATTGAACCTTTTTAAAGTATAAATGATAAAATAGTTTTGAAAACAACATTTGAGCCTTTTTTCTGCCCTAAAACACATTTAACTTGGCATGAGAACAAATGAGGAAGCCCTGCTGGCTGCATTTCAAACTCATGTCTTGGATCTTTTCATTCTGGACTGAAAGTTGACACTGCTGGAAAGCTCTTTACTGAATTAAAACATTTAGGATCAGGTGGTTGGGTGGGAAATAAAATGATCAAAATTAAAAACTGGACTAAAAATTCATGAGATTGGAACTGCAAGAGCGCTTCGCTTACATAAGTGTTGATTCTTAATCCTATAAAGAAATGCAATAAAAAATTAAAGTTTCTCAGAGTGGTTTGGGTTGGGAGGGACCTTAAATCCCCCCCAGTGCCACCCCTGCCATGCCAGGGACCCCTCCCACCATCCCAGGGAGCTCCAAGCCCTGTCCAGCCTGGCCTTGGGCACTGCCAGGGATTCAGGGGCAGCCACAACCAAGAATTTCTTTCTCATATCTAACCTAATCTACCCTCCTTCATCTTAAGGCCAATTTAATATGAAATATTTCAAGGAGACTCTCCAGGATTTTTGCAGGAATCCATTTCCCCTCCTTAGTTCAGCTCTGCCCCTCAGTTTCTGGTCTCTTTATCCCTTTTCATTACTTATAACCAGACCCTGTTAACAGACCTGCTTCCCTTCCAAGCCCTTCATTTTTTCCTAATTCCTCCCCCACACATCCCTAAGTGTTGTCAGCGTGGAGAGCAGGCCCTGCTGAGAGCAGAGGTTAAGGGGTCCCTGGTGCTCACACAGCCTCCCCAAAGCAGGATCTGCATTTGAGCCCTTGCCAGGAGCTGTGTGCTCAGGGGCTGATCACCCAGGCACCACTGCAGCCCAGAGTTAAAGATTAGGAGCAGTTCAAGGAGCACACAGCTTTTCATGTGGGTTAAGCTGTTCATGGTGAAGCACCAGGTGCCCAGGAGACTTTGCTCTGGGTTTGCTTCACACCTTCCACTGTGACCTTTTGGCCCAGCTCACACAAAACCTTAACAGGAATGTAATTCCTGAGCATCTCATGTGCGACTGTTCTTCCCTGAGCACAACTTGTTTTATTTCCCCATCCATTCTGCTTTGCTGAAGATGCTCCAGTGGTGCTGATTTGTCAGTGGAGCACAGTGAGGGCGAGCTGAGACTGGCACAAGGAGGAGCAGAGCACAGTTTTACAAGACAACCCCATAAAATTTAACAGTTGCCTCAACACATAAAAGAATAGACAAGGTGTCTTAATTTTTTTGCTCTCTCCTGCTGTATTTTAGTAACAGATTCTTGTATCCACTCCTCAGGGACACATCTTTCCCATCAACTGATCAACTGAGGCCTGAATATTTTTTTTTAAAAATGCCTTTTCTTTATCATCACCATTTTGAGGATTTGATTCCAGTCCTTGGCTGTCAAGCTGCCCTGCCCTTCACAACAACTCTCTGTGATTGCTTGTAGCAGACTGCCACTAAATTAAGCTTTTCATGAGAACCAGACCAAGATGTATTTTCCCCTAAGATCACTTTTCTGTCTATGATTTCATGTGAGTTGATTATTTTCTTTCTTTTGAATGGATCTGTGCCCAATGGAGGAAGATGTGTCAAGTGATTTGTGGGTGTTTGGTTTGGACACCACAGTTTGGGAAGCACAGCATGTGCTGAAACCTTCACCACCCAGAATTTCCTGGTTTAAATTCATCAAAGAGCCATGGAATGGCTTGGACTTCAAAAGTCCTCCAAGGTCATCTCTTGCCATGGGCAAGGACACCTTGTGCTACACCAGATGGCTCCAAACTTCTCAGTAATCCAAATTAAGGGAGAGTTTTATCCTAATGGATAAAACTATTTATCTATCTACTATTTATCCTGTTGGGAAGCAGGAGGCGCTGGGGGCATTTCAGAACAACCTGCCTGAGTTCCTTGGGAGCAATTAGCTGCGAGCTCCTGAGACCCCAGAGCAGTTTGGGTGCCTCCCCATCCATCCCCAGAGCACAGAGGGCACTCTGGGAGCTCTCCCTGGCTGGGTGGCACTGCCACTCTGTGCAGTCACAGCACACCCAGCACGAGAAAAACCCTCCCTGTCCTCCTCTGTCACCAAGATATTCTCTGAAATATCCCTCTGCCAGGATTTCTTCTCCTGGGAAGCTGAGAGGCCTCAGAAAAGAAAGAAAACAATAATGATCTGATTGTTCCAGAATGTGGTCAGGAGATCCTTCACCAACAGGGGCATCTTTGGTTCCATGTGAATTGTTTTAAATTAATGACCAACCACCATCAGCTGGGTCAGACTCTGAGTCAGTCACCAGATTTCATTATCATTCTTTTCTTGCCTTCTGATGTCTCCTTTCTCTTTCTTTAGTATAGTTTTAGTATAGCATTAACATAATGTAATATAATGTAGTATAATGTAGTATAATATAATGTAGTATAATGTAATATAATGTAGTATAATATAATGTAATATAATGTAGTATAATGTAATATAATGTAATATAATGTAGTGTAATGTAATGTAATGTAATATAATGTAATATAATGTAGTGTAATGTAATGTAATATCATAATGTAATATAATATAATGTATGTAAGTAATATAATATAATCATAATATAATATAATATAATCTAATATAATATAATATAATATAATATAATATAATATAATATAATATAATATAATATAATATAATATAATATAATATAATATAATATAATATAATATAATATAATATAATATAATAAATATAATATCAGCCTTCTGAGAACATGGAGTCAAATCCTCATCTCTCACCTCCTCCTGGGGACCTCACGACCCCATGGAATGGTGGTGATGAGGATTCTTCTTCCCACCAAGCAGAGCAAAGGAGGGACACATGACCCTGAATTCTCTTCAGCTCCTACTCTTCCTTGCACTAAAGTCATGACAAATCATATCTGTTCCCACGTTCTGCAGAGCACCACGGGCTGAGCTGGTGACAAAGTGACCTCAGTGAGGTTTCCTTGGAACCAGCCCCAGGGGATTGGTGCCACTCCTTGGCCAGGTGCTCAAGGAGGGGCACCTTGAGGGAAGGCAGAACCTTCTCTCTCTCCCTCCCTCTCAAACACCAACCCTTCTTCCCACCAAGTGTCCTTCTGCAAAACCTTTGTGCTTCTCAAAGAGGAAAGGCTCCTGGATTACAGTTTTTGACAAGACAGATGAGAGGGTTTTCACATGAGACCAAGGGAAGTAATGAGCTGTAATCTTTGAGCTGGAAGATATCTATCTTTTTTAATTACAGGTAGATTATTTCTCTATTAGCCCCCACAGCAAAAGGCAGAGCCACAGAGGTTTCTCAAAGCACTGCTGCCTCGAGACAAAGGGATTAGAAGAGTTTGGGACCTTGGCAGAAAAAAAGAGATTTTCAATCTTGAGTCTAGTTTGAATTTTATAACTCCATGCAATTGATGTTATTCAGCAAGCAGGTATTTTGACACTTATTCACTCCCAGTAACAGGATATTGCCATCCCATCAGGGAGCTGGTTATTAGATAGTCCCTGCCAACATTTCTGCCTCAGTCTGATGTGTCTGTGCTGTCCTTGTCAGAGGAAGCTGCGACCTTCCATCAGTGAGAACAACTGAAACCCATTTAACCAAAATATCTCTTTGCATTCACGTTTTTACATCGAGATTCCCTTTATCTTCTGCCTGAAGGAGGGAAGTGTTGTCTGGCTGGGATGCTCCCTCCAGGTACATTTTTGTATCACAACTTTTGCTCTTCCAGTTGAGTTTGCCAAGGCTTTGGTGACATCTGGAGCCTTGGGGCAATTTTGCCAAAGGCACCACGGTTAAACCTGCTACAGAGCTGGGCCTGCTGAGTGTTTCAGGTGCCTGTGAGCAGCCTTAAAAAGGGCATCTCCAACCTCCAAAACAGCTCTTGTAGAACAGCTGCTCTCCTGAGACCTGTTCCTACCAGAAGAATTCCATGAGGATTTCCTTGAGTGAAATCCTGGTGCTACTGACATCCCAGCTGAGCCATAGAGACTAAAAACAGGATCCACAAAAACTGGAGCTTGAGTGTTATTGGAGAACATTTGTATCAAAATATTTATTGTTTGGAGTCAAGTTGTGTCAAAGTTGTGTTAATGGCTTTTTTTTCTTTTCTTTACATTTAAATGGGATTTATGTCTTAAGAATGGGATATTTTTTTGTGTGGAAAAGAAAACAGGGATGTCCTGGGCCAGCAGCACTGATAGTGAAATGCCACAAAGCCCTGCTCTTCCTGAAATTTGTTCCTCATGGAAAACACTTCCAGGGTTGAGTCCTTCTAAAGCAGAGGAGCAGGGCTGTGTGCAAGTGGTGAAGAATGGCACAGACATTTCCATTCCTTGGGAAAAGGGGAAAAGTAAAGATAACAGAGAGAAAAGGGAAGACTTCAAAACAACAGGAGAGGAGAGGGGAATCAGATAAAGAGAGAGAGAAGTCAAATTTAAGAGTTAATTTCTGAAGGAAGTGCATAATGGAAGATGTCTTTGTCTTTAGGTACTGAATTGAGCCCTCCACACCTGGGAGCTGCTGTTAGGTGAGCCCTGAAAACTAAAGCAGGAAAGCAGAAAGTAGCAACAAAGTAAAGTCATACTAAAGAGAGCCTTTAACAAGTTTTCCTTCTCTTATTACACCTCACAGGTTGTATAACTTCAGATTTAATGGATGTTCTCAACTGGAGTTCTGTCTGTGAGCTGGAGGGAAGGCTATTAGTATGCTAATCAGTTCTGCAGAGCAAATTGGTTATAGGAGTGGGGTGAGGTACAATAGGGGAATATTTTTTAATTAGCTCACTGTGAAGCCAATACTCCCCTCGATGGCTGTGCCTGTCCCCTGCTGACATTCATTTCAGCCACCTCCCCTGGAACCAGGGGTTCTGCTCCATCCCAATCCCAAGGAGTTCCCAGGAAGGGAGGGTGGCCACGCTCTCACCTGCAGCAGGTGCACTGATGCCCTGTGCAGGCTGGGCAGAGTCCCAGAATAAAGCAGGGATTTATCCAAAGGATCTCCTCCATGGACCCACCTTGGGCAGCACCAGAGCCCAGCCAGGGCTGCACCCAAGATGACCCAAAATGGCCCCAAAATGCCCGGCCGGGCACGGGGTCTCTCCCTGGGATCAGCTCTGCTCCATTCCCACCTTGCAGTTCATTGTCCCAGCCCAGCTTTAGCCCAGGCACTCCCACCCTGCTTGTTTTTCTCTCTCCAGCCCACGGGGTTTGTGCTCCTGGGCTGAGATTGGGATCATTTGTCCTTGGTGCCCAGCTGGAGCAGGAATTGTTTTGTCTCCCTGCTCTGTGCACAGAGCTCACCATCCCATAATATGAAGCTCAGACCCGCACACTAAAACAGCACAGAATGTGAAAATAGCAAAAGCTCAAACCTGAGGCATCAGAAGTTCTGGGGAAGCAGTGCTGGTGTCCCATCACAATCCCAGAATGGTTTTGGATGGAAGGAACCCTAAAGCTCATCCCATCCCAGCCTGCCATGGCAGGGACACCTCCCACTGTCCCAGAGTGTCCCAGTGCCCAGCCTGGCCTTGGACACTGCCAGGGATCCAGGGCAGCCCCAGCTGCTCTGGGCACCTGTGCCAGGTTCCCTCAGAGGGAGGAATTTCTTCCCAAGTGCAATTCCCTTGGAAGGGTTGTGCATTCTCCCACACAGGATGTTTAGAAAGGAGAGTTCGACCTGTTTGAATCAACTTTCAGGTTTTACAGCCAATTCCAGATGGGTCTGGTTCTTATCCTGGTCTCAGGCTAAACTCACATTTTCTGCTGATGGACTTGTAGGGTTTATCACTGGTGTTGGAAATACCTGAGAGAATCAGTCCTGCAAAACAATCTTGCTCACTGATTATCTTTCTTTTATTAAAAAAAGTTTCTTAGGTTCACAAGCCTCAAATGAACCTTTGGAAGACTTGGTGGAGAAAATAATTAAAGCACCAGGAAAAAAATGGGTGTTTTGGGAATCATAATGTGAATAATAAAAACAGGGCAATCATTTGCAGTTTGGTATGTGGATTTTATCACTTGAACCGCATTCTTTTAAATTCGCTTCCTTCAATATCAGCCACCCCCAGGGGAGGTAGCAGTGCTTTAAAAGTCATTGTGTAATGGTCAAACTTTCATTTCCTTTATAATTTCTCACTGCTAGAGCTTTTCTACTTGGTTCCCTCAAACTCTTCCACAAAGTATAAAGTATTTTGGAATCAATTCTTGTATTGAGAACCTTGAGGTCCACGTGCTCAAGAGCTGAGTGTCTCATGGCCATGAGACAGGATATTGTTGAAGGAAAGGCAGCAGATATTGAATTTCTGCAAAAAAAAAATACAGATCAAACACCTCTGTGAGCTCCAGGCTTTTCTTGGTGCATCCCACACATCCCTCTCACTGCTCCTGTTTGCTATAAAAAAGGCCAGATTTTCATCCTCTGCTTTCATTTATTTATATTTTATTATGTAATAATTCAATATAATCTGAGATTTGAATCCTTGAGAGAAACTTAAACAGCCTCTGTAATATTTTTGACCAAATTTTGAGAATGGCTCCAGCATTACTGCAAGATCCTCTGGAAAGTCAATTTTAATTTCCTCTCTTGCAGGTAAAGGATAAATGACAGTTCCCTTGTATTAATTTCTGAGTAAATTTATTTCACTGAATTAAAGGGTTTTAACATTATTAGAACACAATACTGTCTAATAAAAAGGAAAAGATTGTTGGAGGTTTTAGGGACCTCAGCTTTAATCTCCTTGCAATAACCACCTCAAACATATGGCTAAGGTTTATTAAAATCCTGAAGAAATGTTGTGTTAGAACAGCTGAACATAAAAGTTCTGGTTAATTGGGCCACACCTCTGGTGTCCTACCAGCCTTATCCCTTTTATCTCAGGCTCAGGAGATATTTATGAAGACAACTCTGCATTTGATGCTTTTTTTTCCCTTTCCCCCTTTTTTTTCTCTTTTTTTTTTTATTTTTTTAATGCAGGCTAATATTTAATCTTCTGGAGGAAAAGAGAAGATGGTTCAGATGCTCTGGCTCTGCCACTGCACCTAAATGTTGAAGGTCCAGGAGCTCAAGCCTGCAGATGAGAACAGTAAATAGAAACCCAGCAAATGCAACCCCAGCATCCCAAAGCCCCCCTGGCAGCAACAAACAGCACACAGCACAAATCTGGGCTCTCTAATTGGGGTGGCTTTTCTCCTGCAGCCTGAATCCAGCCAGCTGGGAAGGCTGGGGGGCATTTCCAGTGCTCTGCCCACTGCAGGCTCACATTCATTATTTCTGAATTAATTCTTTAGGGGACTGGAGAAGATTACCCAGGAAAACTTGGAAAATTTGGAGCCTGAGTTTGACAGAGAATCAGCCACAGCCCAGCATTTAATCACCTAAACTCTGAGCACTGACAATATTTCTGGAGTGATTTCAGCCCCTGCTGAGCCAGGAAAATGCTCTTCTGCTACTTGTGTTCCCTGTTCACAGGGAGGGATTGAAACTTCCATGGTTTCTTGCCTGATGGTCCAAATTTTTCCATTTTAAGGGCCAAGTATTTCTATTTATGGAGCTTCCACTGGCCAAAATGAAGTCAGAATGCTCACAACCCACCCACTCTTCCTGCAAGGCCTGGCATCAGCTTGCAGAAAACACTGAAGGATTTACAGCCACAATAAATCTGGGTTTTTTTCCTTTGAAATCATAAATAAAACAGGCAAAATAACAATGAGAAATTCATGGAGTCCATCAGGAAAGAATGGGATGGCTGGTAAAGGTCACTTGCAGTTATTTTGAGCCCTGTCAGCCACTTTTGGCCCCATCTGATGTGATCTGTTTGTTTTGTATCTCTCTGGTTTTTAATCAGTCATGCAGTACCAAGTCAGATGTTTTATAGAAGGCTGTTACAGGACATTGCCATGGTTATCAACAACATTTGCAATCTCATTCAGAAAAAAAAAAAAAAAGCAGTTTTGACAAGATCTTCTTTCCCTAAGCCCACATTGATTGGCATTAATTAGGTTTCTACCGTTAATCCTTTATTAATCAAATTCTCCAGCAGCCATTCCAGGCCCAGCCTCAATCTGACAAACCTGTAATTACCAGGGTCATCACATCTCACTCCTTTAAATACTGCAACAACATTTGCTTTTCCCAGCCTCCTGGCACTGCCCCACTGCTCCCAAACTCACTTCAGAATTCACAAAGGCAGCTGGAGGAGCTGAAGCACAGCTCCCTCTTATCAGGCACTGCAAAGTTTGGCAAATTTGGGGAGCACTGGGCTGGAGCTTGGAGCTCTCCTTGGTCACAGCTCACAGCAGTGCTGCAGAGATGCAGTTTTGGATGATTAAACCAGGTTTGCTAAGCAGAAGGTAAAGGGGAAGAGAAAAGAAAAGAGAAATGAGCAAGAAAGGAAAGGAGACGTGAGGCAGGGTTGAGAGCAAACCCATGGCCAGGTGTCCTCATAGGCCATGGCAAGGTGAAGAGCCCTGTGGTGCTGCTCACAGGGGTCCCAGGACGAGGGAAGAGATGAGAATCTTGACTCCACGTTTCAGAAGGCTGATTTATTATTTTATGGTATATATTATATTAAAAGAAAATGAAATATTAAAACTATACTAAAAGAATAGAAGAAAGGATCTCATCAGAAGGCTTGAAAGGAATAGAAATGGATTAATAATAAAATCTTGTGACTGACCAGAGAGCCTGAGATAGCTGGACTGGGATTGGCCATTAATTAAAAACAACCCCATGAGACCAATCCCAGATGCCCCTGTTGCATTCCACAGCAGCAGAGAATCATTGCTTACATTTCCTTTCTGAGGCCTCTCAGCTTCTCAGGAGAAAAGATCCTAGCAAAGGGATTTTTCATAAAACATGTCTGTGACAGAGCCCTGTGGCTGTGACGAGGCCTGGGGACATTCCTGGACCTCTCTGGGGTCCCAAACCTCCCTGAAGGGGCACCAAGAGCTCCAGCCCAGCCCTCACCCAGAGCCTTGGCAATCAGGGTCTGGACAAAGTCACTCCACACAAATCCTCACTTTCCTGAAGCTTTAAAAGCACCTTGGAGTGGGTGGCATCATCCAAGGGCAGCTCTGGGTGGCTCTTCCACTGCGGTAACAGGACACGAAATGAGCGACACGTTGGGATGTTCAAGGCAGAAACAGAGCAGGTTATTTCTGAGCTCCAATATTTATAGACTTTCAAAAGTGACCATGGGTTGGAGGATGGAATTGTTGCCTCTCTAGCTGCACTGGTCAAACCAACAGTCTGTTAATTCTCTCTTCTTCCACAAAGGAACACTAAACAATCATTATTTACATGAAAAGTGCGTGAGAAACTGCATTACAAAGATGTAATCAGAAGGCTTAGGGGAACTTTAGAACACATCAACATTCCATGCTGAAGAGGTGGGGGAGGACAGGACCAAGGCCACAGTTGGGACATTTTCCCTTTTCCTTGGCCAAAGCTCTCCAAGATATTTGGGGTGCACTGGGGATCAACCCCTGTATTTGCAAAGCCTCCCAAACACAAAGCTGGATGACAATTCCATGATTTTCTGACCCTCTTCTCTTTCCTTTCACCCACACAATACTTCCAGGCATGGGACATCCACAACTTTTCCCATTTATTATCTTAGTGTATCTTATTTTCCATCTGTTATTATCTTAACTCAGCCTTGGGGTGCTCTGGATATCCCCATTTTTGGGGCTAATTTTGACCATCTCATTTTGTCTTCTCCCAAGCTGCACTGTCCCACAAAGCTGGAGAATTTATATTTTCATCCCTAGCACGTGGCCTAGATAATTCTGCCAGCCAAGAGTTGGGTTTTTCCCAAGAAATCCTTTTTGTCTTAATGGTAGAAACTTATCACGGAATAAGATTAATATTAATCTACAGAAAAGAACAAGATAAAGATAGATTTTGCCTATTAAATTTAAGAATGACAATCAGTTAAGTGTCTCCTAAGTAAGCTAAATTAAAATGAAACACCAAGAGAAGTATATATGACAGGCTGTAGTGTATTAAATGGTTTCATTATACTCTGATATAATGGATAACAAATGGATTTGGAAATTGATGCAATGTTTAGAAAAAAGGATTCCTGAAGAATTGCAATAAAATTAGGCTGAATTTATGTCTCCACCATTAAATTTTCACTGCCACCTCACAATGTTAGCTGTGGGTTTTAATGTCTGTTTATGTGCCTCTTTCGGGCAGAATTTGAAATTAGTTATCAGTTATCATGGAAGGAATGCTTGGGAATACATCCATATTAAATTAAAAAAACTGGGTAAGATAAGGATGAAGCATTTGTAATACTAGTAGGGAAAAAGTAAAGGCAGAAATATGTTTATATTACTAATTAACAAATTAAATTAGGTATTAATGTAGTCAATATTCACAGAGATTGTGCTGCTTTTTTATGTTCTAAATAAGTTTTCTTGCAGCCTTGTTACAATGTTAAAAAGATTTTGGTGTGTTATGTTATACCTGAAAAATCACCATAGATTCAATTTTGTCCAATAAATTGTACTTCTGAACCAATTTAAAATTCTCCATGAAATCTAAAGATGGATTTAAAATTCATTAACAGGAGCATGGAAGGACATAGGGCAGATTAAAAAAAAAAAAGTGCAGTTTAACCTAAAGTATTATTAATAATAACACAGCAATCAATCACCCCTCTTATCTTCTCAGATGGCTTTAGATTTTATCATTTAAAAAGCCCTGGTGGAGGCAAATCCTGCTGAGCTGAGCACTGCAGCAAAGCACCACACTGGAATTTGTTCCTTCAGTGATGCCTCAGGTTTGAGTTTTGCTATTTTCAGATTTTGTGCTGCTTTAGTGTGTGGGTCTGGGTTCATATTATGGGATGGTGAGCTCTGTGCCCAGAGCAGGGAGACAAAACAATTCCTGCTCCAGCTGGGCACCAAGGACAAATGATCCCAATCCCAGCCCAGGAGCACAAACCCCGTGGGCTGGAGAGAGAAAAACAAGCAGGGTGGGAGTGCCTGGGCTAAAGCTGGGCTGGGACAATGAACTGCAAGGTGGGAATGGAGCAGAGCTGATCCCAGGGAGAGACCCCGTGCCCGGCCGGGCATTTTGGGGCCATTTTGGGTCATCTTGGGTGCAGCCCTGGCTGGGCTCTGGTGCTGCCCAAGGTGGATCCATGGAGGAGATCCTTTGGATAAATCCCTGCTTTATTCTGGGACTCTGCCCAGCCTCTGCTCCAGGGCAGCCTGCACAGGGCACCAGCAGAGCCCAACTCCTCAGCTGCTCCTCCTGGAGTAGCTTTGGTTCAAGAGAGACAAAAATCAGACTGGGAGTGCTGGGAATGTTCACCTGGAGAGGAGAAGGCCCCTGGAAGGGGGAGAAGGCTCCAGGGAGAGCTCAGAGCCCTTCCAGGGCCTGAAGGGGCTCCAGGAGAGCTGGAGAGGGACTGGGGACAAGGCATGGAGGGACAGGACACAAGGAATTGCTTTAATATGGAGGAAGGTAATTTTAGATTGGATATTAGGAAGGAATTCCTCCCTGGCAGGGTGGGCAGCCCTGGTACAGGGTGCCCAGAGCAGATGTGGTGCCCCTGGATCCCTGGCAGTGCCCAAGGCCAGGCTGGGAGGGAACTGGAGAACACTGGGACAGTGGGAGGTGTCCCTGCCATGGCCCGGGTGGGATGGGATGGACTTAAAATCCCTTCCAACCCAAACCATTCCAATATTCTAATAAACTGGAGATTCTGAATTTGTAAAGGAAATCTTCAGAACCTCTCAGCTCCCTCCTGCCTTTTAACATAACATGAACAAGAATAAGAATTGTTAAACCCAAGTAAATACTTGAAATCCACAATGTGATTTTGCAGCAATTTTAGCTCTCTTCCAATAGGCTGTTAGGCAGAAGAGGTTTTTGTTGCTCTGGCTACTGTTCTAAGCACTGCCTGCTGAGTAATTCCAAGGTCACTGCAAGGAAAGTCAAATAGGAAAAATGGGATGGGGAAAAGGCATCAAGTGGAAATAATTTTGGTTTGGTCTGCAAAGAGCACAAGGGGCTGAAGAAGCCAAATAAATAAATGTAGGTTTGGCATCATTCTCTGTTGTTTTCTCTATTGCTTTATTCTTCCCAATATGCCAACAAGAGTGTCAGAAATTGAGACAATTCAGAGGTCACAACAAAAGTAACCTGCAAAAGAGATTGCAATCTGAATTATCCAGGGGAAAGGAAGGGGAGCAGAGCTGGTGCCAGCAGTGTGGAACAGAGAAAAGAAGCAGCAGAAAGAAAAAAAAAAAAACCTTTAACATCCAAAACCCCAAAACCCCTCAGACACTGGGTGTAATTGGGGTGGCAGCTCTGAGCAGGGCCAGCAGCCCTGTCCCTCTCCTGCAGCAGAGGCTGGGAATGTCACCAGCCCAGGTCAGAGGCAGGTGCTGTCAGGGGCTCTTGTTTGCTGGCAAAAATCCTCAGAGCTGTGCCTCCAAACTGAGTTTTGCAGGCTGCCTGCTCGAGCAGTTTAATCAATACTTCAGTTTGATGTCTGTGTTACACAGGGGCTAAAATGACCTGCACAGGCAGCCCAGGAGATCTGAACTCCTGCAGTCACCCCAACCATCTCCTCCCTTGGTTTGCCTCCCCCCCCCAGCTGAGTGTTCATAAGCACCAGGATTAGGAACCAGCACTGAAACATTCCCAACCCATGGCAACCCAGGAGGAGCTGGAGGCTGCTCCTGTTGCTGGGAACTGAATGGAAAGCTCCAAAATAATCAAGAGACTTTGAAATTGTCAATTCTTTTGCTTTTCCTCTTGTGTCCTCTGTTGCCTGGACAGAGAGCAGAGAGCAGTCACAGCCTGGCACATCCTGCCCCATCAGCACTTCAGCCTCAGCCACCAAAGTGCCAAATCAGCTCTGTTTACAGCCCAGGAGTTTTCACGAGGAAATTCACTTTTCTGTGGAAGCTGCTCCAAAAAGAGAAGCGAGAGTGGCAGGGTGGGCCAGGGAGACAAGGCAGCAGCACTTAAAAAAGACTGAAAGACTGCTTGTGATTAATATATTCCATTTTTGCTGCGAGGATTGCTGCTCATGAATGTGTCTGGCAAACTCGATGTGACAGGCCTAAGGAAGCATCCAGACAAGTTCACCTATTCTTAGCTCAGTGTACAGCAAACTTCTGTTTGGAGGCAAGGACTCATTTTCCAGATCACATCTGAGCATTTTTAGGATAATTGAGACAGCTGTTGGTGAAGAAATTGCTGCAGCTTGAAAATCACTTGATGCTGTAAGTAAGCTGCTCTTCCTGGGTCCTTGTGAAGGAGAGGGGAAGAACCCCCTCACTTCTTGTTCAGCACGAGTTCAGGAGTATTGGTTGGGAGTTTTTGGGATTGGCAAGTTGAGAGAACAGATTGATGGGGAAGGAATGAGGGGAGGGTTTGAGAGGTTTCCCTTTCTCACTGTGACTGAATACAAGACCTCAAGTCTTTCCATGGTTATAGAGTCAAGTGCACTTTTCTCCTTCCCCATCATGTGATCACTGCTACAAACATCCATATTTATGAGCCCTTCGAGTGAAAGCAAGTTGTGAGCAACCCTTTCTTTTTATTATTTCCACTGAGATGTGTGGAGATGTGAAACAAGCCCCTTTCTCAAAATGGGCACTCAGAAATAGGAAAGCAGAGCTGACTTGCAGCCACTACCTCTGTGTCTTCTGGCACAGGAGGTTATTGTCATGTGGCTCAGCCTTGAGCACCTAGAAGGGTTTCCTGAACACATTTTCAGTGTGGAGCCTGCACAGCAGCACTGCTGGAGGGCAGATGGCACAAGGTTCTGTGCCTAAGCTCTGAGCAAGGCTTCTGAATTAGCAGAAGAATCAGAGAATGGAAAAACACAACGGCTGATTGAAAAAAATTATCCAAAATTTTTCACCAGACTCTCCTATAAGGTGCAGACACAGCAAGTTGAAGTCTAGAATTGGTCCTGGTGCAGAGGAGAAACATTACACTTTCTAGGAGGATGACATCCAGGTCTCATAAGATTTTGTCTCCAAAATAAAATATCAAGTTTTGATCTATTTAGGTTGACAGAATCCTCCTCTTTGTCCAGTTGTCCATCACCAATTAAATAAACATTCAAACCACCTTGCAGTGTACCTTTGCCACACCTACAGGACCAGTGCTAGGCAGAACAAATCACATTTATTTTCCTGTGCCTGGAACACACCAGGGATCCCCACCACAAACTACACCCAGACAAGCAGGAGATTCCCTTTAGGAGTTACCTGGAGATGCAGACCCTAAACCTGCTCACAATGAAGCAGCATCATAGAAAATTAATGAACTCTCAGCTGCTGTTTCTGTATCCACACATGATTGGCAAAGTTCACAGTCAAGGCCCAGTGCTGCCATTTGAAGAGTTTTTTAATAATAAAGTGCCTTTTGAGTAATTGACATTTTCCTTTGCTGTCAGAATATACACCAGCTGGGCTTTGCACCCAAATCTCTCCTGCAATGTGGGCAGGGGTGTATTCCTTGCTTCCAAAGTGAAAATCAGGTTACTGCCTTCAGTGCTAGCTGGAGTTCTGATGAATGTTTATTTGGCACCATGTTCATACTGTTATGCACAAGTGCATAGAATTAAAATAATAATTTCTACTTGATTTCATGCTTCTCTGGCTTAATGGTCTCTGATGGTTTTTAGCAGATCCATTATACATACTTAAATATAGAAAAAACCTACTGCATGGAAGAAAAAAAAAAAAACAGTATAAACTTGTGATCAAATTTACTCCAAAAAAAGTTGGAAAGAAAATTGCAAATATGACTTTTGCTGGGATTTTCCACTGTGCCTTTTCTGGATAATATGACACCTCAGCATTTGTAAGAATCACTGATGCCCCCAAACCAATTTTCTTCTTGTCTCTACAAAACCCCGACAGCTCCTGTTTTCCCTCTAAGTGCTGTTGAATGCAATTAGCAAATTGCTCAAGGCGTGATTAAAATGTCATTTTGTGACTCTGTGCTATCTCCAGGTCCTTCCTAAAGCCACTCCCTACCTGCCCAGAGTAACCCTGAGCCACTCGAAGATCCTGTCACCAAAGCAGGGGAATTATTTTCTGTGAATTCTGGGCATCAAGGGGAATTATTTGACCCTGCAGCTGGGCAGCAGCCAGTGTTTTCCACACGGGGAGGACCCAGAGCAGCAGGGAGAGGCACCAAAAGCTGCTGGAACTTCCAGGCAGAATGGAAAAGAAACTCTTGGGGAGTGGCACTGCAGAGGCACGGAGTGTTGGCAGGGCTCAGGGGTGTGTGCAGGGCCTCAGGAGAGATTTCCTGGGAAGAGGAGGGAGATAATGTGAATATTAGTGATGTTTGTAAGGTGTGAACATTGCCACTCTCAGCTGCCAGCACTGTGTGCTGCTCACCCCTGTCCCCTCCAGGCAGGGCCCGTGAGGGTTTCCTGTTTGATTTGATGCCTAAAAAAGCTGCCTGGAACAGAGAATGGACAGAGGTAAAGGAATAGAGATTTACTAAAAGGCTTTCAAAGGCTCTTAAGATTTATTAAAAGGTATTTGTTGAAAGGATTCACCTTGGGCAGTGCAAGAGCCCAGCCAGGGCTGCACCCAAGATGGGCTCTGGGTCAGGAGTTCTCACACTTTGACCAGTTTGGGTCCATTTCCATGTGGGGTTCAGTGTCCAGTTCCAGCTCCAGGGGATGCAGTCCCACCCTCCCAGGTTGGTGTCCCTGGCTCTGGGCTGGGTGTGGATTGTTCTGTGGGACTGAGCTGTGCTTGGTGCTGGGCTGGGTGTGGATTGTTCTGTGGGACTGAGCTGTGCTTGGCTCTGGGCTGGGTGTGGATTGTTCTGTGGGACTGAGCTGTCCTTGGCTCTGGGCTGGGTGTGGATTGTTCTGTGGGGCTGAGCTGTGCTTGGCTCTGGGCTGGGTGTGGATTGTTCTGTGGGGCTGAGCTGTCCCCGGCTCTGGGCTGGGTGTGGATTGTTCTGTGGGGCTGAGCTGTGCTTGGCTCTGGGCTGGGTGTGGATTGTTCTGTGGGACTGAGCTGTGCTTGGCTCTGGGCTGGGTGTGGATTGTTCTGTGGGGCTGAGCTGTGCTTGGTGCTGGTTCTGGGCTGGGTGTGGATTGTTCTGTGGGACTGAGCTGTGCTTGGTGCTGGGCTGGGTGTGGATTGTTCTGTGGGACTGAGCTGTCCTTGGCTCTGGGCTGGGTGTGGATTGTTCTGTGGGACTGAGCTGTCCTTGGTGCTGGTTCTGGGCTGGGTGTGGATTGTTCTGTGGGGCTGAGCTGTGCTTGGTGCTGGGCTGGGTGTGGATTGTTCTGTGGGGCTGAGCTGTCCTTGGCTCTGGGCTGGGTGTGGATTGTTCTGTGGGACTGAGCTGGGAGGAGAGCTGCTGGCTCTGGGTGTGAGCTCAGAGTCACACACCAGTGCAGGGCAGAGCCTGGGAAACCTGAGAGCTGAACCTTGAGGCAGCGCATTCAGCTCAGCTTTAAAAGAGTGGGATCAAGGCAGCTCCAGTTTCCCTCAGAGCAATGGGGAGCTGCCAAAGGGAAGTGCTGCAGCTGCCCTGGCAGTAAATGGTGCTTGGTGGGAAGGCTCAGGAGGCTGTTCTGGGAAGGTTCAAGTGTTTGTGATCTCCCCACCAACCCCAGTGTGCTCAGCTGTTGTCACCTTCTGAAGGGATTGTTTGGTTTGGTTTTGGTTTAAAAACAATTTATTCGTTTTTCTCCATTCTCACAAACCCCAAGTTATTTTTATCTTCCTCTGCCTCGGGGGGATAAATTGATATTGCTTAACTTTGCAAGGCCTGTTTATGGCTCATTTTCTTACAGGATCTCCTGCCAGGAGAGCTGACACCCCCTGGTTCTGGCTCTGGGAAAGCACAGCTCAGCTCCTCTGGGCTGTGAGAACACACATTCCACATGGAATACATCCCCCAGCCTCTCTCCTCTCCCAGCTTCCTCACCAGCCTTCCTCCTTCTGTGCCCTTCCAAATTTGGGCTGAATTCCAGCAATATTGGTGTGTGTTAGCTGCTAGGAATAAATCAGGGAAAGAAATTTAAGGTTTACCCCAGCACCTGTTGGTGCAGCTTGACATGTCCAGCATTTCTCCTCATACCTCTTTTTATTTCCCAGTAAAAAGAAGAAGAATATGAGAATTTATCTGGAATTTTCTACCACTGCCATGTTACAACCAGGGTAATCTTACCATTGTATCTTCCTTGTCTCAATACAAATAATGACCTAAATGATTAAATAAATCTTAGCAAGGACATGGGATTTTCAGCACTTCTATGTGTGGTTTTCATGCAAGTGAAATAGATTTGGGCCTATCCCTGAAAAAATTGAATTCTCTAGGGAGATGTGAATTTTGCATATTTAATTATTGCTACAGAAGCATTTTTGTTTGATATGGTTCTGGCAAGTCTATATTTTGTAAGGCCTCTGATGATTTATAATAATAACATTTTTTCAGCCACAGCTGGTCTCAGATCATTATCTTATCACACACTGTTTATTTACCCCACATTTTTAACCCTTGTGTGTTTTCTTTTCTTTCTCTAGCCACAATATTTTATCTGGAAAGCAGTCCAGCTACCTTTGGAAATCACTCACAGCCCACTAAGGCCAGATGTTTCTGGAGCAGATTTTGGGTAGTGCTTGAGCATTGAAGCTCCACCACCTGCAGGATTCGTGGCATCCTCCCTCTCCATGGATGCTGCCTGCTCTCAGAGACAAGTGAGGGACACTCTGACCTTCCCACAGAGCTGTCACCCTCTGGAAAAAGAGATTTATTGCACTGGCAGCAGGCTGGAGGCTCGGAGTGATGTCAGTGGAGTCCTGCTCCTGGCACCATCAGGGAAGAGGAAACATTCCCAGACCCTGAATGTCATCTTCCTTGGAAATCTCTGTCAGGCTCCACATCCAGCACTCCATGGAGACACTCTGAGCTGAAACAGGGATTGAAATAATCCCCGTGGCAGGAGCTCAGCTCAAAGCCCTTGGTGAGAGCCACAGAATGGGTGCTGGCTCTGCTCTGCTCTCCCTCCTCTGGAAGCAGCTCCTGGGGATCCACCATGCCCTGAGAGGGATGCAGAGCCCACACAGGGCCAGCCTGCTGCCCTGGCACCATCTGCACCTGCAGGAGGAGGCCCTGGGCAATGAGCCACAGCCCCACTCTGGCTGGTTGGGAGGTGTCTTTGGGCTGCAGGGGACCTTGCACCGTTCAGAAAGAAATCATGGAATCCCAGAATCCCAGAACAGTTCTGCTTGGGGGGGACCCTAAATCCCACCCAGTGCCATGGCAGGGACACCTCCCACTGTCCCAGGCTGCTCCAGCCACAGTGTCCAACCCTGCCAGGGATTCAGGGGCAGCCCCAGCTGCTCTGGGCACTCTGTGCCAGGGCTGCCCACCCTCACATTGGGAATGTCTTCCAATATCCCATCTAAATCCACCCTCTTCAGTTTAGAGCATCTTCTCCCACTTCATCCACTCCATCCCTTGTCAAAAGTCCCTCTCTGTGCCCTGCAGGCCCTGCAAGGTTGCAACAAATTCTCCCTGGATCCTTCTCTTCTCCAGGCCAAGCACACCCAGCCTTTCCTGATGGGAGATCTGAGTCTTCTCCTGGCCAGAGCAGAACCAGAAGGGGAAAGGGAGAAATAAAGCCATCCTTCAGCTGCCCAGGGTTAATCATGGGAATAGAGGATGGATTTAGGTTCAAATCCATCCTCCTTATTTGAAGCAGAGAATTGAAGCTGACACCTCCCCTGTCCCAGATCAGAGTGCATTAACCATGAGAGCAGGGAGTCAATCCCTCCTCCTCCTCCACCTCCATCTCAAGCAGAATTGAAGCTGACATTATTTAAACTCAGAAGGAACTTCAAGGAACTGCAGAGGAGACTGGGAGCATCCCAGGTGCTGGAGTGGCTGAAGAATTTTCTGTGGGAGCAGCAGGAAGGGCACCAAACCTTCAGATAAAATAGGAGATGCATAAAGCTGAGATAATATCACAAAGTGTGGCTGTAACTCGACATCTGCTGAGGGTGAGCTGTATTTTCACTGACATCACACAGCTTGAACCAAATGGAAATTCAATTGGGACCTTTTTTTAATCAATTCTTCACATTTTTAACTGAAAAAAAAATGGTGACATGAATTAAAGATAATAGAGGGATTGGTACAACTACTATTGATCAAAAAGCAAAATAAATTTTCTTATTGGAATAAATTACAGCCAAGGCGTGACCTTCATCACAAGACTTTTTCCCTGCTATGTAATTTTTTGGATACATAATGCTTTTCAGAAATAGTTTAAAATATGATCATTTTGAAGAGCCACCTGTTTTGAGGAGGTGGAAGTTAGCATGCCAAAAATTGCAGCCTGACATGACATTCAGTTCCCTGGGAGGTTCATATTCAAACAAACCAGAAAATCATTGAACTTAATTTCTTCTGGTCAGAGGTCATCAAATTTATAGAGTGAGAGCCCAATAATTCAAGAGGGAATGAATGCTGAAATGCAAATCTCCAACAGGAGGCAAGAGGGAATTTTATTTTCCCCTTGCTGTTACAGTTTTGGGGGTTAAGCCTGGCTGCACCCCTCCATCCTTCAGCACATCTGGGTGTTTTATCATGAGAAACCCTCACAAATGGGCTCCAGCTGTGGCTCCCACCTTTCTCACCCAGGTGCACCCACCCTGGTTGGAGCTGCTCCAGTTCACACCATGGCAAGTGCAGACAGCAGCTCCTGCCAGGGGAAATGTCCACCCCTGGATTTTCAGAGAGACTTTTAATGTTTGTGTTCTGAGTTAGGGCAGTTTACTGACTGCTGGGCTGCCCTGGGATGGATGGGTGGAGCTCAGGAGCGAGCTCCTCTCCACGGCAGAGATGCCATTTGAGCAAACATCAAAGCAGGTTCAGCTATTTTCCAAGTGGCTGCTCAGGCTCCTCTCTTTCCTCTCATGCCCCTCAGTCAAACCCTCACCCAGCAGCGTGGGCTGTGGCAGCTGAGGCAGCAGGAACCTCAGCTGATGGCATCCTGTTGCCCTGGCTTTTGTTGCCAGCTCTTGTTTTCTTCTCCATCCTCTCCTGGCTCCGAGTGTTTCCCGCACCCAGATCCCCCCAGAGCCATCACCAGAGATGCACAGCATCCTCTGGCAGCACAGCAAGCCCTGGGCAGCCTCAGGTATTGCTTCCACACCCCACATCCAATTTGTGATGAGATTATTTTGATTCACACCACCTTGACTGGGTGTACCTCGGAGCTGAAGTGCTTGGATGAAGACTGTGAGTGTGCACAGCCTTGCTGGGGTTGGAAGAGCCTCCCTGTTCCTCTGAGTGCTTCACAAAGACACTGTGACAGCTTTCCCTTCAGATTCTCAGAAGCTAAAAGTAGGGGAAAAGTCTAAAATAGCAGGAAAATCCAAGTATCAAAGTAGAGAGTTTGTAGAGATTTAAATGCATCCTCTGGGAATTGCTGTTCATCCTTTTTCTATAAAACCCCCAAACTTCCAGATTGGTTATTTTATTGTTCTTTTATGCAAGAACAGCCTGAAGTACTCAGGGTTTGGTTTTGGGGTGGTTTTTTTTTTGCATTTTTTGGTAAGCACAGAACTCTGTTCCCTTCTCACCAGCACTTTCCTTAAATGAAGGCAAAGTTTGAAGGTGATTCATGATATTTGTATTTGTTGATAAAACAGATTCAGGAGCTTTCTGCTGGTGGCTCAGTGCCCCTAAAGCCAGTGGAGTGTCAGGATCTGCCACGGAGGGGATGCAAACCTCAGGGTATTGATACCTCCTGGCAACTACAAAAATCAAATGGGGGAAAATTGAGAATTCTACAGCGTCCTGCAGGCCAAACCCATCAGCAGGGAGGCTGAGCCTGGCTGTCATTGCTGCCTGGGTCCCTCTTGCTGTTCCACATCTGAAAAATGAAGTGCAGGAGAGCTCTGTGGTAGCTCTTGGAGAGGGTGAAGCATCAGTCACGCTGCTCCCTGAGAGCTCTGCTCTTCCAAAAGCCTTTTGGAGTAGTTACCAATCCTTTGAGGGACTGTGAATGCACTTGACTGGTTTGAGCAGAGATATCAGCACACAGAATTACACCTTTAAATAAGGTATAACCTTCACAACCAGAGTGAACACAAATGTCAAAACATTTCAGAAAATAATTAATCTGAGCAGTTTCCTCGAGTTGCTGAGATGGATTTTGGTACAAATTGACTCAACTGTTTTTTTCCCTCCTGGCAAATCCACATTGTGCTTCTCTCTAACATTGTCTTTGCTTTTTCAAGAGCATATCAGATTTGATTTGAAAGTAGAGCAAACAATATATTTTTTTAAAGTCTTCATGTATATTTTATCCTAAAGCGATCTGTATCATTATTGATTGTTCCTGCAATAAGAAAGTTAATAGGATGAATTGCAAGTAGTTGCCATAGAAACTACCATTGGTCTCTTTCTCTTGGAGAGGAAGCACACAATTAATTTGTCTTTTAACCTGCTTTATTGCTGCAAAGTCCATACAAATGCAGCAGCACAGGTCCAGATTCATTATACACTTCTGTGTCATTGTGCTCCTAAATCACCTCCTCAGATACACTCCTGAAAGTGTTTATTGGAGAGAAAGTTTTGATTCCATGCATTTTCCTGCTGTTTAATTTGCCCTGGATGAGAGCAGAGATGGTCAGGGAAGGAGGATCCATTCTTCTCTTCTTCACTTTTGTTCCCATCTCTGGCCCTGGGGCAGGGAGGTGTCCTTGGCTGCCAGGCCTGGAGAGGAATTGCTGTGTCTGCCCCAAATGGGGAAGCAGCAGCTCCCACTGAGTGTGGGGTTTGGAGTTCCACACTAAAGAGCTGCAGGGTTACAGATGGATGGAAATAGAAAAGCTGAAACCCTGAAGCATCAGGGCTGACAAGGACACCTGGCAGCTCTACCCCAGAACTTTTTGGGAGCTCATCCAGCACAAGATCTGCATGCAGAGGGACAGGAATGGTGGGGGCAGAGAGCAGAGATCCCCCAGCCCCTGAGATGCACCAGAGGGGAGGGGCTGAAAAGATTGAGGGCATTGAGAGGAGAAAAGGTGAATAAAAAATAACAGGGAGGTCAAGGAGTGGGATCCTCACAGGCACAGCTGCAAGAGGGGAATTTTAAGCAAATTCCTGCCAGAGGAGAGAGCAGAGGTAAATCCTTGTAGACAGGTAATTCATTTTTTCCACCTCCTACAACTTCAACCCTCAATTTAAACCCTTATTAGATCCTTTCTGGACATCAGAACTTGCTGAAACGTGGCACAAAATGTGGGGTCTTTTTTTTTTTTTAAATAGTTTATTTTTGGATCAGCTGATAGAATTGTTTGTTTCATAAGCATGAAAAGTGAGATCATGCTTTTCTTCTCTTGTAAGTGCTGTAGCCAGAGCAGGGAACTTATGAGAAGAATGGCTTCTTAGAAAAACAACCCAAAAGAAAACAACATGAAACAAACAACTGAGGATTTAAAAACCTTAACAAATGAAGTGGAGCTCACAAATAAAAAAAAAAAAGTCTGAAGATTAGTACATGAAAGAACAGTTAAGGTAATTAAAATAGGAATACAAAAGTGAGAGTTTATTTTTTAAATAGTGTGGATTTTTTTTTTCTCTCTCCTTTCTTATGAGTGTGAAGTGAACTTTTGTTTTGCTTTTTAAGGGAAAGCAGTGGCTGATCTATTCATGTTTGTTGACAAAAGCACTTCAGCAGCTCAAGGAGGAAGAAAGGCTTGATGGAAAAGAGGTGTCAGTCACTTCCCACAGTAACAGTGCTACCTCTGAGGGGGAAAGACAATAGAAAAACACTTTCTAAAAGGACTTGCCTCCTGAGAGGCAATAAAACAACCACCCCAGACTCAATTCTCCATAGAAAACTGATTTTCAAGCGAATGATTCCCCTCATTTCGGTCCTTCAGGGTTTGCCTGGGTACCTGTGGAAGAGACAAGAACCACAGCCAGGCCAGGCTGTCCCAGACCTGCAAAGCCCTTGCCCTATTTTTGTGTGTTTTAGGCAAACCTGGCTCAGTGTATCTGTGCCAGTTGTGCCTTTAATCTCAGCTTTAATTTAGGATTTCTCATCAGCAGGATTAGATCTCTGTCTGCTCCCATCAGCTTGTAAACACAAGGATAAAGTGAATTAAGAGAGAAGATTCCCGACATTTTATGGCCCTGGTAGCCTGCAGGCCTCATTGAGCTCTGGTTTCACCCACCCAGAGAATGCAGACACCTTGCCACGAGACAGCACTTTTATTTCCTTTTCTGTGACTAATTATTTTTCAGAGGACAGAGAAAACAGGGTTCTTTTCCCCTCAGGACTCTGGTGCACCTGGAGAGAGCAGAGCCTGTGTGTTTGAGAAGAGGGAGCCTTAACTCTGTGAGGAATAGATGAGATGGCACCCAAAACCAGGACAAGTTTTTTAGAGCTTGGAAGCCATCCCATCCCATCCCATGGATCCCATCCCATCCCATGGATTCTACCCCATCCCACCCCAACCCATCCCATGGATTCCATCCCATGGATTCCATTTCATCCCATGGATCCCAGCCCATCCCGTGGAATCTCCCCCATCCTGTGGATCCCAGCCTATCCTATCCCATCCCATGGATTTCATCCCATCCAATGGAATCCCATCCCACCTCACCCCATCCCATGGATCCCAGCCCATCCCATGGATCCCATCCCATCCCATTGCATGGATCCCATGGATTCCATCCCATGGATTCTACCCCATCCCATGGATCCCATCCCATGGATCCTAGTCCATCCCATGGATTCCATCCCATCCCAAGGATTCCATCCCATCCCATCCAATGGATCCCATCTCATCCCATGGATCCCATTCCATTCCATGGATTCCATCCCATGGATCCCATCTCATCCCAGGAATCCCATCCTATCCCATGGATCCCATCCCACCTCACCCCATCCCATGGATCCCAGCCCATCCCAGGAATCCCATCCTATCCCATGGATCCCATCCCACCTCACCCCATCCCATGGATCCCATCTCATCCCAGGAATCCCATCCTATCCCATGGATCCCATCCCACCTCACCCCATCCCATGGATCCCAGTCTCCCCACCCTACAGATCCCATCCTATCCCATGGATCCCATTCCATCCCGCGAATCCCAGCCCTCCTCACCCCACCCCACGGATCCCATCCCATCCCAGTCTCCCCCAGCCCTGTTCCAGAGCTCAGCTGCAGCAGCCTGCTGACTCCAGCCCCCCTGGGATGGGGACACCCCACGCCCCCAAACCCCGAGCCCTCTCTGAGCTGTGCTCCAAACCCCATCCTTCATCCCTGCATTCTTTCCCTCTATCCTGAAATCACTCATCTGGCTGAGACAGCACATCCTGCCTTCTGCTGCTGGCAGCCATGCCTGCTTTGGGAAGTTTTTAACATCCCCCAGTTCCTCCAGCCTACAGGAACAGGAATTTCCACAAGAGAAATCAGGGCTTTGTATTGTCACCATTATTTCTGCATTTGGGCCGTAAATGCTGCAATCAAACATGTAGATTATCCCTGTGTCTTCAATCCATGGCTGCGTTTTAGCTGCTCCAGATCCTTCAGCTATCAACTTTTTGTGTGTTATCAAAGAAGCTTCCAAATTAGAAAAAGGGAAAAAAAAAAAATCCTTGCTCCAGCGTTTTTTTAATTATGAGGATATTTATTCAGGTTTCCCCTCATGTTTCTTTTGTGTACCCCAGGCAGGTTATTTATGAATACCAAGGGATTGGTTCTATTTTTCCTTGCCCCTGTGGGTTGTGATGTCAGTGGAGTTATTTTGAATAACCCTATTATAAAATAGGTCAGGATCAGGTACTTTTAGTGGATGAAGAGTGTGGTTATCTCCCCTTATTAAAATTTCCCATTGAGCCTTATAAACTTTAGAAATGCATCATCAGAACTTGTGATGAAAGCTCTAAAAACCAAAGCTTTAGTCATTATTATTATTTATATATTCAATGTTTTGGTGCTGTCCATTGTCCTGCAAGTCTCATTTCATGGCCTGGCCTGAAGAGCTGTGGGCAGTTTTATGATTTGGTTGCTTTGCTGGACTCTCCCAACATCTCCTCCATTGGAATTCTGTAAATCCGCAGAATTCCCAAATGAAATGTGGCCTACCATTAACTTAATTATATAATAATGTCTATAATAAATCATAGAAATTATATTTTATAATAAATAAATCATGTGTTTTACCATAGTGCTGAGTAAACATAGACCTGGCTGTGCTGGGCTCTGGGAAACTGAAAAAGGGAACTGAAACACAGCAAAAACCAAAGTTGGTAGAAAGGATGGATTAGGTGGACAACATCAGGGCTGGGACAGGGAGAGGCACACAGAGGGAGCAGTGAGATCCTGCAGAAAACCCATTTTTCCTGTTTTGTTTCAATTTCAGTGGAGCAGGACCTGGGTCCAGCAGGATTTAACCACTCACAAAGCTAAACCAAAAAGGAAGGGAGGGTTGCTGCAAGCACTCAGCAGTTTGGGTGAGAAAAATTTGGTTTAAAAGGAGGATTTTGGGTGGGTCCAACCCGATGAACAGCTCATGCCCCAAGGACAGCAGCATTGTCCAGAATTGTTTCCTGCTCCTGCTGGCAGCCTCCATCATTTCCCTTTGCACTCTCATGATCCAGTTCAGCTTTTCCCATCTTTCCAAAGGTGTCCCAGATCTCAGGGTGTTGATGGGCAATCAGCATTCCATTTCAGACCCAGACAGCATTTCCCACCCAAACTCCACAGCCATTTCCACAGAAACCCCCATCTGGCAGCTGCAGGGCTCCAGCACTGGCCAGGAGAGGCTTTGGCCATGAGGGAAGGCATCAGACACAGGAGATCCAGAGAATTATGGAATGGTTTGTGCTGGGAGGGACCTCAGGGCAGGCACGAGTGACACAGAGCCTTCTCCCACCCCACAGGTGAGAGGAGCTCTGGGTCTGCCTCAGGCTGTCTCATTAGTAAGAGGAGAAACACCTCACTTGCTCATCTCCATGGCAAATTTCTTAAACAAAGGCCAGTAATTAACCCCAGGAGATTGTGCCTTTTCCCAGCTTCTCCTGGAGGGCACTGGGAGCTGCTTGATTGCCAGATCCAGCCTGGATACCTGAAATTACGAGCAGAGCACGTGCAGGGAGGTGGCAAATTTAGCTTTTTTAAGACCTTGTATTTCTTGCAGCAGGGATGACAAAGCTGTGTGTTCCCATTAAGGAGGAGGTGGAAGGCTGGAAGCCTCCCTGGAAGTGTGGAGCTGCTGCCTGTGCTGCCACACACGTTTGGGATCATTATTTGGCTAATGACATTAATGAATTTGTCCAGCCTGCTGCAGCAGTTCGGTTCCATCATCATTCTGTTCTTTGGGAAAATGTTAAAAGCATAAGTTGAGGGGGGGAAAAAAAAATCAAACTGATTTCCCAGCCAGAGAAAACTATTGCATCTAAATTGTACATTAACTGGGCTGTGTTCCACACAAAGGAACATGAACTTCTGCTGCACCATTTTTTTTCATATTCAAGATAATTATGCATTTGTCCTTGCCTTACCTTGTTCCTTTTTTGCAGCTCTAGTTACTTTTTTCTAATAAGAACTCATTTAAATGCTCAGATTAACAAAAGGACTGGTCAATGTGATAGGTTATTAGAACAAAATCAGCTGCTAAATCCTCCTCTGCTGTTAACTGATTCCACTCCAAATGATGTGCAGCAGCTGAGGGTTCAGCCCCACAGCTTCTCTGAATGAAAAAACACCTCTGTACCTCCCTGGTGTGTCCTTTCTGGGTGGTTTTTAATGTTGATATTGAGTGGGAAGAGGAAACAAGGGCATGAGGGGTCCCCAAGAGCATTCAGAGCCCCTGAAGGACCTGACCAGCCCCATCTGGGTGTCCCCAAGAGCCCCTGAAGGACCTGACCAGCCCCATCTGGGTGTCCCCAAGAGCCCCTGAAGGACCTGACCAGCCTCATCTGGGTGTCCCCAAGAGCCCTTTAAGGACCTGACCAGCCTCATCTGGGTGTCCCCCAAGACCTGACCCCATCTGGGTCCCAAGACCTGGACCAGCCCCATCTGGGTGTCCCCAAGAGCCCTTGAAGGACCTGACCAGCCCCATCTGGGTGTCCCCAAGAGCCCTTGAAGGACCTGACCAGCCCCATCTGGGTGTCCCTAAGAGCCCTTGAAGGACCTGACCAGCCCCATCTGGGTGTCCCCAAGAGCCCCTAAAGGACCTGACCAGCCCCATCTGGGTGTCCCCAAGAGCCCTTGAAGGACCTGACCAGCCTCACCTGAGTCTCCCACTGGAGTCTCTATTTAAGCTCAGCCTAATCTGGTTTAAACTCTGCTGTGGTTCTACCTTGGCTGTGACCCTAATTCAGCTGGATTGGCTTTTCCAGCTGCACCTTGGAGCTGCTTTGTCACCACAGGCTGGTTTGGTGCTCTTGGCTGCCCCTGGCCCTGCCCTGCTCAGGTACTGGGGGGTGGCTCTGGGAAGGGAAGCTCCAGGCTGTGCTGAGCTCCCTGGCAGGAATTCCCACCACCAACCTGTTGGGAAGAACCCAGAGGCTCCTTGGGGTGGGCTGCTGAGGGAACTTTGCAGCCTGAATGATTCTGTGCTGTGGAGGAACCCTCTATTGATGGGCTCTGGGTTATTTTTTAATTTTTCTTTTCTGCTTCTATCCTAGATGAGGTATAGGAAACAATGTGAGTGTCAGCACTTACTGCTCCTGCTTTTGCACCAGAAGTCACCAGGTTCTGGAGACATTTGAATACCTGTGGGTTGTTCACATGGTGACTTTACACCACTCTCACCACTGAGAGGCTTTTGCCATTCTCAGGCAGCATTTGTCAGCAGTTTTCCTTGTCCCCTCTTTCTCCCTGGGGCTGACTGCACCAGGTGCATCTCCTCTGCTCCTCTTCCTGCATCCCTGATGGGAGTGTGGCCTCGTTCCAGGGGTGCTGTTTGTCAGCAATCAGCAGAGCTCTTGTCCCTCCAACAATGGAAGCACAGCCAACACAGCCCTGCACAAAAGACTCTGCAAAAAAAAGCAGATTATCAAGTACAAAACCCATAGTAATCCTGCTCAAATTCCACAAGGTAAATTTGCTCACATCTCTGAAGGACAATAGGATTGTCATGGCGTTTGGGGAAAATAAAAGCAGCTCTAATATTGCATGAACTTCCTGCCTTTTTTTCCCACTTCTGCTGGTTTGTCTCGAGACTGCCGCAACAAATCCTGCGTCTGAGCAAATCACCCAACGTGATTAGACCTTGGATTCCTGCTTGTAGATGAGCCTAGAGGAGAATGTCCAAGATCTTTGAAGCTGAAAATTGAAAAATGAATAGCAGAGGGAAGCCAGCTCTCAGAGCTCGTGTACAGCACTGCAGAATGCTTCACAAAACTCCTCAGTAATTGCACGTAGCAGATCAGCTGCTCTCAGGGCGATGCCTCGCCCCTTACCTTGTGGCCGGTGGAGCAGGGAGGAAAAATCAACTCATAAGCATGTTTTAACCTCCAAATTTCCCTCTACCTGTAAAACAAGAGGCTGCATTAACCTTTGCGAGGGGGAGTAAGGGCTGGTGATTTATCTGTGCAGTTTGAGGGAAGCACGGTTCCGTGGGGTGATTGCTGCAATAAATAACTGAAGGAGAACACCCTTGTCCTGACATAAACCCAGCTCCATTTTTCCCAATCCTCTGTGTGAGGAGTGGAGCTGGGAGGGCTTGGGGGAGGGAAGGGAGCTGGAAGGGAAGCACTGCCACTTTCCCATGGAAGCCAAGGAGATGGGGAGATGAGGATTTAGGACCTGACAGATGAGGCCCCTGTTTTTTCTGCAGTAACATCAGCGTGTTCCCATTGTGTTAGGACAAGCAGAAATAGAGAGGCAGTAGCAGAGGCAATATATGCTATTGTACAGGTAAATTGTTTAGGGCAAGAACTGTCCTTTAGTTTTATGGGAACATTACCTGGCACAACCTTGTTCAGCTCAATGAGTAGAATTCCACTGAGCTGGGAGCCAAAGTGATGGCAATACTATTACACAGGTAATAAGAAGTCTGTGACCTTTGATAAATATTTTTGGCTTAGCTTCATTTTCATTTAAGAATGTCTATATGTAACAGAAGCATCCATCAAGGTAAAACCTCCTTTCCAAACCAGCTGAAATGTTGGTTCCCTCTGCCAGCCCTGCAGTGGGCTCTGCTGCAGGAGCAGGGTTTGCTTTATCTCTTTACTGGCCCTCTTCTAATCTGTATTTTTTTTTCCTCACCCCTGTCTGTTGCTAAGCTTAATAAATAAAATCCAGGCTAGCCCAGTAGGAGCATTACATCCAAGAGAGAATTTGCTGGGATGTGGGGCAGAGAGGTTGTTGTAAAGAACAGTGGAGTCTCTTTACACCCTTTTCTCAATTCCCCACCATGACAGCACCTGGCTGTGATTGGGAATTGGGATTTTTG
Source organism: Serinus canaria (assembly GCF_022539315.1). Taxonomy (NCBI): domain Eukaryota; kingdom Metazoa; phylum Chordata; class Aves; order Passeriformes; family Fringillidae; genus Serinus; species Serinus canaria. The sequence goes on along the minus strand of NC_066326.1, from coordinate 2,828,216 downwards.
GCACACTTGCCCAGCCAGACTGCCCTCACCCTTTTTTTTTTTTTTTTTTTCTGGGGCTGTTATGGGAGAGCTGAGGTGGCTGTGATTACTGTGCTTTTTAATGGGTTTTTTTAATGCTTAAACCCTAGCAATAACTATCCAGCAGCCTTATTCCACTGGCCTGGTGCCTGTGGCCATAATGAGCATCTCTAGCAGGGAATTGCTGCACGCTGCAGATGAGGGAGCCTGTAGTTTAGTCCTCATCAAGCTCCTGGGTGTATAATCAAAGAGAAGTTGACAGAGAAATTAGAGTTGAATGCAGAAATGATTTATTGGTTTTCTTCCCACAGTGAGGAGTTTGGTGTTTTAGGTTTGTTTTTTTTTTAACTTAAAATATTTTCTTTGCTGAAAATCCAAATGTGTCATTCATTTTTGAGTTTCTAACACCTTTTCAAACTCTGCACTAGGAGTTCTGGAAATATTCTAAATTAAGAAAATCAGAGTCAAACTCTTGTGGGTTTTTTGTCAAGTGACTATTACTCAGATGTGACCTACCTGCCAAATACTTCATGATTTTCTTCCCTAAAACTGTATTTCATGGTGCCTGGACTCTCCTGCAAAAGCTCACCCACCCCAGCTGCCCACATCCTTCTCAATCTCTGAGACAATAACACTGAACTCAGATGTTTCAAAAAGAACAGACCTCTCCCAGCCCTCAGCGTGGAGATTCCACCTTTTCCAGCCAAATAATCAGCCTGGTCCTCTCAAGGATGTTCTGGGATGAATTTTGGATTCGAATGGAGATCAGCAGAGAAGCTGGGTGGGTGACCCAGTGTAGACCTGGATGGTGAAACTCAATGAGCTGTGGAGGTTGTGGCTGAGGAGCTGGTTAAGCTCCCCCAGTCTGGTTTTGTGGCACATGAGGGAGATTTAAATTTGTAATAAAATTGTCCCTTCAGGCCATAAATATAATCCATGTTCTCTTGTCCTCTCCAGTGTCCTGATGGAGTGCAAGAGCCACAGCGCCCGTTCTGAGGAAGAAATACCTTGTGGCAGGTGACTTTAGTGGAGCTGACAGTAATGTATGGGGAAAAAACCACCTTGGAGCCTCTGAGATGTTTGTGTCTGTCTGAGCCTGCTGTCACAGGAGGCTGGGAGCTGCTCTCTGCTGTGCTTTGGTTCTTGCAGCAGCCCCAAACTTCATCTGCTCATTGCTCATCTCCTGGAGCACCCACCTGCCTGTCCCTCCTGGCTGTTGCTGGATCAGGAGCTGGGTCAGGCCACAGAGCAGGACTCAGGGGCTTTGGGTGGTTGTGTGCCACTGCCATATTTTCTGGAAAAATCCCTTTGCCAGGATTTCTCTCCTGGGAGGCTGAGAAGCCTCAGAGAAAAAGGAAAACACTAATTATCTCATTTGCTTCTCCTGTGTTCTGCTGTTTGGAATGTGCTTGGAGATTGTTTATCCAACAGTGAATTGTCTTTGCTTTATAGCAATTCCTGTCCAGCTCTGTCAGGTCTCTGGAGAGTCATGAGATTTTTGTTAGGATCTTGTTAAACCTTCTGGCTGTATCCTTTCTCTGTTCTTTGGTATAGTTTTAGTATAACATTCTTTAATATAATATGATATGATAGAATAGAATACAATAGAATATAAAATAGAATAAATATAATATATATAATATACATAATATAATATAATATAATTTAATGTAATATATAATATATATAATATAAATAATAGATATAATATAATGTCATAACATACTAACTTAGCCTTCTGAGAACATGGAGTCAGATTCATCTTTCCTCCCCAGGATGGGGGACCCCAAAAATACCCCAGTGGTGACTGATGGTGTGGGGGCATTTGAACACCTGCCTGGGCTGATTCCACACCCAGAACGAGCTCAGGAGCAGCAGCTCTGGGAGGGTGGGGAGCAGGGTCATGGCCAAGGAACATTTCTGAGGAATGGGTGAATTTCTCTGAATTTTGAGAGATCTTGCTCCAATCTGGGAAGTTTCAGGGCACAGCTGGGAGGCCAGACACCAACCTGGGCACTTGCAAGGTTTTCCTCTCAATGCTCTTGGCTTCCAGCAGCCCAGAAATGAAGAGCAAAGTACTTTGTTGTTATTGCTGATTGACCTCAAGCAGCAGCTAGGAAATAATCAGCTGTCACTTAGATCAGGGCACATGCCTTGGTCCTGCTCTGCTGTGGGAATGTTCTGGAAGGAAGAGCTAGATAACCCAAGGTCTTGATCAGGGCTGAAGAAATAAGAATAAATTGCCAGGGTGTGTCTCAGAATACAGCAATGCACCAATTTGTCATCTAGAAATACATTAAAAAATTCCTTGTATTTATATGATCATGCCACTGAGGTAAATCTCCTTTTTTTTTTTTTCCCCACAAGTCTTGTTAATGAAGCCATGAACCCATTAGGATTTACCCATTAGGATTTACCCATTAGGATTTATTTCTCAGCTGGGTGAGTGAGAGGGTTGCAGGAGCCTTGCTGAGCTGTGTCCCTTCACACACCTCCTCCAGCTTCCTACCCAGGCAATGGGAAACAAAATGAATTTGGAATAATAGATCAGAAATCTGGCTTCATGATGAGGGTTTACTTAGAGGAGCCCTCTGTTAGATGTGGAAATGTGGCTTTTTCCTTCAGGGAGCCTTTTCCTGTTGGCTGAATTCCTGGGTTATGATGTTTTGCTGTCACTCATTTCACCTTCTCTCTTTGAGATGATGAAATGCTTCATCAAAGCCAGTAGGACTGCCACTAAAAAAAACTAGCAGGATTCCCTCATTTATGATATAAATTCCAATTTATTCCAAAGTTTTATACTAGATCTTCAGTTATTATTGTATTTTCCAACAGAAAGGCGTGGTCTGCACCAGAATTATCAGAGAATTCCTGAATGGGTTGGAGGGGGCATTAAAGATCACCCAGTTCCAACCAGGGACACCTCCCACTGTGCCAGGCTGCTCCAGCCCCAGTGTCCAGCCTGGCCTTGGGCACTGCCAGGGATCCAGGGGCTGTGCCAGGGCCTCCCACCCTCACAGGGAAAAAAATTCACTTTCCAGCAGGGATTTAATGAAAGCATCAGCTCCATTTGTTTCTCCATAGTTTCCTATTAAAAAGCAAAATAATCAAGAAATCAAATCTTTCCTGGAAGGTTATTTTTAAGCATTTGTTTCTTGCTCTCGCTGGAGAAGTAAAACAGCCTTGTTTCCAATTATGGAATAATTTGTGTAATATAACAGGATTTCTGGATTTATTGTCTTGTGTTTTGTTTAGCTCCTGACAAAAACAGTTTGTTGTGAGGAGAAATAAATGCACGGTGCTGTGGGCTTCGATGGGGATTGTTTTGGGGAATTTTTGCCTGCTGAATTCACATTTTGTGCACTGCTGAATATTTGCTGTTGAAGGATTTAGGACTGAGGCGTCAGAATTGGTGAGAAATGAGAGTGAGGGGTACTGGGGCACCTGGGAATTTAACAGTGGGGTTTGCACTGGGGAGGAGAAAAGATTGGCTGCTTTTTATTAAAAATCCTTGGCCAGGTGGTGAGGCTGCATTTGCTCAAATGCTGAATATTTCCTTCTGTTTCCCTGACACAAAACTGAATTTCACAACTGTTTTTTTTTTTTTTTTTTTTTTTTTTCTTTGCTTCTGCTCAATCTCATAAATACTGCATGTTTTTGGAATGGAAGCTGTTCCATCAAGCTAAAATTAGTTTAGACACTGTCATACTTTAGGAAGGAATTCTGAGTGCTGCTCACTGGAAGTGACATTGGGTTGTACTGGAGTGAATGGCTGGATGATGGTTTAAATGCCCCTCTGGAACATGAATACAGACATTTTGATTAATGTCTTTGTCATGGGCAAAGATTATTTAGTTAATGATTTGCAGTTTCCTTTGCCTGGCTGCAGGAAATTGCCAAATCCCTGGGTGCAAGGGAGGAACCAAACAGCTCAAAGCCTTTGGGTTATTCATGTGTTCTCAGCACGTGCCCAGAGCTCCCCTGAGCCAGGCTTGAAGCTCACAGGAGACTGAAGCTCATGAAATGCCAAAAATAAAAATATCTTGTATTCATATTTTGATTTATGGGGCTCAGAAGGCCAAGGCTGTTTGGGAAGGCAAAAGCCACAAGTGTCCCCCTGTGCTTCACAGGCTCTGGAATGTCCTTTTGGCCATGTGGGACCAGCTGTCCTGGCTGTGTCCCCTCCCTGTGTCCCCCCCAGTGCCCTGGCCACCGTGGCAGCCCAAAAACCAGAAAATGCCTTTGTTTCAATCACCCTGTTAGCAAAGCACAGCCCTGGGAGGGGAAGGCAGCTCCCCCAGCCCCAGGCAGCACCGTGGGGTGAGGAAGGGGGACAGGGGCAGTGGGGAGGGGACAGCTGTGAATTATTATTGATAAGTACTAATGCAAAAAGTCATTCTGGGAATCCTGGGACTGGCTCAGCTGACAGGACAGTGCCACCAGCATCCTGCTGCTTCCCTCCAGAGGCTGAGACACAGCCAGGAAACTTCAGTTCTGTAATGCTATAAATGCCCTTATCAGTAGGGATCTTAATGCTCTCTTGGATCAGTAGGAGCAGCTGTGATAATTCTGGGTGTGTGAAGGAGCAGCCCCGTGCTCGGTGCCATTTTTAGTTTCAAAGCTCATTTTGAACAAAACGTTTCCATGTTTACCTGGGAAATTCTCTGCAAGCAAATTCATTTCTCCAGCCCTGTTGTGTACAGCCTGTCCCCTGCTCTGGATGCACATTTCATTTTTCTTCTCCTCCTTCTTCACTCTCAGCTTTCAGAAAGACAGAAATGGAAGGAGCCATTTGAGGTTTAAACAACTTAAGCAGTTACTTTTAAATTATCTTAACATGTTCAAAAACCTTGCCAGATTTACCCTTTGGAAGGTAATAAAATAATTTTGAATAGAATGTGACCAGATAAAATGAATATGATTTTATTATTCATGAATACTTTAACCTGAATGCTTTAATGCCTACATCTCTCCATTATATTAAATAATGGGGAAACATAAAACTGTCACACTGGGGTTTGTAGATTGATTTTCCCTATGGATTCCCCTTATGCTTTCCTTCAGCTATCCCTGCTGCTGCTATTCCTTGGATACCTTTTTCTAGTTCTATTCTCCTTCTGTTGAATTCTCATTCCTGTCTGGTTGGGAGATTATTCCTCTTTTCACATGGAACACAAAAATAACTTCATGTATTCCTACTTTTGTTGTACTTTTGTACCTGCCTTCCTCTTTGGTATTTCTCTTCTTTTTATTTTTATTTTTTTTTCTTTATCTTTCAGATGTTCTCTGGGTATTTTTCCCCCAGATATCCCACTTGAGGGTATGGTTTGGGAGTGATGTTGGGATATTTAGGTGAGGCTCCCATGAAAGTTAATGAGATGTGTGGTTAAATGCCTGTGCACTGTAACAATACCCTTCACTGTTTATTGTCTGCCTTGGAGGAAAGGTCACTTTCTCCTTGCTCCTGGATCTTTACCTTCTCCTTTAGATCTTGGAGGTCACTGAAAGGGAAGAATGAAAGAGCAGGACCTTGGAAATCTTCTTTCTTCAGCTGCCCTAATAGTTCTGTAGCTCCAGTTCCTTTTGAAAAGGAGCTGTAGGAATCACAAACCTAAGCAGAGCTGTTGTCCCAAATTGCCAAAAGCACAGTGAGGGCAAGCTGCTGCTGAAGGAACACAGGATGCACTGTGGTGTTTTGTGCAGAAAATTCCACCAGAGCTAGGAGGGAATAGCAGATTTCTGAGAAGGAGCTCTCATCCCACTGTGTGCCTCCAGAGCAGGATGCTGGCTCTGGGCTGGGCACAGTTTGCTTCTGCCAATCTGGATAATCCATATTAACAATAAATATTTGCCCAGGCACTCTGCACAGCACACACCTCCACCTGTGTCCTTGCCTGAGGGGTTTTGGTTGGAAATTCTGCTGCTGTAGCAGGAGGAGGGGATGAGCACAGGTCTGAGCTGAGCTGGGAGAGAGAGAAGGGGAAGAACTGCAGATTCACAGCTGAACCCCAGGGAATGAGAGTGAAATTCCAGCCCCTCCATCTGGGCTGGGGTTAGAGTAGCAACCAATTGATAAGGAAACTGGTATTTCTAAACACTGTTCTGAAATGCTCTGAAGAATAAATGTTATTTAAGTTTGTTGCCCCTCTCTCTTCTCACGGGGGTTATGATATTTAAGTCTTGGTAAACATGAGCTGAGAGCCTAAGGTGAAACAAGCAGTAAATGTAATCTCTGTAATGCAAGCAAGAGTCCAGCTTTAGAGCCTTCTTTTCACTCATTTATTAGCCCAAAGGTGATCCCTGTTCTCTATTGTGATGGAGTTTATGTGGTTAATGAGAAGTTAGCTATTCAATACAGCCCTCACCAACGCTGCATTTTTTTCCTGTTTCTAAACCTCAGTAGAAAATGACATTAACCATTGTGTTGAGCTGAAGAGCTGAAGTACAACAAGGTTAAAGACAGCTTTTGTACTAAAAGGAAAATGAGCCTGAGATTAAAATTCTAAAGTAAAAAAAAAAAAAAAAAAAACATTGGGTGAAATGAAACATTAAAATTAAATGACTAACATGGGTGGGTGAAGTTCAGTATAAGTAAGAGTGTTTAAGATGAGAGGGCTTTTATCCAGCAGTGAATTGGCTAATGGTGTTGCTGATGCTGGATCCCAGAGCTGACAGTTTGTGTCTGAAGGCTCTGTCCTAGTGTTGCTGCCTGGAGAGCTCGTGGAGAAAGGAGAATGTGGGAAGGGGCTGTGTTTGCATGGAAGGCAGGCTCAGACACTCAGAATCATTTTCCTTTTGGTGTTCCTTGAGGGGAAAAAAAAACAACTAAAACCATTGCCAGGTAAACTCAAGTTGCCTGATGGAGAGCGTTTCCAAACAGGGAGCAATGCCTGCTAACTTTCCCTGGCAGCAAGGTGAGCTGGGATATTGGCCCGTGTGGACAGAAGTATTTTGCCCTTTAGACAGGGAAAGCACGAGGATTGCAGTGCAGACAGCAGGCACTAATTAATTGGTTAATAATGGTGCCATTAATATGCTTATTACTCATTTCCTCGGCGGGATCACCCAGGTGTTCCAGCCCTAAATAGCTGCTGTGCTGGGAATGTGCATGCCCAGAATGAGAAGTGTTCTGCAGGAAAGGAGCAGTGGCTCCATGGTGGTGCCTCAGGATTTCAGCTTTTCTATTTCCCATCCATCTGTAACCCTGCAGCTCTTTAGTGTGGAACTCCAAACCCCACACTCAGTGGGAGCTGCTGCTTCCCCATTTGGGGCAGACACAGCAATTCCTCTCCAGGCCTGGCAGCCAAGGACACCTCACTGCCCCAGGGCCAGAGATGGGAACAAAAGTGAGTTGGGGGAGCAAACCTGGGGTCAGTGACTGCATTCCCTGGAGCTGGAATTGGCAGATGAACCCCCAAAGTGCAAATGGACCAAACTTATCCAAGTGTGCAAACCCTGACCCATCATCCATTTCTGGGTGCAGCCCCTGGGGCTGCCCTAAATGTACCTGCAGGCCTTCAGTAAATAGAACAGCTTCAATAAATAGAACAGCTTTTTATTGCCTTAATTCTGCCTGGCCTCTGGTTTTAGGGAGCCCCAAGAGCCATCAGTGGGATCCCTCTGAGGGATCTCCTCTCCCTTCCCAGCAGATTTCCAAGGACCTTTCCTGTGGAAAGGAGGATGATCCTGAATATCCTCACAGAGCCCTTGTCTTCCTCACTTTGTTCAATACCTGTGTGAAATACTGTAAATTAAATTAGGGTTTTTAGATAGAAAACTGATGCTTTTATGATGTTTTTCTCTTTTTCCAGCCATGACAACCCCTGAGTGAATAATGAATGTTAACTTGCACTTGGAGTGGCAAAATTCCCTGATATTTCCTTATACAGTAACATATAAATGCAATTCTTTCACATCAATCAAGGTGATTTGGAAACCTGGGTCCTTATATAAATGGAGAATTACAGCTGGGCAGGTGATGAATTGTGAACAAAACACTTCTTTTCAACACTTACAGTGTGTCACTGCATTGCTTTTATTAGAATTTACATTTCTAAGGAAAGCAAAAATATATATTTCAAAGCCACAATTTCTGATCATTCTGCAAGTTAGGTTTGATGTGTAACAGGTCATTGCAAGTGATCTTAACATGCAAGAAGTTTGGAATTATCAGCAAGAAGCTGAGAATCAATATTTTTAGAGAGGGTGGAGATGGAAATGGAGATTGAAGGAAAAATTTTGAGCCAGGTATACCTGGAATGTAAGGGACTGATCCTAGTGAAAATTGAGGGCAGTTGGGATCCTGGTTATTCATGTGTCTCCAGTTCTTATCAGAAGCAAAAAGGAGGTGCAGCCCTCTATTTTCAAAGTGTATCAATGAAATTTGTAGAGAAAACTGATCTCTCCCTTGGATTCTGGATATTCCCTTGACTTTGTGCCTTCACATCTACAGCTTTGTCTGGGGTCAGATCTGAGACTCCAGCAAAGAGATGGAACCAGGAGAAGGATTGAGGAATTGCTGGAAATGGATTTACCAGGCAAGTTCCTTAATTGCCTCAGTCTGCCTCTTTTCTCAAGCAGCAAAAAGGAGATTCTTTTGCCCTTTCTTCTCTAGTTCTTAATGAGCCTAAATTTGCTGCAATGCAAACTTTTCCTGTGTCCTGAAAGGTAAAACCAGGACACACCTGCTACCCAAGAATAATAATAATAATAACAATGATTGCATGACTAATATAACAGAATTGTTGATGAGGCCTCAGTGGAGTTAGGGAGTGATGAGGATGCTCAGGTGAGCAGCTCTATTTGCCTACAGATCCCTGTGCTCCAACTTCTGCACTTCAGCAGTTGTTGGAGTGTTCCATGGGAATTTGGGAAGCATTTTTGGACTCATAAATGATGGGGAAAATGTCAGGAATGCTGAAAGATCTCCTCACTCCTCAGCTGAGAAGACTGGGTATTGATTTACACAAGACTGCATCACATTCATTTAGATAGGTGTTCTGTGTGTTGTATTTTTTTTTTCCCCCAATCAATATTTTTTCCAATTTGGCTGCTGGTATCAGTCAGGCTGCAGCCCAGCATTCCCCTGTCAGCACAGAAAAGCAGCCTTTGCTTTAATTGTCAAGAGCATCTGGCCCTCTTTGCCTCTTGCTTGCCCCATCTGAGCCCCATCCCCTGGCTGGCCAGAGGGAGCCTTAAATTTGATAAAGAAGTTGGTTACAATGCAGTCCTGCAGCTTAAATGCCACGACATTTCCTAGGTATTAACATAAGAACATTAAATTAAAATTACGCTCCTCGGGGAGGGCAGCTCCGTGTGGCTGGGGAGAGTTCCCTGGCTGACTCACTGAGTCTCAGAGTTTCAGCTGGCTGCAGCTGCAGTTCCCATGTTCCTTCCAGGGCTACACACAACCAGGAGGCAAATTCTGCTCTGAGATGCCCTGAGACAGCTCAGAATCCCAGAATGAACCAGGTGGGAAAAGATCTTTGGGATCATTGAGTCCAACCCATGACCTAACACCTCAACCAAACCATGGCACTGAGTGCCAGGTCCTGGCTTTGTTAAACCCCTCCAGGGGTGGTCACTCCACCACCTCCCTGGGCAGCCATTCCAGTGCCAATTCACTCATTCAGGTAAAAAATTCTTTTCTAATTTCTAACCTAAGCTTCCTCTGGCACAGCTTAAGGCTGTGTCCTCTCATTATTTTGTTTTGTTTTCTTTTTTTATCACAGAGTTACAAGTTTGGAAGAGACCTTTAAGATCATCCAGTACAACCCATCCCTAAAAACCTCAGCTCAACCCTGGCACCCAGTGCCACATCCAGGCTTTGTTAAACCCACCCAGGGATGGGGACTCCACCACCACCCTGGGCAGCCACTCCAGTGCCCAATCATTCTTTCAGTGAAGATTTTTTCTGATGTCCAACCTAACTTCCCCAGCCACAGCTGAAGGCTGTGTCCTCTCATTCTGTCAGTGGTTGCCTGGGAGAAGAGACCAACCCCACCTGACTGCAACCACCTGACAGGTGATTGAGAGTGAGGAGGGCACCCCAGAGCCTCCTTTTCTCCAGGCTGAGCACCCCAGACTCTCCTCACAGGGTTTGTGCTCCAGACCCCTCTCCAGCCTTGTTGCCCTTCTCTGGACATGCTCCAGCCCCTCCATGTCCTTCCTAAGTTGGGGCCCCAGACCTGGACACAGAATTGAGGTGTGGCCTCACCAGTGCTGAGCACAGGGGCAGAATCACTGCCCTGCTCCTGCTGGCCACACCATTCCTGAGCCAGGCCAGTGCCATTGGCCTTCTTGGCCACCTGGGCAGGCTGCTGGCTCATGTCCAGCTGCTGCCCATCAGTGCCCCCAGGTCCCTTTCTGCTGGGCAGTGTCCTGCAGCTCTGCAGGGCTTGTGGAGGCTCCTGGGGCTCTGCCTTGCCTGGAGCCAGGGGATGGATCTGAGCCAGCTCCTGCTCCAACAGCCAAGAGCCCCTCCTGGATGGGGTCACTTTGCACGGGCCTCACTGCCTCTGGTGTGGCTGTGACAATTGGCATCAGCTCAGGGCTGTGCCCCACTGAGCCCCAAAAGGGCTGAAAATGAGTGAGGATGGCAGCAGGGCTGGGGTGGGGAGATCTGAGCTCAGCCCTCTGATCAAAGCTCATTGCAATTAAACACACACACTGCTGCTTTCCTGTGCAGCCATTCCTGCTCCAGAACCCCACTAAACACACACACACACACACACACACACACACTGCTGCTTTCCCGTGCAGCCATTGATGCTCCAGAACCCCATTAAACACACACACACTGCTGCATTCCTGAGCATCATTCATGCTCCAGAACCCCATTAAACACACACACACACATTCCTGCTTTCCTGAGCACCATTCATGCTCCAGAACCCCATTAAACACACACACACATTCCTGCTTTCCTGAGCAGCCATTGATGCTCCAGAACCCCATTAAACACACACACACATTCCTGCTTTCCTGTGCAGCCATTGATGCTCCAGAACCCCATTAAATAAACACACACACTGCTGCTTTCCTGAGCAGCCATTCATGCTCCAGATTCCCACTAAACACACACACACTGCTGCATTCCTGAGCATCATTCATGCTCCAGAACCCCATTAAACACACACACACATTCCTGTTTTCCTGTGCAGCCATTGATGCTCCAGAACCCCACTAAACACACACACACACACACACACACACACACACACATTCCTGCTTTCCTGAGCAGCCTTTCATGCTCCATATTCCCACTAAATACACACACACACACTCCTGCTTTCCTGAGCAGCCATTGATGCTCCAGAACCCTGAGCCCTGGCTTTAGTTGTTATCCCATCACCCAAGTGCTGCTAAAGCTGGGATGGTGTTCCTGGAGTTGGTATGAAATAGGAGCTGTTGTTCTGCAGTAAATTGGAAACTATAACTCGGGCTTTGATTAATCTTTCTCTGAAACATGGAGGTCATCCCTAACTTCCAGATATTTCTATTCTCTGTGTATATTAATTTCCAGTAGCCTGGGGTTTAATACATATTTCTCTGTTTCATTTCCACAATTAATGGCTCTAAGACAACACAGATAAAAATGTAAATGAGCAACTCATCTTTATGCTTTTCAGCTCCATGTTTACAATTGCAGTTACAGTGAGCTTTTAAAACTGCCCAAACAGCTTTTCCTGCAGATATGAAAATTATGAAGTTACCCTTCTAAATTACAGATTTTAAAAATTGCTGCCATTTTAAACACCCATATTTTTTATGTTTATTGGAACTCTTTTGAGTATAAATGCAACACACTATTTTTTTTGTAATGCAGAGTAATACATGATATTAGCATAAAGAGAAGCCCACAAATATATAATTTTTTTTTTTCTTTTCTGCAATCTTCTCTGCAAAGATTTTAGAGTAGGGATCCATAAAAGTGAGCATTTCTTGCAATGGTTTTCTCTAAATTCTCTTTCAGGAGGCACTGCTGTGACAGCATCTTGGAATCAAATCTGAAAAAGAAAGTAGAAGAAAATTGTGGATCTTGACAAAACCATGGGGCTGTTACAGCTGCAGCATAATGGGAGCACTGGGAAATTAAAACTTCCCACTTTTCCCTGAGCTGCATTTCTACAGCTGGCAGTGAGAACTTAATTTCTGATTATGTGTTAGTTAAAGAGCTAATACAGTTGGGAAGAGGCTGTTCTAGCAGGCAGATAAAGTTTCCATCCAGCTTCTTGCAGCTAAACCAAGAACTGAACTGGAATGAGGAGGTCATGAACATTGCAAATGTGCTGCCTTGGATGGGCTGGGCTTTAAAGGGTTTTTTCCCTGTCCTTTCTGACAAAAAATATTCTGAGATGGGTTTTTTTTTCTTTTTTCAGTAGCACCAGGTTAATTCTTCAGCAGAACTTATGTCTGAACTCCAAGGAAAAGGTCAGCCCTTGGTGTCCCTGCTCATGGCAGGGGTTTGGAGTGGGATAATCTCCAAGGACACACTACAGTGGTAAAGGTAAAAGTTGGGTTAAAGGCAGAAAGAAATGAAAGCACACTGGAAGTGTTTGGGAGTTTTTAATAGTCAATTAAGGGATAAGAAAAGAAATGAAGTGAAAAAGGAAGTGATGGCTGGGGCAAACAGAGATTCCTCACAGCTCTCAGCAGGTTTTGGGTGAAGAGGCAGGGAATACCCCTGGAGTGACATCCACCCCTGTATGGAGCAGGGTCTCCAGCACTTGCATAGAGGGAATCAAAGCCACCACTGCATCCTTTGTTCTCTTCAAATATTAGTAACAAATGGCATCAGAACTGGCACTGAGGCTGCAGGAGGACTGGCCTGATTTGAGGTTGTTTCCTCTCATTCCAGGTGGATATTTCCATGTAGCTTCCACTGGGTTTATGCTGGCAAGGATCACAGCCTGGAGCTGGGCTGGCAGTGAGTTTTTAATCCCTGTTTTTCTGTGGTTCCATTCACTTTGCAAGATGTCAGAGCTCTGTAAGGTGATGAACAGAGATCTGCAGAGGTTTTGGTAGAGATTTCTCATCACTTTTGTGTCAGATCCAGCTGAGCACGGAGAGCTGCACTAAGCACAGGGATTACAGCCACAGTGAAGAGTCTAAATCTCTCCTCTCTCTTCTGATCACGTCACTGTGACTGTAATTAAAGCTCTAAATTATGTCCCACTGTCAGCTCCTCCCTGCCTTGAAGAGGGTCTCTGTTTTGTCCTTGGTGTTTAGGCAGTGGGGTTGGCAATGTCCCTCTGCTGCTCTAGCCCACGTTCAGCACTTGATACCAATTAACAAATAGTGGCACTTGCAGTCAGATCTTGCTTTTGTTATTTTATTTCCCTGTTGTTTGAAGGACAGGAGATGTCTTCAGAATTCTTACTTTTCCACCTGTATTCTTAAAATAAAACACACTCAAGCCCCACTTATCTGGGGGCTGTCTTTGCAGCCCAAAGCTGATTGTGTTCTCTGTCTTTGCAGCACAACCTCCGAGGGAGCACTGGCTGCACTTGTGGCCAATTTCTCTTGGTGTAGCAGTGCTGCAAGAGGCACCACCAGTGCCTGTGGGAAGGTGAAGCCCTGACACCCAGAGCTCTCCTGACACCTTGTAGCCATGATATTTTATGAAAAATAAATATTTTCAGGATTTTTTTTCTCCTGAGAAGCTGAGAGGCCTCAAAAACGAAATGTAAACAATAATTACCTGCTGCTGTGGGATGCACCAGGTGCATCTGGGATTGGTCTCATGTGGTTGTTTCTAATTAATGGCCAATCATAGTCTGGCTGTCTCTGCCTGAGAGTCACAAGCTTTTGTTATCATTCTTTTCCTATTCCTTTCAAGCCTTCTGATGAAATCCTTTCTTCTATTCTTTTAGTATAGTTTTCATACCATAAATATCATAAAATAATAAATCAGCCTTCTGAAACGTGGAGTCAAGATTCTCATCTCTTCCCTCTTCCTGGGACCCCTGTGAACACAACACCCTCCAAAAATGAAGTCTTTTGGCTTGGCAGGCTGGAAGGTCCATCATTGTCTGGAGTTTCTCACCAGGTTCCTGCCCAGGACTGGCCAGGCTCTCCTGTGCTGAGATAAAGCCCATCCCACTTGCTTGGACTAAGAGTTGTCCTGCTAAAATCAGGCTCCCAGCTGATAGTGATGAACTCAGGTCCCTTTTCCCCAGCAAGGGATCCACACTGGGCAGGAATCTCTACTTTTTTTGGAGTTTGGTAAAACCCTGGTCCTGGGGGATTGTGGTGCTGAGCTCCTGCTTATCAGGAGGGAAAAAGAGGAAAGGTGCTAAGCCCTAAATTTGTGACAATTCACCTCAAAAAGAGAGATCTGCAGTGACTGTTTGCAAAATGGGAGAGAGGAAACAAACAATACAAACAAACACTTTTTAAAATTTTTTTAAAGAAGGCTTTATCAAGAAAGGAATCTTTGTGTTTTGTTTTGGAAGAATGGTTAGAGATCCTGAAAGTGATGCCTTATTTTATTTACTGGGATATCTACTGCACATTATGCTTTCCTTTCTATCTTTGGGTATAACAGGGCCATCTGTCAAAAATATTGGTAATAGAGAAATACACTGGATAAGGCAAAAGTAATTACTCACTTTCCTTTGGTCTGATTTACAACAACTTAAGTCAAATAAAAGAGCAAATAATAAAGTTCCCAGGCAAAATCTGAGCGGTTTTGGTATCATTTTTCCCCAAGTTTGCTTTGCAGGATATAATTCAATCTGCCCTTGGTAGATAAGGAGCAGCCCTGCTCTTTCCCATCCCACACATGGGCACAGTTTGTTCCCCTGGTGTTGTTTTGCAGTTTGCAGGAGGGATCTCTGCTGGTGCTGCCCACAGCTCTGTGCTGGCCCAGAACCCAGCCCTGGGGAGGCTGCACAGCCCTCCCAGCTGCTCCTGCATCCTTCCCACCCTCTGTTTGCCATCCCCAGAGGCTGCCAGGCTTCCCTGCAGGGGTGGTTTTGTACAGGATGCTCAGCAGCCCTGCAGAGAGCTCCCAGCTTGTTGGTGGGATGCCTCGGAGGGGCTGCCTAAAACAGAGGCTGGACAAGATTGAGAGAATAAAATGAGTATTTATTGAAGGCCTTGATGGGCACAGCTTGGGCAGTCAGAGCCTCCCAAGATGGACAATGGTCATGAGATTTTCAGAGAATTATAAATTTGGTCCATTTACATATCAAGGGTTAATCCTGCAATTACAGCTTCAGGGAATGAACTCATTTACCCCCAGTTAGCTCCCCCAAATTCACTGTTATTTCCATCTCCTAAGGCCTGAGACAATCAGGTGTCCTTGAGTTTCAGGCCTGGAGAGGAATTGTTGTGTCTGACCAAAATGGGAGAGCAGAGCTGACGGGCTGTGGAGTCCAGAGCTCTACACTAAAGCAGCACAGGAGCTGAAAAACAGAAAAGCTGAATCCAAAGGCATCCTGTGACTGCTGGGTTTGCTCTGGAATCATTTTGAATGCGAGGATGGGAGGCAATTCTTTGTTCCTCTCTCCTGCTGCAAGATTCCAAGTTTTTCCTGGAGATTTTCACACTGGGCTGGACCAAGCAGAGTGCTCCCATCCAGTGCAGAAGCCCAGAGGTGGAGTTTGTGAGAGTCCCCAGGATGAGGTGAGAGATGAGAATCTGAATCCGTGTTCTTAGAAGGCTGATATATCATATTATATTAATTATATTATATGATATATATTAATCACATTACATTATATTATATTAATTATATATATGATAGTAGATTACAGTGACTTATGATAGTATAGTGATATTATATTAGATATATATGATATATGATATTATATTATATACATGATAGTATATGACATTACATTATATTATATTACATTACATTACATTACATTACATTACATACATTACATTACATTATATTATATATATTTATAATATAATAAATATATATAATGAATATAATATAATAAATATAATAAATAAGAGAAAGTATATAAATAAATAAATATAATAAGAGAAAGGATACATCAGAAGGCTTAACAAGAATGATTAATAAAAACCCAATTAATAAAAACTCCTCAGAGCCTCAAGGACCACGACAGGTCCTTAAGTTAAAACAATTCCCATGGAGCCAATCAAACATTCACCTGTTGGTAGACAATGTCCAAGCCACATTCCAAAACAGCAAACTAAGGAGCAGCAATCAGATAATTCTTGTTTTCATCCCTCTCTGAGGCTTCTCAGCTTGCCACGAGAAAACCCCGGGCAGAGAGGATTTTTCAGACAATATCCTGGTGGCTCCCAGGTTCTGGAAGAGGAGGAGTTTCCCTGGAGCAATGGATGCTCTTGCCAGGCTGCTCTTGGCTTTGGCTGGGAGTTTTTGGCCCTGAGCTTTCCGGGGCTGGGGGAGGATCTCCTGCAGCCCTGGGTGCTCTCCAAACCCAGCCTCAGGCTCAGGATCTCCTGCAGCCCTGGGTGCTCTCCAAACCCAGCCCCTGGCTCAGGCTCAGGATCTCCTGCAGCCCTGAGTGCCCTCCAAACCCAGCCCCTGGCTCAGGATCTCCTGCATCCCTGGTGCTCTCCAAACCCAGCCCCTGGCTCAGGCTCAGGATCTCCTGCAGCCCTGGGTGCTCTCCAAACCCAGCCCCTGGCTCAGGCTCAGGATCTCCTGCAGCCCTGGGTGCTCTCCAAACCCAGCCCCTGGCTCAGGCTCAGGATCTCCTGCAGCCCTGAGTGCTCTCCAAACCCAGCCCCTGGCTCAGGATCTCCTGCATCCCTGGGTGCTCTCCAAACCCAGCCCCTGCCCTCAGGATCTCCTGCATCCCTGGGTGCTCTCCAAACCCAGCCCCTGCCTCAGGATCTCCTGCATCCCTGGGTGCTCTCCAAACCCAGCTCGGCTCAGGATCTCCTGCAGCCCTGGGTGCCCTCCAAACCCAGCCTCAGGCTCAGGATCTCCTGCAGCCCTGGGTGCTCTCCAAACCCAGCCCCTGGCTCAGGCTCAGGATCTCCTGCAGCCCTGAGTGCTCTCCAAACCCAGCCTCAGGCTCAGGATCTCCTGCCCCTAGTGCTCCCAAACCAGCCTCAGGTCAGGATCTCCTGCAGCCCTGAGTGCTCTCCAAACCCAGCCTCAGGCTCAGGATCTCCTGCATCCCTGGGTGCTCTCCAAACCCAGCCCCTGGCTCAGGCACCTGATGCCTCTCGCTGGGAAATTTATATTTTTCACACCAAATCTAGGAGGAAACTCCATCCCTTGGGTTGACTTTTGGAGAGAGGAGCTCTGCAATGAAGTCAGTGTTTCTGCAGGAATGCTGCTTCCAGCCTCTGCTTATTTGGGAATGTACTTGGATACCTGGGATGCATTTTGCCCACAAATTTGAGACAATATAATGTAACTACTAAAATATGCTTTACATGCACCATCGTTTACATCACTGGTAATAATACAGAAATGTTTAACAATAAATAGTTTCTGGGCATGAAGCAGAAAAATTCAAAGCCCTGAAACAATGAGAAATATTTCTATTTAGTGGTTCTTTTCTGTCAGTAGAACATGGTGGATATTTTAACGACCCTCTTTGTAAATAACCTAATTACCTCAATGAACTGACTTGGTGAACAGAACTATTTTTGTCTGGGGGAGTGGAAGGGAAATCAGAACAGGAAAGAGAACATTAAGTTCATGTTGGGTACACACATTTATCTGTAATTTTACTGCTCCATTCCCAATTTTTTCTTTCATTTTGTGCAGCACTGGGTCTTTCACCCCCCTGCAATTGCTGTTTGCTCTGGTCCTTTCCTTCCTGACTTTCAATGGCAAAATAAATGTGGTTATTTTCATATTTCCACTAAAGGTTTTAGGTCCTAAATTTGCAAAATATCATTACAGTTTGGTAGAGCAAGAAAGGTAGTTTTCACTGTTTCTTTCTAAACAGATTTTAACCTCAAAAAATGCCACAATTTGGATTTTTCATCAAGTCTGCTGGAGACATTGTGGCTTTTATACAAATTATGTCGTTACCAGGGGCTTGAATCTTCAATAATCCCACGGTGTTTTTACTTCATGTGCCCTTTGGATGTGACAGATTGCAGGTCCTGTCAATAACAGGGACATTTTATGGTGGTGTCCAGTGCTCTGACAATGGGATTTTATTTTCTGTATGGACACACTGGGTAGTTTTTCAGTCAGGATCTGTAATAACAGTGAAAGATAAACTGTGTAATTCAATTTATTGCAGGAACATCCTGGAGTCTGTGTCCACCCTCTTCTGCCTTGGTAAATGAAATTAGCTGAGGAGTTACTTCATTTTGGGATATCTGAGAACTCTCCCCATCCTTTGGAGAATGGGAGGGTTTCATGGATGCATTATTAAAATTAGACCTCCTTGCTTTTAAAATTTCCATGCTGAAATAAGTTCTGCCCCTACTCAGGGACAATAAACCATCTAGGCACAAACTGCATGTTTTTAAGGCAGAAAAGAATGGAATAAGGCAAAATCCCTTCCAAAATTATGTTATTATTCCTACAAAAAAATCATATCAAGGTAAAAAAAAAATTCTAGAGTAAATTTCTTTTACAGCTGTCATTTTGGATCTAAGGATAAGATTTAAACCTATTTAAACACACTTAGGAATCAGATTTTGAGATATTGTTTAATAATATTAATTGAGTTAAAATATTGCTCCCTCATTAGGGCAGCGGTAATATGAGCTAGCCCAGAATAAATAATTTTTAAATATTTCATTTTCAGCATTTCCCTTAATGTTTTTTTTCTTAAAATGGTACAGTTTGAAACTATTTTTCAACAAATTTATTCTGGAGATTTAACCACTTTTTTTTTCCCATTTCTAATTTGACCTTAATTTGACCTTTTTTTGCCCAAAAGGTCAAGTTTTATCCTACTGGGCTTACAGATGACTGGGCATGGCTCCTGGAATCAGGCAGGCTTGGCCTCACTCCTGGGTCCAAAGGCTGGCACATCCTCCACGTGCCACAGGACGTGGGACAGAGCTCTGTCTCCTCCTGATGTCTGTGACAATAAACCTCCTTCTTTCATGATGAAAATCCCCTTTAAAATAAAAGACAACTGAGGCAAACAGAAATAACTCTGTCCTGAAAGCAGCAGCAGAAGATGTGCAGCAGCTGTTTGCCACCCAGTCAAACCAGCCTGGAAAAAGCCCAATTTTTATGCCCACATGTAGCTCTTTTTAATTATCCTATTACTTTAATCACACCTGCTGGCTGACATCCCACTCTGGGCATCCCAGCCTTGCCAGAGAGGAAAGTTGACTGGAGGGAATAAAATCTGATTTTTGAGGGCTTTTCCCTATTGTTGCTGTGATGCTGAGGCTCTGCTGAGAAAAAAAAAAGAAAAATATTTCTTTATTCTTCTGGATGGGAGCTTGGTGGACTTAAAAGTGACAGGTCCAAAATCTGGAGCCCCTTAAACCTATTTCCTACTGAAGCAACCAGAGATGGAACAGGTAAAAAGCTCAGTTGGTTTGGGTTGTTTGGTTGTTGTTGTTGGGGTTTTGGGGTGGTTTTTTGCTCTTTTTTTTTTGCTCTAATCCAGCAAATTCTCTCTTAAACTTATTCCATTTTCTCTAAATCCCCAACAGATCATTCAGGCTTTAGGGACTTGACTCAGGGCAAGCTGCTTCTACTCTGTCTTCATCATCTGCTGAGTGGGAATAAGGAAACTTTTCAGGGATTTTTGCTTTCTTGAGAGGAGGTGGAAGCAGTGGTGCACTTTAATACTGCCATGACTTGCTTTAAAAGCCATGAACAATCTGCTAAAATTAACCATTTTTTCTGTATTAAAATCTGAACAGAGCTTAGGACAGCAGAGACAGAAACTCCTCTATTGGCACAGCTCCTCAAAAACCCATTTTACAAAAGTTTTTATCAGGTTGTTTTCACTCATGGAAAACTGGGTTTGTTTTCATTGCTTATTTCTGTTTGGGGATAATTAATATATTCTTCTGTGGGAGTTTCTGGTGTTTTTAAAGCTCTGACTGGAGTGAAGCAGAGAAGGAACCAGGAAAACCCCAAATATCTGAGCAGTGCAAACCCACCAGTCTGGAAGGGCCTCACCCACAAAACCAGAGCTGGTGTTTGCCTCTGGAAAATAATTCTTGGATAACATTTGGATTTGAAGAGGGAGCTGGGATGCTCAGCTGGAGCCAGTGCTCATTTTAATGTTCAGGTATGATATTCTGCATTCCTTACAGTCTGCTCCAAACTTCAGTGGAGTTTCACCACACAAGACTAAAAGAAGGAAAATTCTTCCTATGCAGGCAGAGAACCTAATGAAGGCAGATCATTAGGGAAGGGGTGGGGAAAGAAGAGTAAATAATTGGGGTGTTTTATTCAGAGTGCACTGCAGTCATTTGGCTGAAATTTATGGATGTCAAAAAGGTATTTAATTTTTTTCCTTAGCAGAGAACCAATATTTTGACTGATATTTTCACTGTAGGGTCTCACTAAGATGGGGGTGGTCAAGAGAAAACTCTTTCATTGCAAACTACAGAAGATTTCACCCTTTAAACAAGAGAGTGAGAGAGAACAGAGTGGACTGAAACTGCAAAGGAAATGAAGGGACTCCTGTAAATGACATGAGTATGTGGATAGATTTTAGTTTTCCTATAAAAATAAAGTTGTAAAGCAGTTGATAGCACCTCAGTTAATGTGCACAGGTCTTACTTGCACTTTGTTAAACAGCCTAGATCATTTCAAACTTGCCTGGATGTTTTAAAAAGGAGCAGCTTCACAATATACAGAATTTATTTTGGAATATGTAGAAGGCTAAATGTTACAAACAGCTTGAAATGCTGCTGGATTCTTGCTGGTGCAATAACAGCTCCAATCTATGACTGGAATATTTCTATACAGGGATACCCCTGTGGGTTCCTTGGGAATGTGTTTGTTGGAAATATTCTGGAAACAGCACTGGAAGTGTTTTCAGTAGCAGTGCAAAATCACTTCATCCTTTCCCCCCTTTCCTGTGAAATCATGCCTGATTCACCACTGAACCTGGAATTTTAAGGGTAAGATTTTGGCTCTGTTTTAAGGTCTTGGCACTGAATGGAAAGAAAAGTGAAACACAAATGGGAGCAGTGTGCCCTCATTCCTTCCATGGCACTGATATTGGGGTTTTCCACGGTTTCATTGATTCAGAAGAGCCTCAGTTTCTCCTCACACTCCAGTTTTAGTGTCTGGAGGCTCCTGATTCCTCTGCCCTTGCCCAACAGCAGAAAGGAGCCACTGGTTCACTGTAGTGAGTGGGACAACACAAAAGAAGCAAATTTCATCAAATTTTCCTCATTTTTCTTGGCTGTGCCACCTGCAGGGTTGGGAAGTCTGGATTTCGGAGCCAGTGCAGTGCTACAGACACACCTGAGCTGAATCTCCAGGGCACCCCAACAGGCTTAGTCCCATCCTGTTTGAATATTTAATAATTCCATGAAATTATCTTTGATTTCCGAACGGAGCGAAGGGAATTAAAAATTGCCTCCAAAAAATTGCAGAGCAAATTAGCTGATCCTCTGAATATCCAGGCATAATTAGAAACCAATAACAGCTGGAAAACAAATGTCAGCCTCAGCTGGAGGTGTCAGGAGGAAGTCATCAGCCAGCACTCCTTTTCCTTCCCCCAAGCCAAACTGCAGATGAGGTTATCCCTAAAATAAACAGGGCCCAGCTGCTGCCCTGGAATTCAGTACAGAGGGAAGGTGAAAACTGGTGTGGAAGAGGCTCAGAGTCAGGAGCTGCTGGGAAGATGGAGAATCAAGAATCTTTTTGGGGCTGAGGGCCTTGCCTGGCTGTCTTGGGTTGTGAAATGTGGCTGGGGTGTGTATTCCTGTCCATCTGTCAGAGCTGGGGCAGCTCTCTGCTGTCCATGGGGCAGTTTCCTTCTCTCTCCCACAGCCCATCCTCCCTCCAGGAGATCTCTGCTGATTGTGGGCCATTAATTATTAATTATCTGCTGTCCATGGCCACTGAGTGTCCCTGCAGGGCTGATCAAATTCCACCATCCCATGGGGAGATGCTCTGCCCAGGGGAGGAGCCGAGCATTCCTACCTAAACCATGAGAATTTGCAGAATTTATGGGAGGAATTGCTGCCCTCACTCAATTTTTCCTTGTTGTTCTTACCACCTTCAGCCTCATTGGTTCACTTTTCCAGCATTGGAATTGTCTCCTGCGCTCACTGAAATTAACGGCAAAAATTTAATTTCTTCATTTAAAGCTTAATATTTAATTAATGAGGCATTCCAGAATATATTTTTTTTCTACAAGAAAACCACTCTGTTTTTGAACTTCACCTGGGAAATCTGACCAATATTTACAAGTTGCTTTTAATTTACTTGGTTAAGTGTCTGTATAGAGTTTTGTTTTATGAAAACTCTGGATTAAGCTTTTAGAGCTCTATTTCAATGCAATTATTGGTGTTTTGTGATTCAATAACTAAAAACTGGAACCTGTTGAAGTGCCCCTTGTCTTTTCAGGAATGATAAACAGAAACTGGACTATTCCTACAATTTGTACTCTTTCTGTTCTTGCAAAGCTCAAATTCCACGTGAAATGTTTCAAATTCAGGCAGATAATGGGAGGCTGAGTTTACATCTAATTTCTCATAAAACCCTGATTGATTCTGGTTGATCTCCATTTAACTTGTCAGGACTTTTTGCAGCTGGGTAATTGAAAAAGTTTTTGTACAATCTTGTACCTAAAAAAAAAAAAAAAATCTCTTTTATTTATTGAGTGTTTAGTTATATTTACAGGACTTTGGTTTTCCAACAGAAATTTCCTCTGTGCTTCCAGGTTTGGAAATCCATATTTTTTTCCTTTTTTTCCTGAATGTGGAGCTCTGTTTTTTTCCCCAGTGATGTATGAGCTTCATGGGGGCACAGTAAGGACAAATCAATGAGCCAGGTGTGCACAGTGAATCAGCAGGGGCTTAAAACTGCCTCAAGATATATTAACTCAGGGTGAGTTATGCATGAAAATCTCCATTCTCCTAAATATCCGTCAGCGTGATTTCTGGATAATGGAAAATTACCACTTCTGTAATCCTTATTTCATAGAATAGGACTGGGACCAAATTTATGAAGTCTTGGTGGGTTTTAATGCAATCCTTTGTGCCAAAACTGGGGAGAAGTTTAGAAAAATATTGACTGAAAAAGGCTTGGTCTGCGTGTTCCAGAAACCAAAAACACAACTGGCACTTTGCTGCAGCACTGAGGGAAGTAGACAAAAAAAAAACAACAAAACCCAAAAGCCATATTCCACAAATCCTGATTCCTGCATGAAGCTCAGGGAAACCTCATAGATACCCATTGATATGTGCAGGTAAATCAGATAAAATCTATTTGCTCGGTGTAAGCTTCCTCTTACTTTCAGATAACAATAATTTTTTGCTCAGCAATTTTCATAAAATCATGGAATCCCAAAATGGTTTGGGTTGGGAGGGAACTTAAGTCCCACCCAGTGCCACCCCTGCCATGGCAGGGACACCTCCCACTGTCCCAGGTGCTCCAGCCCCAGTGTCCAGCCTGGCCTTGGGCACTGCCAGGGATCCAGGGGCAGCCCCAGCTGCTCTGGGCACCAGGGAATTCTTCACAGAGAACAATTCCTTCCCAATATCCAACCCAAATCTCCAAATCTTCCAATGCACACGGCTTTTCCACTCCTCCCTGAAATATCTTTTGCACTTGTCTTCCTCTGCTTTGCACTCAGGATGAAATAATTGTTTTTCTCTAAAATGCTGTGAGGTTTTTCCCTGCAGGATCATCCTTCATTATCCTCAGAGCCCAGAGCATTCCCAGCAGCTCCTCAGGGAGCAGCTCTGCCCTCGGAGAGGGAGGTTCCACCATCTCCATTTCACTTCAGCAGCCCAGATCTGACTGCAGCTTTATTTATTTATTTTTTTTTCTTTCTGTCCTTGAAGGAAAAGACAGCACCATCTGCTCTCTACAAACCTCCTACCTTAGGAACTCTGAGTTCTGAAAATCAGGATAAAAAGGGTTCAATTCAGCAGCCACCTAAAGGTTAAATCCAAGCTTATGCAAAGGAGTGCCAGAAAGATCCCTTGTCTTAAATCCATTTTTCAGTCTTCTTTCAGTCAATATTTTTCTAAATCCATTTAAAGTCTTCCAAATGTGGCTGTAGCAGGAATTAATGCACTGAGCTTGTGAAGCTCCAAAATAAAAGGGAACTTCAGCACCTGTAGGAACCTGCACTTCTCAGCTATTACAGATCAGTGTCAGGGGAATTTTGTGGAATTCCTGAAGGGCAGCAGCACCTGAGGGAAAGAATGAGCTGAGTGAATGAGGCTGCACCATCAGCCAGGAAAGGGAAAGGTCCTGGAAGGGAACTCTGAGTCCACCACTAAACCTGGTCCCCAAGTGCCACATCCACACCTTCTCTGACACTTCCAGGATGGAGATTCCCCATTTCCTGGTGAGTCTGTTCCAATTCCTGACCACTCTTCCAGTGAGGGAATTTCTCCTAGGCAGAGTGTCCTGTTAATGGAGCAGGGCTGGAAGGGGAGGGTGAAGCTGTTGGTGTCTGCCTGTGATTCCCACATTCCTCAAGGAGGGGCTGGCTGGTCCTGGCTGTCCTTGGAAGAGCTCCAGCTCTGCTGGGAACCTTCCTTGGAGCATGACAGGCGAAAGAATAAACTCCTTTGTCTGCAGTGAACCTACAATGCAAATTTAACCAACTTCTACATCCCCATGCCTGCCTTGAAGCTTCAAAGGAGCAAAAAGGCTGATTTAAGCTGCATGAAACAACAAAACTCACAGTGCTCATCACGACAGCAGAGAAATGGAGCATTTCTTTAAAAGCCAGGAAAGTGAACATTTTTCCCTGGCTGAAGTTGGGTAAACCCCCAGATTTTTATGAAGGCACTCATTATTGTTGCATATATTAAATGATGATTTCAGGGGAAGTATGGCTGATGTAAGTGAAAACCAAAAGAAATCCTGTGTAGGGTGTAAAAGAAAACTCAAGTTTTTCTTAAAAATCAGCTTTTGTGCGGGTAATGCGATAAAAGAACCTGCTGGTGGCAAAAGTTTCTTTTTAAAATGTTCAGATTCTAAAATAATATTTTAAAGGCAAAAAAAAGATTCAAAGGAAAAGGAAAGTTGTTCCAGCTCTTTGGAAACCAAACATCACCCATGAAATTGAGCAGATAATTTATAAATTTAGAGAAGAAGGAGTTTTACATGAAAATGGTATTTTTAGCTGGACCTTGGCATTAAAATGTTATGTTAAATTCTCAAAGTCCCTAAAATATGGAGAGTGCAAGAAAATATTAATCTGTTTACTTTAATCTTTCAAATATATGAGTCACAGTCACATATTTTTGTCTTTTGTGCCCATAATTTTGAGTAGCTTTAAGGATTTGTGACTAATACAGGGCATGACTGTCATTCTTTTTTTCTCCCCAGTGTTAAATATGTGTTTATATTTTTAAAGCCTGTTTTCAAAATTTGTTCTACATTTTCCCTGGGTTCTGCTCTGAGTATCTTTTTTCTGCAGTTGCTCAGTGTTTTGTTTAAAGTCACCTAATAAAGAGCCTGGAGTCAAGGTTCTCACACTGCAGGAATATTAGACTTTAAACAAATATCTTTATCACCCTTTTGCAGTCAGTGTTCAACTAAAGGGATGAATATTTGACTCAGTGTTAAATTAAAAAAATGTTTGTAAAAGTGTTTGTAATGTATTCCCTTTCCTTTCCCAAGTGCCATGAAAAACAATTCAGGTTTCAAGAGAGCCAGGAGTGAGAGTATGAAGAATATTATGCAAATATGAGCATAACTATGAATCTTCCTCAATATTTGCAGTCCTTCTGCTTGTGATTTTTGCCACTGAGGGAAGAAATACAGCCTGGCTGTAGCCTTCATCATTTTAAATCCTGCTAGGATAGAGGCAGTGATCCAACAATAAAACCTCCTCCTCTCCCTTTTCCTCTGGGATTGTTAATAATTATTGTCATTTTTTATGATTCAGTTTGTCCTTAAAATAAGGGTGGTTCTCACTGCAGGTCTCCTGCTCCATCAGCTGGGGGAGACCCTTGCTCAGGGCACTGTCCACAGTTGGGTAAAACCCCAGATTTTTATCCAGACACCCATTCTAGTTGCATATATTAAATAATAATTTCAGGGAAGGTCTGTAGGTGAAACCCCCAAAAAAATCCTACACGGGGTCAAAAAGAAAACCAGCACTGGTGCCTGGCATGCTCTGAGTGCTGTGGAAACCCAAAATCTCCTTTTCCAAAATCCTAATCCAGAGCTACCTTGGTCAGGAACAGCCTGAGAGCTGCCAAACCAATGTAGATATTTTAATGTGCACAAACCCCACAGATGCTGGGGTTGTGTTACTCAGGTTTGTATTGAGAGGTAAATTTGCCTTGTCTGTGGTTTTAGACATGGCTTGTTTGCCAAATCACTGCAAACATAAACAGAAAACTCTGACAAGATGATAGATCTGCAAACTGGATTAACTTCCCCACCTGTCCCAGAGCCTGGGCAATCCTTACAGCTTTTGTGAAAACTCTTCTGAGATTTCTCTTACCAAAAGGAGCCTGGTGGCAGCTCCCAATGGCTCTCCAAGGAATGTGCATTTAGAGCTGGCACTTTCCCTCCAGCGCTCCCTCTCCAAAAACTCCATGGAATAAAATCATGGACTATCCTAAGCTGGTAGGGATCCCCAAGGATCTTCAATTCCAGCTCCTGGCCCTGCACAGGACACCCCAACAATCCCACCCTGGGCATCCCTGGGAGGGTTTTCCAAAGGCTCCTGGAGCTCTGGGGCTGTGCCCATTCCCTGGGCAGTGCCAGCACCCTCTGGGGGAATGAACCTTTCCCAGAAATCCATCCTAAACCTGCCCTGGAACAGCTCCAGCCATTCCCTGGGCCCTGGAGTTATCTCCAAAAACTCCATGGAATAAAATCATGGACTATCCTAAGCTGGTAGGGATCCCCAAGGATCTTCAATTCCAGCTCCTGGCCCTGCACAGGACACCCCAACAATCCCTGTGCCTTAAAGTTGCTTTTTTCCTTTAAAAATGCAGTTGGAAAGGTCTCACATGTGCCCAGCAGCAGCTCTGGCTCTATTTCCCATAAATGAGGCTCATCATTCAGATGGTATCTGTGGTCTGGAGCAATTCTTCATTGCCCTCTTCACCTGGCACGTTGTTTCCTGGCCTGCTTGATATTCTGCTGCCTCTTGGCATCACAAAGAATGTCTCATAACCTGATTTCTGTGGCCTTGAACATCAGACCTTGTCCCCCAGAATGTCTGAGGTTCTTAAGCCATTGCAGTCTGTGAGGGGAAGCAGAGGGGCAGAGACTGAGCTGCTGTCCCTGGTGCCAAGGACAGGACCCAGGGAATGGCTGGAGCTGTTCCAGGGCAGGTTTAGGATGGATTTCTGGGAAAGGTTCATCCCCCAGAGGGTGCTGGCACTGCCCAGGGAATGGGCACAGCCCCAGAGCTCCAGAAACCTTTGGAAAACCCTCCCAGGGATGCCCAGGGTGGGATTTGGGGGGGTCTGTGCAGGGACAGGAGCTGGATTGATGATCCTTGTGGGTCCTTTCCAGCTCAGGTGTTTCCATGTTTCAAACCACCAAAAGCTCAGGCATGACATCATCTCTGAAATGCATTATGAGGAGATAATGCATCCAGCTCTCCATTGAGCTGGAGAGGAGTTCTGTGACAACAGAGAATGGGAGGGAGAAATGAGCACCAATTCCCCTTGAAGGCCCAGCTCACCCTGTGGTGGCATCTTGAATCTGTCACTTCAGCAGGTGGCAGGGGCTCTGAACAGCCACCAGAAACACTGCCAGCACTTTAATCTGAAATCAGCTCCATTTCCTGCACACCCAGCTCGGCTGGGAACGCTGTGCAACCACAGGGGAAGTGCCAGGAGAGGTGTTATGAAAGGCCTTGATATAACTTCCCAGCCAAAGTCATAATTATTTCATTTTATTCATGTGTGGAAATGATTTACCAGCAGGTCTTCAATAAGAAAAGCTCTGCCTTTAGTGCCCACACTCCTGTGTGCTTGCAAACAGAATGCTGCTTGCCTCATGAGCTCTCAATGCAAGGAGAACCTGCTACAAATTCAGTCAATGATCCAACAGGAAATTAAACCTTTTAAAAATGGATGAACCAATGGACCAAGTGTAATGGAAGAAAATGCACAAAATGGGAAGAGTGAGTCATTAACTTGATTTAAATATGATTTTTTTTTCTTTCTTTGGTGGTACGGCACCAAGGTCTGACATGATTTCCTCTTTCAAGAATGCAGCAAGATGGGAAAAGAATTGGAATTAAACACTGCAAAGATACAATTTTTTTCTTTTAATTAGAAAAAAACTCACTGTCATACCAGGCAGGAGAAAAATACTAAAAACTATTTAAACCTGTGAATGTCAGTTTAATATAAAGTCACCCTTTTCTATGACCCTAAGGAGGAATGGACTTGTTCTTTTTCTATAATATTTAATTATATGCAAGGACAGGAAAGACAGAAGGAAGGTCTTTTCCTCTGAATCTGAAGAATTCAGAGTGAGCCAAAAATGCCAATTATTGCCCAATTCCCACTCCCAGCCCACAGCACTGGGATTTGATTTAAAGAACCTGGCTGTCAGCGTGATTTAAGGGTGATGGTGCTCTCACTACAAATAATATCCCACTGTTAAAAGAAAAAATTCATTGTCATTTGCAGACGAGGTCCTTCCCATGAACACACCCTGTGAACATCAAATCATGAAAATTTCAGAGGTAGTAGTTTGAGTTTTTGGGGTTTTTTTGTTTTTTTTTTTGTTATTAAATTGCTTTTAAATTTTCCTTTCCTTTTGTGGTTTACACCCCATTTTCTCTGCCCATATGAATATCACCTTTGGGAGGTTTTTTCCTCCTCCAACAAAAGTTTTACCTTATTTCCTTTTTAGAGAGGTAGGAGTGCAAGGAAGGAGGTAAAGCATCATCTGTGAGCTTCTGAGGGGAGTGGTCCTGGAAAACAACAATTTCCTTCTTCAGGATCTCTAAGAGGGAGGGGGTTGAAAATGGAAAAATAAAATAATTAACTGAGCCACAATGGTCAGTGGAAGTTCCACCAGTGGGAGAAAAGCTCCTTTTGGGGATGTTCTCTATGTATGATTTGTGATGTTCTCTTTGGCATTTATTTAGGTGATAGACTGTGGAAAACTCTCTTGTTTCAGTGGAGCTCCTCACATTTTGTGACCCATTCCCAAACTAGTAAGAGGATGATTGGAATAATTAGAAGATCACCCTTTAAGAAGAGTTTTTTAGCCACCCTTCTGCCTCTAGAGCTGAGGAATTCACTGATAAAGACCTGAGTAAATCAAGGAATGGGAGTCCCTGGTAGCTCCTTGGAAATTTAATCCCAAGGTCGTGTCCTGCTCAGAGCTGTTCCTGGTGCCCTGTGCAGGCTGCCCTGGAGCAGAGGCTGGGCAGAGTCCCAGAATAAAGCAGGGATTTATCCAAAGGATCTCCTCCATGGACCCACCTTGGGCAGCAGCAGAGCCCAGCCAGGGCTGCACCCAAGATGACCCAAAATGGCCCCAAAATGCCCGGCTGGGCACGGGGTCTGTCCCTGGGATCAGCTCTGCTCCATTCCCACCTTGCAGTTCATTGTCCCAGCCCAGCTTTAGCCCAGGCACTCCCACCCTGCTTGTTTTTCTCTCTCCAGCCCACGGGGTTTGTGCTCCTGGGCTGGGATTGGGATCATTTGTCCTTGGTGCCCAGCTGGAGCAGGAATTGTTTTGTCTCCCTGCTCTGTGCACAGAGCTCACCATCCCATAATATGAACCCAGACCCTCACGCTAAAGCAGCACAGAATGTGAAAAATAGAAAAGTCAAAACCTGAGGCATCAGTCCATCCCAGGCCATGTGAGGAGCAGGAACACCCAGGTCTGTTTGGAGCTGCTGCTGTTGCCAATGGGATTATTCTGCAAATGAGGCACAGCCCTGCATTTCCCAAGCCATAAACACAGGGATGCAGACAAATCCTATTAACAAATAACAGGATTTGTGCTTGCACTCTCCCTCCTACTCACCACCTTCAAAATTTACCCCGTGCTGGCTGAACCGTTGTTCTGCATGAAATCAAGTAAATTAAAACCCATTTAAAAACCCAGCTAAAAACCCCCATTGGATTGCACTGAAGTGTGAATAATGATTCCACATCATCAGCTGTGGTTGCCATAAGAAACAAGATTTCATCATCTATAAAGTCTAGAAGAGACAGAAATGCCACAAGCAACATTAATCTACTAAAATGATAACCCAAATAGGATCTTATTTTCAGTGCTGGGATAGTTTTTGGTTTGTTGGGGTTTTTTCCCCATGCTCTTGTGGTTTCTCAACAAATCCACAAAAGCAGCTGTAAACCTAAACAGTTTTCAGAAGCCTGCAGGCTCAGTCTGATTGACTGCATTATCCACCCTTTGTTAATAGTCATAACAGATTTGTTTCTGTTGGAGAAAACCAGGAACTCCAAATTAAGGACTTTTATCTGAGTCATAAGTCACTTCATATCACAGTCTGCTGTTCCACAGTCAAAAATACCATGCAGGAGATGAAATTTGCTCTGAATATTTGCAGTGGTTAATATTTTAGAAGTCCTAGCGTATCACTTTGGGAGAGCTGTGTATAAATTAGCTTGAACACAGAAAATGTTTATTTTATTAATAAAAAGTAGAGCAAGCAAGCAGAGTAGTTCTGCTCCTAAGGATTTGCTGAATTTTAAGCAGAAATCTCTGTTTTCCACCCCTTCTTTCTTCTTTGTGTGATGAGGCTAAATCAGCACAGCCCGAGCAGGTCAGTGGGTGATCCAGGCATGAAGACAAAGAGCTGTGTGACACATTGTCAGGAGGAAAACCAGGCTGATGAACACTGGGAGATGTAAACTTTGAAATGCAATAAAAGTTGTCAGGAAGGAAGCAAAACTCAGGGTGTTTTGTGCAGGCTTTGACAGCCGTGGCTTTCAGGAAAACCTCGTGTTTGGATCTGCTGGGAGCAGGGCAGAGTAACCAGCACAGGGACGTGATGAAGTGCCCAGCAGATCCCCTTGGAAGGGCTGGGATAGGGAGGAAGATGATTCTGGAGGGAGGGATAACCCACTGAGCTCTTTTTTCTACCTTTAATAACCCCTCTGGAGAGGAAGTGGCCTTTGGGAGGGATATTTTTATATTTGAATACAAATGGGTTTTGTGTTTTCCATCCTTCTAATGGCATTGGGCATTTGGTGTTGGCTTCCAGCAACTCTTGGGTTAAAACACAGCTGTCCAGATTTTCCTTTCGCTTAAATAATGAAACAAATGTGTTGATTTGGAGAAGATTACTCTTTTCTGCATGCACTAATAAACTTAGGAGCCTGAATGTCTCAAACCCTCATTATTGGGGCTTCAGGTAAATAAACACAGAGTCACTTCATCAAATGCAGGAACAAAGTGAGACTGAAGAACTTAGGAACAGAACTTAATTTCATTTCCTTTCTTTAATTTCCATTGCTTTCACACTTGATTTCTTTTTCCTTGCACCATGGCATGGTCACAGACACAGTCCCAGCCTGGAGTGTGGCTTTGCACTGCACACCTGTGAAAAAAGAGGATTTAAAGTCAAGCACGTTCTGCTGTGTACTCTGATTTTATTGTTGCCTGACTGGTATTTCAGCCTGCAAAGCAGCTGGTTAATGTTAGATGGGTCCATGGAAGGTGCTCCTCTGTATTATTTCTGTCAGATCCTGGGTAAAACCTCTCCTTGTGGAATGCATGCAGGACTTAAATAATTCCTGTTTGTGTCAGCGACTCAAATGTTAATGCCAGGTTCTGTTCTGTAACACCTGCACATCAGTTTTTGATGGGTAGGAGCCTACCAAAATCACAGCACTGTCCTGAACTTCCAGTGCTGGACCAATATATTCAAAGGTTCTGTTTGGGTAGCTTACATCTTCCTGCTTCCGTTTTCCTTTTTGCCTTCTTTACCTTCCCCCCTAAATTCTTCAGCTCCCTTCCTCCTCGTGTTCAATTAGACTAAAAAATATTTAGGGATGAGAAGTGCCCTCATCTGACTGTAAATTCCATAGAGTGGGCTTGGTAGAGCAAGATAAATATCATGAATCATGGTAAGGATACATTTAGGGGCTTGATTTTTAATTATATTCTTTTACAGACACCTGTTCTGGTTAGTTTGCATGATAAATAACATAATCAGATCTATCAAAGAACTAATTTTTATGTGAAATGTGAACTTGGGAAGTTTGGGCAGGCTGACAATATTGAAAAACTCTTGGGTTTTCATTTGCTAAAGGTTCTGTTGATTATTTTACATTCTTGAGTGTCCAGTTGTAACAATGTGAATCCTCCTATAGTTCTTCTGTGGGTCTACTCGAGAGCAAATCATCCTTCTACTCAGGAACTTGGAGAATCTAATTTATGTGTGTTCATTGGGTGTTTGTCAAAAAATACAAACTTTATTCATGAAGCTTAGCTTTAGCCCGTGATTGCTTTAGATGAACAGGCTTTCATTATGTTGTAAGAAATAAATCCTTTTAAAGACTTAAAACCAGTGCTCCTCAGATCCAAAATTATTAATTCTCCTACTTAAGGAAGTAGAGCTTTCCTTAAGCTGGTGTGAACGCCACAGATAAATGATTAACATTGCCTTTTGCATAATTGCACGGCCAGGTGAAATGCCTACATATATATTTCACTGATATAAAAGGTGTGTGAATCCATACATTGCATTTTAAAGGTATAAACAAACCAGAGCTGCAGCAGGCTGGCACGGAATGGATTCTGCTTTGCATTTTGGAAGGGCTGTAAATCACTGGAGCTCTGCAGTCAGAGTTTATGATTTCCATCAAAGAGCACGAGGGACATATTTCACTGTAGTCTATCCATTATTCTGCACATACTTGAAAAGAGAAACTCAAACAAAGCTCTCATTAGGAAACACTGACAGAGGAGCAGCAGAGAATTCATTTACTGGTACATGGTGATACAGCAAAGGAGGCTGCCAGAGCCATCTATCAGAGTGCTGAGGGGATGGAGGGCTGGGCAGGAGATGTGCATCTAGACAGGGATTTTTGTACAGCTCTTCCAAGGTTTCTGTTTGTTCTGATTTCTGGCAGCTTGAAAGCAAATGAAAATTTATAGCAGAGGTGTCAGGGAGCTGGGAGGGCTGGCTGCTCCTGCAGGAACAGGCAGAGGGGCGGGACAGCAGCCCTGTGGCTCATGTAGGACATTCCTGGGGCCACCAAAAGCCAAAACTCAAAGGGATGGGGCAGCTCAGCAAGGATTCGAGTCAAGAACAGGCCCAGGGATGAGAACCAGGGACAGCCACAGCCCCTGGTCACCAGGCAGGCACAAAGGGAAGAATTCTGTGATTCTGTGAAGGTCCAGCTGGGACAGCAGAGCCCAGGCTGGGGACAGGATCAGCAGCAGGACCAGGCACAGGTGGGTACCCAGGTGTGGCTCACGGCAAGGCTGAGGCTCACACCTGAAATGGGGCTGGGGAGGAGCCAGGGGAGGCTGCCCAGGGCACTTAAACCCTTTTAGGGCCCCAATAAAGTAAACGTGAGTCTCTTGAAGGACTGCTGGGTACCCAGGAGCCACTCTCCCTGAGTGGGAGTGGTGAGTATTTCCATGGATTCACACCCAAAGGGGTCTGTGTGTTCTACAAATGTTTTTTTTCCACTTATCTGCACCTATTTCATGTCTTCCCTGTCTCCCAGGGGTTAAGGTTGCTGCTGCTCTTGAGGTTAACTCCTGCTGGAAGAACAGTGTGGGAAGCACTGACAGTATCTAATGGTTTGGCCAGAATAAACAGGGAATAGGCAAGGAAAACATTGGCTCAGCTGGGCTTCTGAGGGTTTGGGTGCTGCTGTGCTTTTGGGGATTTTATTTTTTTGTAGGTTTGAGAAAATTCAGAAAATGCAGCATAATTTCTGCATAAATTCTCTGGGAATTATTTTTTAAATATATCTTGCTGAATATTTATTCTGGTTTTGCAGGTATCAGTCAAAATATATGTAACCTGAATAATATCTAAACATTAATTTACACTGAATGAAATTAATTTTGTTGTTCTTTTGCTACTGTGTTATTAGGGTGATGTGTTCATCTGGCTTCTATATAGTAATGGTCCTTATTTAGGTTATTGCTGGTACCATACCCTGATCCCTCCACTCATGGAGGTATTAATAATTGGAAAATTGAGGTTGTGGAAGGATTTGTGGAAATAAATGCATGACTTTGATACAGCCTTCCCATAGCAGCATGGACTGAGCCACTCTGCTTGTCTTTATGGGATATAAATGAATTTTTTCCCTGATTTGGAATGATGAGTGAACTGGGGAAGAAGCTGGGATAGAAACAGACACTCAGAGGCCAAATGTGTTAAGTTTTGTTATTCAGTCTTGCTGTGGCCCACTTTTAATTGCTGCTATGAATCCAGATCTGCTTTAGGAGCAGATCTGAAAGCTTTTCCATCAATGTGCACATACAAACCACTCTTAAGGGTTTTATCTGCATCAGCTGCAACTGTTGCATTTCAGATCTGTTTTACACAAAATCTGTCTTCTGACCATTTGTTTGTGTCCCAGCCAAGCCTTGGCTCTGTCGGGGTGGGGAATGATTAGTCCTGAGTCAGAGGTTGTGGATCAAGGTCTCTCCAGAGCAGCCCTGTGCTGCCAGTGGCCATTTCCAAAGGGAATTGGGAATATCAGTTGGCTTTAATTGTGTTCACTGCCAGCGTGATGCTTTTTTTTAAGTGGAAGGTCAAGAGAAGCTGAACTCGTTTAATATGGGCTGAAGTAAAGAAGTGAAACACTGACTTTGCACAAGGGCACGGAGTGAGAGGACAAGGGAGAGTGGAGTTAAATTGGATATTGGGAAGAAATTCTTTACTAATGGGCTAGTGAGGCACTTGATGAGTTTCCCAGAGCAGCTGGGGCTGCCCCTGGATCCCTGGCAGTGCCCAAGGCCAGGCTGGGCATTGGGGCTGGAGCACCTGGGACAGTGGGAGGTGTCCCTGCCATGGCACTGGATGAGCTTTAAGGTGCCTCCCAACCCAGACCATTCTGGCATTCCATGACAAATTCCAGGAACCTGGAAAGGGTTTCTTTGCCTGGCAAAAGCACCAGGAGTTCATGAAGCCAAAGGCACAGGCTCATGGCACTTGTGGCTTAGGTGAAGGCTTTTCTGATCTAATTTTTCTTGATGTAGGATCAGAGAATGGTTTTGCTGCCATGGCAGAAAATTGATACCCTCTACAATCTGCCATGGGTGTGGTGATGTCACTTGTCAGCATTTATGCCGTGGAAAATTCAGCCACTAAGTTACATTGGAGTGA
Source organism: Serinus canaria (assembly GCF_022539315.1). Classification (NCBI taxonomy): domain Eukaryota; kingdom Metazoa; phylum Chordata; class Aves; order Passeriformes; family Fringillidae; genus Serinus; species Serinus canaria. The sequence continues at coordinate 2,792,829 of NC_066326.1, read as the reverse complement.
GATGGAAAGGAGGAAAGCCTTTGGGAAAGCCAAAGCCACTAAGTTAAATTGGAGAGAGATGGAAAGGAGGAAAGCCTGTGGGAGCCTCTGGCTGGCCTGGGAAGAGGACCTGGGTTGGGAATGTTGATCCTGGGAATATTCTCGGTAATTTGTATTATATGCAATACACAATAGTGGTCTGAGGGCTACAGACTTAGGATTTTATTATCTTCCCAATGTGGTATCACTGGTGTAAGTGTTTTTCTGATAAAGAGATGCACAATTCCTTGTCCTCTCCTCATTCCTCATCATGTAGGGACAAAAATATGAAGACCCTAATTCTTTTCAACAAATGCAATAGAATTTACAACTTTACATGCTTTGAGAACACCTTTGTGTTCAAATTGCCTATTTTGAAAAATGAATTGAAACTTATACTACACAAAGATCTTCAGGTTTAACATCCTTGCAGGAAGTGAGAAAAATCTATTTTGACAAGAAATTCTCTCTCCCAACTCCTGTGGACTGAGGAAATGAGCTCCAAGTGCCACTTAGGACACTCCTGGCTGGTTGCTGCCTCCTGAGTGACAGCAGAGGTGAGGGTGAGGGGCTGGAAGGGGAGAAGGAGTTATGCTCACAGTGAATTATGAATTTCAAATAATTGATGCTTGCAACCAGTGTTCAGTTCTTCATCAGTGAGAAGCACAGCTTGTTTATCACCTTCTTAAATGGATGGAAGGAAATATGTGCATATTAATGTGGGGGGGAAAAAAAGGCACTTTATAAATGGCTGAGTGAAAATTTTCCGAGAGATTTTAATGAGGATAGATAATAACATGGAAGAGTTTAACCAAATTTGGTTTTCAGTCATATCAAGAGGGACACTTAGTCATAGTCTCCACACACTTCTTTGGTTTTGTTAGGGAGAAATCTCCAAATCTGCTGGATGGAGATGAAAGGCAGCTCTGGCTGCTTTCTCAGCTGGTTGGCCTTGGATAATGGCATTTCTGGCCAAGGAAATATTTCCATTTACATGGAATACTGACAGCTGAGTGAGTTTCTCTTTACCAGCTCCAAACCAGAGCATCCTGAGCTTTAGTTTAATCTCAGGTCAGGCTGCCAAGTGACCTTTAGATCATGTCAGTATTTGAGCTGTTTTGCACTGTCTGTGAGTAAAATCTTTGTATCTTTATGGGTTTAAGGAGTCATTGACCTGTGGTTCAGGTGTGTTTGCAGCATTTAAATAATGAGGTTTTTATTTACTGTTAGAAGCCTGGTCCAAGTCAGCCAGGTCTCCTGGCAGTGACTGCCCTGAGAGGTGCTCAGGCCCCCTCTGTGTTCCAGGTGTCACAGTGAGGCACTGCTCTGATTTTTGTGTGGTTTTCCCAATAATAATAATAATAATAAGGAAACTGCTTGGCAGGCTGCTGGTGTCTTGTTCACATCCCAAAGCTATCTTTAATTTTTGCTGCAGATATTGGTCTCTGGGACGTAGGAATTATGTTGGGTAAAGGTTTGGGTGTACAAAACCTCTTGACTTTTACACTGACCCCAAATTCCAGCCCTCTTTGTGGACCCTACAGTTGGAGAGATGGTCAGTGAGAAGGAAACCAGTGCTTATCGTGGTTTTAATTGTACAGTGGGATGCTGAAAGTTGGGGAATCTAAAGAAGTTGCTCTCCAGCAGGAGGGAGCAGGATGGGAACACCAGGCTTGTCCCTAATGGATATTAAAGTAGTTGGGGCCTGAAGCTCTCAGCTCCGGTATTTAATAGATGAGCAGTAGCTGCTGCTGTCATGCTCTGTAGTGGAACAGCACTATTACTATTTTATTACCTTTGATTAGCTGAAATTGGATCTTATAGCCAGCAACCCCCCTGGAAATGCATTTACCAGCAGCTGTATTTCTGCCCAGGCCTGGCACCACCAGGAGCTGCTGCATTAGAGAGCCCCCATCCATCACACTTCAGAGCTGAAGCAATATCCTCTCCCCAAATTAACGCCACCACCTCCTAACAGCTGTGGCCACCAGCTCAGGGATGCTTGATGAGCTTGTCAGTGTTTCCAATATAAATTCTGCCTTTAATAGATTTATTTGTAAGTTAGGCCTACTTAGCTATAAAAATCTGCTCTGGTTTGGAATTTGGCATGGAGGGCTCTCCCTGGATGATTTTCTTCACGGTCCTTCTGTGCTTGATTGAAAACTTTTTGCCAAATCCAGTCAAGCATAATAAACTTCTGGAAATAGTAATTAAAGGCCTTGATGGTTGTGTGGCTGTGGTTTTGGCCAAATGCTTTCTTCTGGGGGGAGCAGGCAGAATCTGTTTATTGCTGCTGTGATCTTCTGTCTCCAAAGGGTGCTTGAATATTGCCCTGCCCTAAATGGTTCATTGAGAAATGTAGGCCTCCCCTCTCCCTCCAAAATATCAGCTCTGTTCCCTCCCCTGAGAATGACAGAAGTTGGAACAAGAAAATTTTGTGTGGATGTAACAAAAATATAGGCCTGTGTGTTTATTTTTGGTTTGATGCATGAAATCTTTGAGTTTAAAAGCACATCAGAAAGAAACAACTCCCTTTTTTTGATATAGTGAATAATTTCAGCTTCTATCCCTGGGTGATGCTGGACTTAGAAAAATCAGCCTGTAAATATGCAGTTTGATTTAGCTGGAAGATAATTTTTGCTAAAATACAGTTTCTCTGGAAAAAAAAAAATCTGGTTTTAGTCTTTAGTCAATGCTCAATAACCTGTTAACAGAAAACTTGTCCAACAATGTCCTAAAATGAGAGTTGGTTACAGCCACCCACTCAACATGTATTTATCAGCAGAAATTGAAATATGAGCACGTGGTGGCCAGATGTTTCCATTCTTACAGCAAGATAAGACATCTTGGCAATCTTTGTGTTTGAAAAGCAGGTGATTCATCAGCTTGTGGGTTTTTGTGAGTTTGCATCTTGGTGAAATAAATGTTCAGACAGAATTCACGTAGCTGCACAGAGAAGGTCCAGTGGATGCCAACCCAAGTGTGGTCCAGGCTTTTTCTTCCTTTCTTCCTGATTTGTTTCCACTCTGCAGGTTACTGTGTGCCAGGAGTGATCCAGCTTTCCATGGAAATGGGAAAAACTGCCAGGGCAGCTCAGCTTAGCATCTCCTTCCCACTTATCTACCTATTGTAATCTGTAATTAGCTGCAATTTCCTCAAACGCTCCTGGCACAAACATTTCCAGGTCTGCTTTAAACTCAGGTGTGCTTTAAACTCCATCTCATTAAAACATCATCAGAAGCAGCACCTTGACACCCTTCCCATGTCTCTGGGTGATGGCAGCTGCTGTTTATTCCCTCACCAAAGTTCTTCTGCAAGCACAGTTGGGTGTGTGTTGCCCTGTTTTTTTAAGTTTTTCTATTTCTTCTGGTGTTTACATTCTTATAGCAAGCTTTCTCACACACTTTATGTAGATAACTCAGTGTTTTGCATCCTTTATGGAGGAGGAGAAATTTGATGGGCTGTTGGTTTGTGCAGTGTCATTGGAGAGGTGGCACTGCCACCCTCCAACCCACTGCCACTTTTGGAAATCTGTAGATGTTGGAGTCAGAAATTAAACACTTTCTTTTTTTACATTGGAGAGTGGTGTGCCCACGTCGTTTTATTTCATGTCCTGCAGCAACAGGTGTGAGTGGCCTGGAGGGATGAGAATATCTGAGTCTGGCCTCTGAGATCAGCCTGATAAGGGTTTGGAGCCGTGCAAATCCAGCCTCCCTTTCCCTCCTTCCAGCTGCCTTTAATGTCTTCAAAACATGTCAGCAGTGGGAGGAGGCATAACTCAAACAGTCCTGGAATAGGAGGGGAAAATGAAAAATGGGGAGCTCTGCACAGAGCAGCAGCACCATGTGCTATCAGCTCTCTTGAAGCCTTGTAAACCTGTCAGAAACATTCCTGCTAATAGTCCATAATACCTTGTTGTAGAAGTAGTAATCAGTGATTTCTGAACCAAACAGGCAATTCAGAAATGAGTCATTGCTCCCATTGATTTTTTTTTTTTTCCTGTGGTCGGCTGCAGTGTCAGGCAGTAGCAGCAGCAGCAGCAGCGTGCTCCCATCCCATTGTCACAGGCACAGCTCAGGGCTCTCACAATGAGGCACCACTCTGACCTATGCCCATGCAAATTCCCTTCACACGTGTGTGAAGCAGCAAAACATGTTTTGACTCAGATCTGAAAGCAAAGCTACCCTCAGAGAGCTGAAACGGAGCCATTTAGGGCTGAAATAATCATTTGTTAGGAATTGCTCACCAAAACCTGCTCTTAAAAATTTCCATTAAGGACAGACTGTGGGGCTGAGGGAACCTATGTTTTCTGTAAGCATGACAGTGATCAATGCAGATGGGCAGGGGCATTATGGGATGTGTGTGCAGCTGGAGATAAGGAATGTTTGCAGGTCTTACGGGTGTCTTCTGTGACTCTGGAGTGGTATGGGCTGGGAGATGCCACCAGGATCACCCAAGCTGTCCCCAGCCCAGAGCACTGAGTGCCACCTACAGGGATGGGCACTCCAAACCTTCCTGGGCAGCCCCTGCCAAGGCTTTTCCATGAAGAAATTCCTGCTGATGTCCACCCTGACCCTCCCCAGCTCAGCCTGAGGCTGTTCCCTTTGCTCCTGTCCCTGTTCCTGGGAGCAGAGCCCCTAACCTTGCTCCACCCTCCTGGCAGGAGCTGTGCAGAGCCACAAGGTCCCCCCTGAGCCTCCTTTTCTCCAGGCTGAGCCCCTTCCCAGCTCTGTTCCCTTCTCTGGACCTGCTCCAGCCTCTCAATGTCATTTCCCATCTCTGGAAAGCTCCAGCCACCTTTAATCCATCATTTTTTGGGGTTTCCTTCTTTCCCTGTCAAAGGGGAAATTGGAAATTTTACAGCCCCCAACTCTGAGCACTGACAGGGTTGTGAGTTCTATTCCAGGGCTGAAATCTCATGACTTTTGTGCCTAAAAGGGAGCAATCCAAGTCAGGAATGAGCCCTTTGTGTCCCGAGCTTGGCAGGGGCTAGGGCCGTGGGTTATTCGCGGCGGGCCGTGGGTTATTCGCGGCGGGCCGTGGGTTATTCGCGGCGGGCCGTGGGTTATTCGCGGCGGGCCGTGGGTTATTCTGTGCCACGTTCTCTCAGTGCTGTAGGGACAAGAGCAAGGTTAGGAATTCTACAGTTTGATTTTCTAATACCATCTCCCTGTCTGGCAGAGGAGGTTAAACTCAGGACACAGAAATGTTTTCTTTTGAAGGCTTGACAATGGTTCCATAAGCATTTCATGGTCTCCACCAGCATTTCTACTGAGAAAATCCAGCTGGGGTCAATATTTGCAGAGCTGAGAGTGGCCCAGGTATCAGAGATGGGCTGTGAAATGTTTGCAGCCCAAAACCAAACAGCAAACTCCCAGGCCTGACATTTTAATGATAAAGGAAAACATTCCTCCAGGTTCTTGCCAGGAGAAAAGTGAAACAGAAAAAAAAAAAAAAAAAAAAAAAGTGTTCCTAATTTTTTCTTTGCCCTGAATAAAAGTGGTTATGGAAATAGAGAATAATTGCAAAATATAATAATTGGGTTTAAAATCAACTGTCATGTGGGCCTGTACTGAAAAAGGTATCAGGAGGCTGCTTAATGAGAAAAAAAAAAACAAGTTAATTTTCTTTTCTAAGGATTAGTTTCTGGGGGGGATAAATAACATCTGAAATTCCATTTTGAGTTACAGTACTCCCTCTGTCCTGTCTTTTGTGACAGTAAAAATGCACCTTCTCAGTATAACAAATGAGTTATTGCTTTATTTCCGCTCTGACACTGAACTGAAAGCTACAAAAAAGTGGTAGAAGATGAAATAATTTTCTTATAATTTTATCATTCAGGAGCCAGTGGATATTTATTTGGTATCCTGGAGATGATTAACACTTGGAGAGGGAGATCAAAAAAAGACATGCAACTAAAAGAATTAAAAGGGAAGAGTAGATAATAAGTCAGAAAACTTCTCCCCTTGAGATACTCCATGAAATTCCCATCTCTTAACTCTAGTTTCTTTAATACAAGTCTTCAGAAGGCTTGATCTTTCTGTGTGCAGAGGAATTATCTTTTATTAATGCAGCCTATTAAGCTGTGTGTATTGAGTTGTTCATACTGGTGATAGTTCCTAAACTTTCAAAACCATTTCTGGAACAGCTTTTTCATGAAATCCACGAGCTGTACATGATACATGAAGGTGTGCTGGCCCAATTTTAATTGGGTTTTGGTTTGGATCAGCTGGGTTGCTCCCTCTTCAAGGCACCATTTGCTCACAGAACTCTGTTCCTGTGTTCTTCTGATTCCTCTCACTGCTGCAGCCCCTGGAGAAAATAATGTTGGGCAACAAGGTTGGTGAGGAGCTGGGAGCACAAACCCTGTGAGGAACCCCTGAGGGAGCTGGGGGTGCTCAGCCTGGAGAAAAGGAGACTCAGGGGTGCCCCCATGACTCTGACAGCTCCTGGAAGGTGCCTGTGCTCAGCTGGGGCTGGGCTCTGTCTGCAGGGACGGACAGAACCAGAGCTCACAGCCTGGAGCTGTGCCAAGGGAAATCTATCACAGAATGATCTTGGAGGTGTCTTCCAATGCAGTCATTGAGTCCAACCTTTCCCTGACACCCCAACTCACCCCTGGCCCCCAGTGCCACATCCAGGCTTTGTTAAACACCCCCAGGGATGGGGACTCCACACCTCCCTGGGCGGAATGTTCCAGAACTTTATCTCTCTTTCTGTAAACAACTTTTTCCTGATATCCAACCTGAATTTCCCTTGGTGCAGCTCCAGGCTGTGTGCTCTGGGTCTGTCAGTCCCTGGAGAAAGAGCTTATCATTCCAGGCCTTACTGGGCCTTATTGGTCTGGATCAGACCCCAATGTGAGCGTACAAAAAATGTATCAGAAATACAGGTTTGAATACAAGGGGGTGCTCCCTTAAATCAGTAGGGAACGTCCTAATCACAGCTTCAGAATTCAAAGTGCAGTATTTTTTATCTGATTCTTCTCTTTCTTTTCTCTTTCTGAAATATAATTTCCTGATCTAAGGAGGGGGCATCTCATCACTCTTTGATTATTTTTTTTTTACTTTTTATTTTTTAATTAGTTTTTCTATTTAATTAGTGTTCCCAAATCACTCTCAGTAGTATCAGAATATTTGTGGAACAATCTGAACTCCCTCTGGTGGTCAGACAATACCTTTGTAGTTTTACATCTTAAACCATCAGTTTGGGGGAGGGTGGTGGTGTCAATTGTTACATACTTAGCTGAGAATTTTATGGTATCTCTTATCTAATTCCGTGATGAATTTGGCATTTATAAATTCAATGCATAGAGAAAATTAGCTGAATCACTGTGAATAGAAATTATTTGGGTTCAAAAATTTTTGTTACAAGTTGTAACCCCACCTCTTTCAATTGATAATTGCTTATACTTTAATTAGAATCCAAGGGTAATTGCTTCCGACTGTGACACCTTGTATATAAGACAAGCACAATCCTCACTTGGTTTTACACCAAATTTTGAAACAGGGCGAGGAACAAACACCACAATTTAGGTAAAAAGTTTCATAGGAGCTGCTTAAAAAATCCCACCAGCAAATGTCTGCTCGGTGTTGTGGGTGTGAGGGATCTGAGGGCAGCCCTGTTGGGGAGAACAGGGACTGATCTGGCAAAGGAAATGAGTTGGTTTTGCCTGGAATATGGAATTTGGGAGGAGACAATGATCTTGAGGCCGTGGAGTGGCCACCTGGAAAAAAAACTCAGAGAAAGAAATGAATGTTTATTGCAGGCCTTCAGCAGGCTCAGCTTGGGCAACCCAGAGCCTCCAAGGCTAAACTCAAGCTGGACAATGGTCAGGAGTTTTTCAGACAATTATAAATTTGGTTCATTTACATATCAGGGGTTAATCCTCCAATTACAGCTTTGGGTAATGAAGTCATTTACCCCCTTATTTTATTGCTCCCCAATTCTCTTTCTTTGTACTTTCAGGGTCTGATGCAATCAGGTGTTCTGGGGTCCCAGACCTGGAGAGGAATTGTTGTGTCTGACCAAAATGGGAGAGCAGAGCTGACGGGCTGTGGAGTCCAGAGCTCTACACTAAAGCAGCACAGGAGCTGAAAAACAGAAAAGCTGAATCCAAAGGCATCCTGTGACTGCTGGGTTTGCTCTGGAATCATTTTGAATGCGAGGATGGGAGGCAATTCTTTGTTCCTCTCTCCTGCTGCAAGATTCCAGGTTTTCCTGGGGAATTTTCACACTGGGCTGGCCCAAGCAGAGTGCTCCCATCCAGTGCAGAAGTTCAGGGAGATGCCCAGATTCTGGAAGAGGAGGAGTTTCCCTGGAGCAAACAATGGAGCACAGCATAGATGCTCTTTCCAGGCTGTTCTTTGTGGTATTTTGGGGAGGAAAGATGAATCTGACTCCATGTTCTTAGAAGGCAAATATGATAGGCTATTATATGATTGATGTGATATTGCTGGACCATGATTGTTTATCCAACATGTGAATTGCTTTGACTTAATGACCAATCTCCAAACCTCATTCCAAAGCAGCAAAACACAGGAGAAACAAATCAGGCAATTATTGTTTTCATTTTTCTCTGAGGCTTCTCAGCTTGCCAGGAGAAGAATCCTGGGCAAAGAGATTTTTCCAGAAAATGTGACAGTGCAAGGTCTTGGCTTTGGCTGTGAGTTTTTGGCACTGAGCTCTCCTGGGCACCAGTCTCAGGTGCAGCCCTGAGCAGGGGTAGCAGCAGGGTTTGCTGTTCTGCCTCTGCCCCGGGTGTGTGAAATCCCCTCTCAGAGAACCCTGGCCTGCTGATGGGCACGAGGAAAACACTGCACAGATGTTACAGCTGCTGGAGTCACCAAAACAGAGTCACCAAGCAGGGCTGAAGTGCAAAAACAACCCTGCCAGGGCTTGGTGTTGCTTAGGAAACGCTCAGGGTCCTCTGTTCTTGGAGTGTTTTAAACTTGTCTGAAATGAAAGTGCTTCCTTAACTTAAACTTCAGGATCTGCATGACTGCTCTGGCCATCGTCAGTGCTGAGCAGAACTGCAGATCCCAAACCAATCATGCCATCAGTTTAGCTCTGATCTGTTTAAATGTGACTCCAGCAGCAATCTCCAAACAGAAGTTCAGGCACCGAGTCAGTGATTGTGTCTATTAGAAGCACAGCATCATTAAGTGTGTCATTGCCTCTCAATATCACAGCTGATGTTAACAGATAAAAAACCTTTCTGGGGATATCTTCATTCTCAGGGACAGTCTGAAGCCATTCCTAGGCGAGGGCTCCCTCTTCAGTCCTGCAGCAGAGACCAACATTGGTTTCTCTCAGCAAAGAAAGTCGGGTGTTTTATGTGAATAATGGCAAACACTTTCATCATCTTTTGCAAAGGCATTTACTCCAGAAGAGCTAAACAAAATATTGTGCTGAGCACTGGGAGTTTCACGACAAACATCATTTTCAGCTCTTGGACTCTGTTTCTCCTTCTTGGGTTATTTTGTTTTGAGTGATTTGTCCTGGATGGAACATCAGGTCTTTGATCTCTGGACTGGTTATGTGAGGTTAGCAAAATAATTGAAATGGAGGAAAACACAGCTGATATAAGAAACAAATGCACTGAACAATACAGTGTGTACTAAACTGGCAGTAAAACAATTAGGATGTGCACTCATGCAATGAGCAAACACAAAAATATCTGCAGACAGAAACATCTCGAGCAGGATGAGCAGAGTGAACAAAGCTCATTCCAAGCTCAGGATGATCATTTAGGCCATTTCATGAGCTCATCCTCATGTTGTTTGACTAATATCAGCAGTTTGCTCCCATAAGTACAAAATGATGTTGAATTCTAATGGCCACTTAAGTCATGGAAACGATATAATTAGAGTAATAAATACAACTTCATGTTTTCATAATTAGAGTCATAAATACAAAGCTGTGTTTCTATAATTTACCTGATTGTTATCTGCAATTTATTGTTATTATCCCCCAGCACTCGAGGGCCCAGGGAACAGGGGAGTGAAGAGACAGAACATTCTGAATGTCCTGAAAATTATCCTGATTCCAGAGGGGGAAGATGGGTGGGAAAGGGCTGGAAATGTCTGGGAAGCTCTTGGTGTCTGCAATAATGACAGGAGAAGGGGTGGAACCACAGAATCCCAGAGTGGACAGGACCTTCAGCATCATCCCATTCCCACCCTGCCATGGGCAGGGACCAGCTCCCATCCAGCCTGGGCAGCTGGGATAGGACAGTCAGAGTTTAGGAAAACTGCAGACTTTGTGAAATACAGGATGTGCTCAAATCCACCAACATTTATGCCCTTATTCCCTTTGACTTTATTTTTCCTGGGTGGAGCCAGAGGATCCCCTGGCATTTCATCTCCCATGGTCAATATTCCTGTGTTCCTCTGAAGAATGGGATTTTCTTTCAGCACATCCCTGTGAGTTCCCATGCTGTGGCCAGGGGCCTCAATGGAAAACCACAGTAGCTCCTATCACTGTGGGCCTTTCAAAAAAAAAAAGGGTTCAAAAGGAGAAAAAAGCCACTGGAGCACTGAACTCCCATTGGTGCCAGGATGACACAGCCTCAGTTTTATCTGGTTTTTAAACTGTATTTTAATGCAGTGTCAGGTCACTGTTAGCTGAGGGCTGGGTGGCTGTGGGTTGGTATTGCTTTGTTTATGATGGGGGAGGAAAGGCAGGTCTGGGTGTGATCAGACCTCACCACAGAGCAGGTAAAACCCAGGGAAATGGTTTTACCACATCCCAAGAGCTGCTGCTTCCATCCTTCTTTTAAAGGGCAAATACCCAGGGACACTGTCACCCTCCCTGTCCCCCAGCTGTGGCAGCAGACCTAATTCTGTTTATTGATACACATTAGAGTGGCATAAATAAGTAATGTTGTGCTAACAGGGAGTGTAAAACTCACTTTGTAATCTTCTAAAGGTGCAGTCCCTTTTTTTGGTTGGTTTTCTTCTTTCAAGTTTGTAAATCCTGTGCTGCAGTACCTGAGTCTCACTGAGGCGTGCTTGGAACTCCTCATAACAACACAAACCTGATCTGGGGATGAAAGTGGAACTTCAGGGTAAATTCTAAATGCTCCAAATGTGCTAAAAGACATCATTCAGATAATTTATGAACAGGCAGCCTGCCAGCCTTGGTGTGCATCAGTGTTCTGTGGCTTGGCACCTGCTGCTGGGAAGTAACAAAGTGATTAGGAAGTCCTGGGACTCTTTCTTTTCCTTTTTGTGCTGAATAAATTATTTCTGTATATTAATAGACACATTAGGCAGTGGGCTCCAAAGTTCTTCTGTAGATTTTTATTCTTGGAAGTGACAGAAGGATAATTCAAGTGTCCCCCTCACCCATCCCTTGGTGGTTTTGCCTCATCAGGAAATGACTCAGCCCTGCTGCTGCTGCTGATGCCAAAGCTTTGTTCAGAGGGTGACACACCAGAGCTTTTTGGGGTTTTATTTTGATTTTGTTTTCCTTTTTTTGTTCATTAGCAGTTGGCTGCACTGTCAGAGAAAACCCATCATTAACCTTTCTGAAGGGAATGATGACATCACTGTGCTCCAAGGCAGATAATTATCTGTGTTAATGACATTAATGTGGAGTCTTTGTCACAGGGAGTCCCCCTGAAGTGTCCCATGGGGGTCACAGGCACAGAACCTTCAAGCAGAGCAGAGCAGGCCAATAGATGCAAACAATTATTCCAGCCAAAATCACTCCCTGGCTGCTGGAAAAGCAGTGAATAATTTACTCAGGGTGTACTATTTGAAAAGCTGAGCAGTGGCAAAGCAGCATGAAAACATTATTGTCAAAAAATGGATGAGATCAGTAGTGGGTAAGAAATTATTCATATAAATCCTATAGGATTCACTTCAACAGCTCTAATTCAAGTTTGCTGAGCTTCTAAAATCACTGCACTGATTGAGCAGCCCTTGATCACTGTTCATCTCAGGACAGGAGTGTGGGGACTGACATTTATGGTTCATTTCCTCGTTCTTGTGGCACCACAGGCACAGAATTCCAGGAATTAGCACCCAAAAGTCCCCCAGGCCTGATCCTTTCACAGATTTCCCCTGTTTAGGGTAAACTCTTCTCTGAGTTTTCTTTGCTTTCCTTCAAGAAATGAGGCACTCTGCCTTGCTTTCCTTTAGCAGAACTCAGCAGAAATGGCATAATAAATTAGTATTTTAGTGCTGTTTGAAATGCAGGTGCTTTCTTGTTCCTTTTGCCATATCTGCTGCCTTGGATTTCTATTTTCTCTTTCTCTGCCATCTGTTTTTAACAACAGCAAGATTCTAATTTTCAATTTTTGGTGAAATAAAATGCCTCAGGTGTTAATTTATGCTTCACTGGTACCATCCTCTGCTTTGTCAGTGCTAAATATGGATCATTGTCTGACTCTGCATCCTTTTTCATTAGACAGTTTAGTATTCTGGCATGATTTGATTCACCTAACTGGACTGGAAATAATGGCCACAGTCTGATTTCTGTCTAAAGCTACACTACAGGGAAAGCTGCCTGAACTTATGCATCCTAATTTGGACCCTGGAAATACTGCTACAACCACATCCAGGGTTTCCAAATGGTCAGCTGAATTTCAGTTTGGAACAGCTCATTTCAGTGCAATGGAAATACCCCTTCCACCCATTATCCTTCCTTGCTGTGCTCATGGAAATTCCAGGTTTTGCTGGGGAGTAACAGGCACAGTTTGTTCTGTTTCTGTGGCAGAACAAACTCCTTTTATTGAGTGATTGACACAGTCTGTCCCCAGTAGTATTTTCTATTAATGCTCTATGTTTTGATGCACCTTCAGCTATATTGCACATTGTGGTGCAATTATTTTGCATTTTGTGTTGCAGCAGAAGGGTTCTGAATCCATGACCCAGTGGGAATGTCCCTGCCCATGGCAAGAGGTGCTGGAGTCAAATGTCCTTTAAGGTCCCTTCCAACCCAAACCATCCTGTGCTTCTGGGATTTGAAGCTCCCATTGATTTAGAAGCAGCTCTAAGTTGATTTCTGTGCCAATAATTAGTTTTCCAAATTTTGTTGAATATCCATACTCCTCCCTGCCTTCAGCTGCCTGAGCTATGAAAATCAGCTCAAAAGGACAGACTGCAAATCCTGCAACTCCTCCTGCATGGCCATGCTGAGATTCCAGACACCCAGTGCATCCTGGGGGATGTTCTTGATGGCAACATTTTATTTGATTTACATCTTTTTCCCAAATTCACCACAGATAAACAGGCTGCTGTTTCCCCCACTGCAGCCTGTGCAAGGAATCCCTGGAGGAATGAGCTTCTTCAGGTGCAGGTGACAACCCCAAAACTGACCCAGACTGAAAACTGAAACAATTAAAGCTCAGGTTCAAGCTCCATTTTTAGGGCAGCTGTGACACTCATTTCCTCAGCTGCATGAGGTGTCCTTAAATACAGCTCATTTCTAAGTTATTTTAAATTTTAGGAGCTGGACTCTGGTGGGACAATGAGCTGTAAGTGCTAGAGGAAATCTCTGCTCCTGAAAAGTGAATTTCCAGAGAATTGCTCATCATTTTATGATATTGCATAATTTTTAAGGGATGCTGTAACAGACAACTCTGTCAATGCTTATCCAGACTGTTGTAACTCTTTTTACAGGAGGAATTCACTGTGCTAAACTTGGAACAAAGTGCCTTCCAGGAATGATTTTAATAGCCAAGATAAAGAGCCTGTTAGTTAATAAAAAAAGAAAGAAAAATCCCAGAAAACTGTTGAACATGAATGTCAACATTTTAAATGGATTGCATTTTTTATTGTATGCTTCGTGTTTCTGTCGGGGGAATATGATAATTATAAACTAGGAACAATAACGAGGGTTTGAATATTCATAGGCAATTAAAATATGTCTCTATGTATTTTGTCAGTGCCCGGTGGGAAATGTTGTTCATTTTTTAGGAATAAATGGTTCACAATCCTTGGCGAAAAATATGGGGTGGAAATCAAAACACCAAGCAGGGCACAACACTAACAAAGGTCTGTTGATGATGGGAAGGGGAAATAAATGTTACAGCATTGATTCAAAACATATTAATGTGTAATTCTGTGCTCCTACTGACAGTGAATTCCTAAAATCATGGAATATCCTGAGTTAGAAGGGACCCATGTGGATCAATGTGGAATTAAAGTACTGCAGGTTTTAGCAGGTGTAGGGACCCTTTCCACAACTCTAAATATGAAATATCTGTTTAAAATCCAAGAATAAATGGAAAAATACCCCCCAAAAAAAATGGAAAAAAAGGGGATGACCCAGCAGAAGGTAAGAAAATAAAAGGGAATGTTAAAGTAACTGGTGGATATATGCACTAAAAATCCTTGAAGCAGCACTTGAAGGTTTCCCCACAGTTTTATCTTGGTACAGGTGAAAGTTATTGGATTCATCCCATTAAATGGACAGTTGGGCTTTCAGAGCCTGGCAGATGAAGAGCAGATGATCAGTTTGTGCTGAAGATGAATGAGCCCAGGTTTTTCAGGGATGCAGCCACATTTTCCAGCGGTTTTCTCTAATATTGTGCTGATTTCTGAAGCTTAAACAGGGATTGTTTCAGAATTGCTCCCTCTTTGGAAGTGTTTTTCTCAGGAGGTGCTGTTTTTCCTGGTTTGGTGTTCATGTGCTGTGACACTGAGCTGTCACAAGCCCAATTTTGCTCTCATGCCCATCCTGAGAGGAGTTTGATGAGAACCTTGAGCAGCCTCCTCAGGCACTTTCCAGGAGGGATCCTGTGGCAGGGAGGAAGCAGCAGCAGGGACATCTTGGCAGGAATTTTCCTGGGCTGACAGCACCTGATGGAATGACACCTGGGATTCTCCTGCAAACAATTCCTGAATGGCCAAAATCCGACTTTGGCCACAATTCCTTGGCCAAAAATGCCCAAGAAAGGTGAAGTTTGATGTCAGGCTCCTCTCAGAGCTGACTGGTGAGCTTGCAGGAGGAGCTGCTGCAGAAGAGTTTTCCATGGCAGTTGTTCCAATCCACTTTGGAATGCTGCACTTTCCTTTAGGAGCAGGAATTTTAATTCCATTTAAAGCTGTGTCCTTGCCAGCAGAACGAGGTGACTGAAATGGAGAAACAACAGAGGTAACACAGAAAAATTTCATCAACCCAAGGACTTCAGATGTGCCTTAGTTTGTGAGGTTGTAGTTTGTACTTGAGGTGTCAGAAAAATTTGGGATTTGTATTAACAGTGTGCAGTTTATGTGCTGTGTTCAGCTTTCCTCCTTAACGCAAAAAATACAGAATTATTGCCAATAAATACAAGCCAAGTCCAAGCCCTGATAAACTGTTTAATTTTGTCCCCTCAAGCAGTTTCCATCATTTATAAATAATAAGCTTGAAGCTGTGGCCACGTGCTGCACAACTTCTGGGCAGTCATTTTCCAGCTCACCTTTCTTTGCCTACCATCTGAAAATCACCTGCAAACTCAACCTCTCCCCTCTCACTTCCAACTTCTCTCCTCAAGGAGAGCTCAGAGCAAACTCTCATTTTTGTCAGCAAAAATAGGATTGGCTCTCTGAGGAAACAAACACAGGAACTCACCAGGGACTAATTTCTTTAATATATTAAAATCCATTTTTCCATGCCAGGATATTCCATTGTTCTTTGATGTCCCAGCATGTAGCAAATGATGATGGTTTTGTTGTGGCTGTTTGCAGGGTGATGAGTGATAAGGTAAGCTCTCTGCCTTCCAATTTTTTTGTTTCTGCTTCGTGGGCCTTGATAAATAATTCATGGAGCAAAATTACTGTCCCAGAAAAATGCAGTCTGTTTCATCAGGCCTTTCACACTTTATTGATTAACACCTATCATTTTTTAATGTGCCACTTCCCTGGAGTTTTGGAGAATGGGGAGTTTGTTGTTCTCCTAGAATGCTCCAGCAAGGACTTCAGGAAAACTGGGACAGCCATGGAAATGTTCTTTTAGGCCAAAGAGGAACAATCCAGCCAGCAGTGGGAATGATGCTGTTATGGATAATTTGAAGTTTCACCAGGTAATAGGAGAGCACATGCAAAATTATCCCAAATGGAGAAAGAATGACAAGGAAGAAAATGGAATTATTTTGAGGAGTTAAATGCTGGATGTGCAGCTCCTGAAAATCCTCACTTTTCCTTTCCACTCAATGGCCTGATGTTGATTTTTGCTGGTTGCAGATTTGCCCAGCTGATGTGTAAAAGGAGTTGGGATCTGTGATGGAAACAGGAGGGAAATGGAGAAAACACTTTCAATTCCTGCACATTTGCAAGACTTCACAGCATTTTGTGAGCCTGTCCTTAAAAGCTCTTGCAAGGCAAAACCCCAACAAACCCCCAGTTTTTAATCTTGTCCTTTAAAGCCCTGCTGGGTTTTTTCCCACCCCGTTTTTCAGTTTGTTTGAGGCTCTGAGTCTCGAAAGAGGAAACTCTGTTCACCTCCAGAGTGTTTGAATTTCTCTCATTTGCAGGTGGAGCTGTATTCCTGTTGTTCCAGTGGATCCAACTCTTCTCCTGTCACCTGTGCTGTGGTTCCTCACCCCACAAATCTTCCTGGAAGGTTTTTTCCTCACCTGGCCCAAAGTGCTGTTGGTTTTTAATGATGGAACAAACCCAACTCCTTTGGGCTTTCCTGGCACTGAGCACTGGGCAAGTTCTGAAAGGAGAAACAAAATAACCTACTTTCAAATGTCTGCACTGTGGGAGAAATGATGGCAATTGTTCTCCCAGGTATTAATCAGTTCCTTTTGATGTGGTGTTTAGAGGATTTTAAAGGGAAATTTCAAGTACTTGGGAGTGACTGTCAGCAGATTGGGTGTAAACCTGGCCAGGGATGTTTCAGCTCAGTGTTTCACCCAGAAAGAAAGGGAGTTTTTAATAGGAGCATTCAGTTTGTCAGATTTGTAATGCAAAAGTCAGAAATATTTTGGAAATTGTCAGAATAAGTGTTCCTTTAATTTTCAAACCCCAATCCATACCTGTTCTGGAGCTGTTTTTATTTAAAATTTGTATCCATAACATGCTATTGAAAGTTGTCAAGATTATCAAGAAAAACCTTGGAAGAGCTAAAATGCTTTTCTCTGCTGATTAGTTTTTATTCTTTCTTGCATAATATTTTAGAACTTTTATTCTAGCATAACCACATCTATGCTAAACACAGCACTATTTCTTTACCAGTTATTTGAGATATTTCTGTGCATAAATGCTTGAATTTTTGAAGTTACTGTGGTGATTCCATTTTGATTTAGGGACATTCAGAACATGGACTAAGACCCTTTCTTTTCCTGAAGGAAGAGCACTGATAGATTTAAAAACTGAGGAATTTTTCAGTGGAAAATGGGATGCAAAGCATGGATGGCCCAGCCCCTGTGATGTCTTTGCAGCTCTCTGTTATTTTGGAATCACTGCTGTAAATTCCTACATCAGCCAGCAGCAAATGAGCAAAGGATGAAATTTGGGTGATGGCTGGTGTAAAAATGAGTTTCTTTCTAACACAGCAACACTAAATTAGCCCCTTTTTCTTTTTTTTCTAACCACTAAAAATGTAAAAATGGTTATCTATGTATCATTCTCTGTATTTTTAAGCTGACTCTGAACAAGGTTATACTTCATTCCAGATGCATCTAGGCAAGATTCCAGTTAGGTATTTATTTATTTAGAAGAAAGACATTTTATTTACAAGGCCTCCAGGATGTGTTCTGCTTTAGGAGAAGAAATTAATGTAATTTTGAAAACTAGAGAAAATAGCTGTAATTGCAGCGTGCCTGTAATGGGGTTGCTGTGACAAAGCACCTGTCAGGTGATGCAGAACCCTGTGCAAAAAGACATTTTTACTCCATGCACCAACTCCAGCCCAGCTCTGAGACTGGGAATAGGAGTTTTCTCCAGGGCTGAGGAGCAGCAGCTCTGCAGGTGCCAGGTTTGTGTTGCATTTCTGACTCTGGATCCATTGGATTTGGAAGCTGTGGTCACATCCCCCTCTCTCTTCCCCATAAAATGTGTTCCCCAGCTGTAGGATTGCTGCTTTAGGACCTTTATTATCATTTGTTATTGCAGGGATGGGAGGGGGCTGCACTTTCTGCCTCTGGAGCTTTTGGCAGTAATTAATTTCTGCACTGCAAATTTCTTTTTAATCACGTCAGGACCAGCAGCAGAGGAATGGCCTTTGCTGGTAAATGTCTGAATTCCAGAGCTGGATTGGCAGGAGCTCCCCTCCTGCTGGTGCTTTGGGGGACAAAGAGCTGCTGTCTTATTCTATCCTCTTGAAGAGCTCAGAGTTAGAAACAATTCTGGAGTGTTGTGGTAAATTTGGTTACTTTGCAGTAATTTTGAAGAGCAGAAATTGGATGCTCAGCACCACTTGTTCATTATTTTATTTAACTTTGATCAGGCTCTAATGCATTTTATTCACATTTCATTTTATCAGATCTTTAAACTAACAAATATTTGATGTTGTGATGCTCAGGCCTGAAACCTTTGGGGATTCTCTCAGGTTTCCCTGCTGGGGGAATGGGTACAGAGCTCTCTGTGCTGGAAAACCCTGATAGAAATATGCCACAGCTTCAACTATTTCATTTTTTAAAAAAGGAATTTTTGGTACATAAATTTTGATCCAAAATACTGATTTGTGTTGTTCCACTCACCAGAACATTCAGCCACCTCAATTCATTATTGTAACAAGCTTTATAAAATTTTTCTTCACAAAATTTCTAATATTTGGGATCCTGTTGCTGTTTCATTGGCAAGTTCAAATATCAATCAATTTCTACTGAGAGGTTTAATTTTGATCTTCTTGTCCTGAAATTGGAAAGGTTCTCCCCACATTTCAGCCAAATTTATTGTGAGTGAAACATTTCTGATGTTTAAAGTGCTGCTTTAACTCAGACTTGAGTGGAAACTAGGAAATGTTTTTATTTCAAATCTTGTGCTGCAGTGACACTATGATGTACCAACAGGATTTTTGGGTTTAAGTTTTGGATTGGTTTTGGGTTTAGCAAATAGAAATGAATTTTTTTCAAGGAAGAAAAAAACCCAGAAAGTTACTTAAGGATGGGAAGTGTTAAGGGACTGGGTTGGTGTGTTGGTAATGTCTTCCTTTATTAGGAAATAAAAATAATAATTGAAATCTGATGGAGAGGCCCTGATTAAAAACCAAATATTGCACTTGATCAAACCCTGGAGCTGGACCTAAGCTTGAGCAGAAATTCCCTCTTCATAATGAGAATTATTCTCAAGAGATTCTTTTGGAGCTTTAACAAAATATAACAGGAATCATAAAAGAATTATATAATATATAATAATATATAATTATATATATAATAAAATATTATAAATAATTATATATTATAACTATTTATTTTAATATAATAACTAGTGTTATTTAAAACCACTGGTTTTTTGTTGTTTAAAGAAATTTGCTTGAATATCTTGGTTAGAGACCAAGGTAGCTTTATGAGCCTGCTGTGAAAATCCTCACAGGGAATTTCCTTGCTGGAATGATGGGCTGTGATATTTTGAGTCTCTGATGACATCCTAAGGAAAAAAATCTACTAATCCTTGGAATTCTGTTTAAAAAAATCTGGTAAAATTACTAACAAGTAGTTATGGCTGTGAATTTCACCTTCAAGTATTTTTTTAGGCTCCTGGTCATTCGAGGAGCAGCCTTTAATTCTGGTATGGTTCACATGGCAGAAGAACATTCAAGCTGTTGATTTATATTGATAAAATCAGTTTTGATGGTTGTTCTATTCCTTCTTCTGTCAGAGGTTTTGTTGTCAGGTGGGAGCTGAGGAGGACAATAAATATCTGTAAAAAATGGTCTCTTTAAAATTAAGTGGATTCAGAAGGCCCCATTTGATTGAGTAACTTCCTAAGCTTTTTTTTTTTTTTTTAGTTTTGTGTAGTTGTTGGTGTTTTTTTAGTCTCAACATGATTTGACAAGATGAATTCTTACTTTGTAATTATGTCTGTGCTAAATTCATTTTCCACTGATCATAATTCTTCAGGGAAATCTACTGTGTCAGAAGGAGTTTTCTGGTTAACAGCTATAAGTAGAGCTTGCTTTGAAATGTGTGAAATGTTGCAGTCCAAAAACAAATTAGGAGCATTGTGCTTGCATATTCAAGGAACATCTTTAGCATCACATTTCATAAAGAGTTCCAGTTTGAAACCTACTGTCACTTGCAAAAGCAGATGTAAAAGAATGAGAAAATATCTCTGGCATCACAGAATCCTATCTAAATAACTAAATTTATCTTAAAAACATGAAGATTATAGTTTGCAGTCTGTCCTGGGCTCGTCTCTGGTACTGAGGGATGAGTTTAGTGTGTGAAAGCAAAAAGCTGGTGATGACCTGTGTTTGTACAGCCTCAGTGCTGGAGGTTTTGCTGGCCTTAATTTCAGTTTGGATGCAATCAAATCCTGACAGGAATCTGTGACTGTTCCCCTTCCCCTCAGCTGGGGTGGCTGTCTGGCCTTTCCTCTGCTCATCCTCTCTTCCAGAACCATTTCCTCTCCTCTTTCCCTGCTGGACCAAATCTAATTCTAAAGAACCTATCAAAGAGGGATCCTTTGGTACATTGATTTTTGTATTGCTGCTTATACATGAATATTTTAGCTGATACAAATGGAGAAGGATTACAGAAATTTTCTCTCTGATTTAATTTCCCCCCCCACCACCCCGTTCATTCCTGAGGTTCTGTAGAACGTGCCAAGCCAGCAAACACAATTTTCCCATGGCTCAGAAACATCTCTGGATGTCAGAAGCTCTGGATATAAAAACCTTTGGAGCATTTGTGCCCCCAGTGAGCAGCAGCAGCTCTGCAGGGTGGGCTGGGCTCCAGGACAGGCTCTCCAAGCCATCCCCAGCTCCCTGCAGGGCTCTGCACTCCCCAGGGCTGACAGCTCCCAGAGCTCTTTGGTCTTTGTGGATGTGGTTTGGCAGAAGGTGTTGGATCCCAGCTGTAAAGCCCTGTGGAGTGGTGCTAACCTGCTCAGCTCTCAGGGAGCTCCTATTTCACAGGGCTTTTAGGGGGCCAGAACTGCTCATTCAGAATTTATAACACAGTGCTGGGGCTGGTTGTGCAGGTTATGGATGGGCTCAGTGTTTCCACACAGAGTGGCTGAGATATCAGTGCCTGAACCATGCAAAATGACAGGGCACCCATCACCATCAGGTCAATTTTCTGCTGATATTGTGAAGCGTTGGTGTTTTTCACTGTCTGTGAAATCAGCAATGGAGAAAATCTCGGTTTTTCTCCCTCTTAATGGGACAGATCAATCAGTTCCAAGTGGGGAGAGAAAACAAACGTTTGGGGACTAAATGGTTGACAAATTTCTCTGTGTTTTATAGTCCATCATAGCCCAAAATTGAAGTTTTTATGGCTGGTGGTGTGGGGAGAACAGGCAGCCCTGTTTGGGAGCTGAGGGTAAATCCAGGGAAGCAGAGTGCCCATAATTCCAGGAGAGGGAACATAAAGAGTCTCTGCCTCCAAACACCAAACGCTTGGTTTAGTCACACTCTATTTTTGAAGCTTTCAGCTCACACATGTTGAGATCTACTGTTTCATCCCCGTGTGAACCAAAGAAGATTGTCAGTGTCTAGACTCCATCTCCACAATCGTGTCTCTCTTGATTAATGACTGAAATCTGCAGATGAACTGCTGGGATTTTGTCCTTGAGAGCTGCAAGGGGAAGGTTGCCAGCAGGGAATGGTATTTCTTCCTGTTAGACACATTCCTTGAAAAAACTGATCTTCTCCTGTACTTACTGGAACAATATTTCTCCTGATGTTATTGCCCATTTCTGCCATTTCCCTCAATAAATGAGAGCAGCTCCCATTTGTCAAGGGGGAGCACTCGGAGGGAGGAGCAGCTTTTGCTGTGATCCCCTCAGCCAGGCAGAGTCATCCCAGCAGCCATCAAACCCCCTGATTGGAATCTGGGACAAAATCTCTCAAAAAACCCAAAGATTTATTGAAGAATAAAATCCCTGGAGCTTCCAGGATATTAGAAAGTGGTGCTGACAAGGTGTGGAGTGGGTAAAGATCGTGTTGCCTCCCCAATCCCATAAATTTGTCCAAGGAAGAAGACCCTTCCTTGCAGTTAATCAGGGTTTTTTAACCACTGTCTCAATATTCTAAGGGGTTTTTTTCAGGATGAATATAAATCATTCTCCCAATGCAAGCAGATCTCAGTTAAATGTCATGTTCAGATGAATTACAATCATCACTGAAAATATACACGACAGGAAAATCCATATAATGCATTCATTCCAGCCTTGTGTTTTGGAATTAGGTGAAGAAGCAGGGAATAGGAAAGTTAACCTGTTCTTCATGATGGAATAAGTGGTATTATTCCAGAAAAGCAGTGGGGGTTGCAGAAATAAATCACTGAATTTCTAAGCAGAGAGGGGGTGTCTGTGTAAATCTGCTACCACTAATATTAGTTAACATTTCAGGGATGATTTGGTTCAGCCTTCTTCAGAAAAAAAACCTATTCTAGTTGGTTTTTTCCTGATAAAGTTAACAGGCAGAGATCAATAAAGTTAAGAATTATGGGAAAATTGTTTTTTTGTAATTGTGTAGCCAAAAGCCCTTTCTGGATAAGAGATATTTCAGAATATCTGGGAATACTCATCAGTTTGGACAAAGAATTAATTTGGAGCTCTTTGCTTGCACTCTGGTCTTTTATTGCTGAAATGTCACATTAAGTGACTTGTAATTCTTTGTGTTGGAAAAAATAGGAGTTGGTGGCTTCTCTGTGCACCTCTGAGAAGGAAATTATTTTACTCCTGTGAGTAAAATAATTGTAACACAAATGTAGAATCTTGTGCTGACTTCAGCCAAGAGTTGTTCACAGATATTTCCCCAAATATATTCATTTAGAGTAATCATTTAGGTAGCAAATATGGATAAAATGATATTTACTTGTTGATGGAATATTTTATGGAATACTGAAGGTTTGATATAGATCCATTGAAGGCAGATAACCACAGATATTTCTGCAGATGTTTTGGTGTCAAATATGACTCAGCAGGAGAGCCAGGGAAGCTGCAGCTCTAAGCAGAGCTCTCCTCTAATTTAGAACATCTCAGTGTTGCCAATTCCCACCTGGCAAACAGGAATAAAGCTCTGAGAGAGAAGATTAATGAGCATCATTCATGCACCACTGGACTGGAAATGGGATGGAAACCTGGGGTTTGGGCACTGCAGTTACAGAAAGCAGAATTTTAAATATTCCTGGGAATGTTGCAGTCTGACCTACAAACTTTTACCAAAGTTGTTGCTCTTCCAAAAAAAAAAAAAAAAATTAGAGTATTTTAAGATTTCTAGTCATGGCTGATGTATATTTTAATTCTCTTAATTATAGATGGGGGTTCTGTGTGTGAAGGGGTGACAGTTGTGTCACTGCATTCCCCCAAGCCCCAAGGTCCCAGTCCTGCCAGGACTTCTTGCCTCCCAATCAAACATTAATGAAGCAAATCACTGCTCTGGAACTCCTTATCACATCTGCCTCTCAATATTTCAAATGAAAAATAGACCAGAAATGCACTTTCCATGCTTCCCAATGATGTTTTCCCTCATTGCCCCTGGTTTGGAGCACAAGTTTTGAGTGGGAATTGGGATAATCAATGAAAAAATTTGGAGTTTTAAGGATGAAATGCTGGAAGTGAGGACGTTTTAAGGGCTATGTCATTTTGACTGCTTAATAATAGAATAAAAAGGCTGGAATTATTCTGTTAATTTTTTTTGGTGTGTGTTGTTCTTAATCAAAATGATTTCTTGCTTGAAACATTTGCCATTAATTTATGCTTCATACTGAGAGGGATAAAGTTTTTTCCCTTGTCAAAATAAGATTTGTTTCTAATAACAATGAGATTGTCACTTCTATTTTCCCGTTGCTTCCTCTTTTGTTTCTCCAAAATTAATGTTTTCTGATACTCTTTTTAAATACAAAATTGAGCAGACAGGAGAGAGAAATCAACCTCATGAATTACATGGCAGCTTTGTCCAGAACTCATGAACATGAATATCTTATTTTCCATGGATTATTTGCATTCCCAGACACTCTTCAAGGAGTGGTGGCTGGGATGGGACCCAGAGCAGAAGTGGCAGTGACCTCCTGATGGAGAAGAGAATTCAGACAAAGAAATGGTGCAGTCCCCACTTAGGGACAGAATTCATGGGCTCCTTCAGAGCATTCCTGTTGGGATCCTTTGGACTAATTACCCCCAGCAAAGAATATTAGGATTTTGTTTTTATTTTTGTTGAGTTTTTTGGTGTGGTGCTTTTGTTTTCAGGTTGTTTTATTTTTTTGGCTTGGTTTTTTGCACTGATTTTGACTTTTCTTTTAAACACACAGCACTTGATATTTTTAATTAGTACTTGTGTGAAATCATGTGCACAGTGGTGCTAGAGGTCCAAACCCATTCTCCAGGGGCCACAAGGTTGGAGATGAACCAACACTGCAATAAATAAATTAAATTTGACCAGTAAATTTTCTCTCAGAGTCAGACTGGGCAGCCAGTGCCTGAATCTTGTTATTCACAAAGTGAGAACTTTCCTGGAGGGTGCCATTGCAGATTTCCCTGATTTCAGGGACATCCTGTGGCCCATGAGGACACGAGGCTGCTGTGCTCCCTTCCCAGGGCTCTGGGGCTGCCTGGGCTCAGCTCCAGTGACCTCCAGCTCCACTGGAGTGACAAAAATGCTCTGACAGGTGGGAGTTCAGAGCATTCAGAGGCTCTTCTCCCCTGCTCCAGGCGCTGCAGCATGGATCCTCTGCTGACTGAAATCCCAAATTTATAAAATGGTAATTTGGGCTTTAGGTTTTGGGGTTTTTTAAATATTCAAGGAATTCTAAGACAAAGGCCTGTGGTTTGTTTCCCCTTAGTGCAGATGCCAATACACTGGATTTTTATTCCCACTATTGTCCCCTTTTGCTGATTCCCACTGTTTATTCTCCTGGTAATGTTACTGTTAATGTATTAAACTAACACATGTTAAAATGGATTTTTAAATGGCTTTTGGATTAACACATTTTTAATGGATTTTTAGTGTTATGCATATCTTTTAGATATAGCCAAAGTAGATATATTTGTCTACTTTTATATATAGATATATGTATCCAAAGCAGATTTCTGTAGTGTGAATAGAATGATTTCTGTAATGTCACAGTTTTGGTTCCATGCTGGTGTGATTGTGACATAAATGCTGTGGACTCTGTCCCATCTTCAGAAACCAAATTCCACAGAATTGATTTGGTAGAACCCTTTGGACAACAGCTCCAGACACCACATTTTGTGAGATTCCTTTAAAGTCTTCCTAGGAGGACAAAATTCCTTCCTTCTTCTTCTAAAGATGAGATTTTAGTTAATAATGATAATAATTACTAATAATGGCCACACACGTCCTTTCTTCAATTAAATAATTTGGATTTAGAGACCTTCAAATCTTTGATCTCCTGATTTACCCAACAGCCAGCAAGGTTAATGCCTAATAAAGCAAAATGCCCTTTTTGTAATCACTTCATTAAAAGGGAGCAGCACAAGGTACATTAAATTAAAGTGTTTGTGATATGGGATCAATTTGGTGGAACCCCAGAGGCCTCCCTGTGCCTCAGAAAGAGCTCTCCACTTTGAACACATCCCTAAGTGACCCATGGAGAATTTCTGTTCTCTCTAATTTGAGGAATTGAAATTGCTTTTATGGCCTCCAATGGTGGGAAGTACTGAGGGAGGGATAAATTGTCCTGGAAAGGAATGAGGCTGTGGGTGTACAGCTTTGATAATTCAGAAAATGAGCTATTTATAAATGGGAACAAAATGAATAATCATATTCCTTAGAAAAAGTTTCCTTCTGCCTCCTCTAAGTGGGTGGGATTTGTAGAGGTTTGAATGAGCATATCCTGGATTATCCACACATTGAGGGGAAAGATAAAATCCTGATTTCTTGGCCCATTTTGAAGCCTTACACCTTGTAATTATTTGGACTGAAGCTCTAAAAGCTTTTAGTGCCCTGCTGTTTGCTGATTAATTGCCTCCAGGTGTTGCAGTCGTTTTTCTACTGAAGATAAATAGAAAGAAAAACTAAAATTATTTTACACATCTATGGTGATCTTGTGCCTGCTGGGTTTTTTAAAATATAATTCAAAGATGCTCGTAAATGTTTAATAGAGGTAATGTCTCTCTTCATAGCTCTTTTCCCAATTAAAAATATGGTTTTTTTCCTTGCAGTTGGATCATTTTTGGGATATGGAGCCTTAAAAGAACAAGCTGAGGTACAAAACCATCTCTCTCATGCATGGCTTCGTGAACCAGGGATTTTCTCAGTCAGGGTTTGACATTTCTGTGCCTGGAGCATCAGGTTCTGCAGCAAGCCTTGGGACCCAGAGCAGAAAGCAGAGGACAGTGCTTACTCCACGGATGCTCTCAGCTCATTCATGACCAAAATGAGCCTTTCCAGCATCAGCAGTCATTAACAGCCTGCTCTAATTACTGCTGCTACACACCAGCACTTCCATGAGGAAATGCAGAGGAATCCTTCTCTCTTCTTCCTCTTTTCTTCTTCCTCTTTCTTTTCTTCTTCCTCTTTCTTTTCTTCCTCTTTCTTTTCTTCTTCCTCTTTCTTTTCTTCTTCCTCTTTCTTTTCTTCCTCTTTTCTTCCTCTTCTCTTCCTCTTCCCTTCCCATCCCTGTGCAGCACTTCATCCTCATTCCTGTAATTAAAATTATTCCAGGTTCTGCCCCATTTCTTCTGGATATTTCTCCCTGGCAGAGCTGAATGCCCAGACCTTGCTTTGGCCTTTTGCATTTTCCACTCCCTCAGTTCTGACTGGGAGCTGTAATTTATCAGAGGCACAATGAGAGGTTATCAAAGTCTTGTTTCAGTGGAAGAAAGAGGAACATTACCCTCCAGAGATAAATCTTTCATTAAACTTTACAAAGACCTTAAGCAGTTTCTACCCAATTTATCTTCCCTGTCTCTCTCTCCCTGCTCCAGCTGCCAGTGTTTGGAAAGCAGCACAGGGCAGAGAGCCAAGCCAGGAGCTGATTTCCCAGCCAAATGCAGAAACCTCCCCTTCCACAGCTAACCTTTCACTTCATATTTAAAATGGGCCCTAACTCCCAAAATTATTCTTTTTTCCTGTCAGGAAATTGTCCTGTGCAAGACCAATATTTTTAGGATGTGGAGAAGGTCAAAGGAAATATATTCACAGAACAGAAAAGATGAATTTGGTGAGAAATAAACTCCCCTGGTTTTGTTTTTTATAATTTGTCTTGTTTAGGAACTTGATGTCATTTGCCATTTTGTCAGGTAGCTATTGGAATATTAAGGAATTGTTTGAGGAATTTTCTCAGGTGGATCACGTTGGAGAGGAATTACAGAGGCAAAGCAGGCACTGAAAATCAAAATTCTCCTCAGCTTCTGGGAAAAGACATTGATTATTTTATGGTTTTTATAATTTTAGTGCTTTTTTCCTCTTCCTCTCTTTTTAAAAGATGTTATGGAATAAGAAGGAAAAGTATAAACAAACTAGACAGGAGCAAGGATTGCAGGGGAAGTAAAGTTATGGAGTTGTGACTTGTGTAATGCCAGGGTTATGATTAAATATGAATTTGATTCTTTGTAGGAAAAAAAAAAAAAAAGGCACAATGTTTGTCCAGTCCTGACTCAGGTCACCTTAAATGCAAATTTTATTTTAGGTCTATTAAGTTTCTCCTCCTCCCATGGCCTTTCCCAGAAGGGAAAGAAGCACAGGAAGAGTTTCCTGGGGGAGTGGTGGGGCTGGGGTGAGATTGGCTCATTCCACAAGGACCATCCCTGGTTAAATCAGATTTCTGTGGGGTTCTCCTCGCTCCCCCTTGCACTGAATCCCAGGGGATTGCAGGAGCTCCTCTGCCCTCAGCCCTGATCTGCACAATCCCCAGCTAATGATCTTCCTTGGGGAACTGCATTGTCCAGCCTCTCCCAAAATGATGAAATATTCCATGGATCTCTATCTTACCTCTGTAACAAGTGGCTGAAATTGTATTGAGTTGATTAATTGGTTCTGTCATGAAGTTGTATGAAATTAGATTTCTTTTCAAACTCTCCTCTCCTTCTCTGTGAGACAGTGATTTATTTAATGGCTGTAATGCACTCGAGCCAAATCCATTTAATATTGTTATATCTATATTGAAATCCCCTCATTTATTCATAGAAAAGGAGGTGCTCTCCCTTTTATTCAAGAATTTCAGTCAGAAGACAAGTGAGGCTTGACCTCTGCTAATGCACTGAGCCTTTTCAAAATGTCTAATAACTGTTAATATTTAAATTTAGAAATATTTAGGGTTTTTTTAAAAAAAAAAGTTTGTAAAGGTTAACAAAGAATAATGGATATTAAATAATTTTCAGCACTGGTGTCTAAAATATCACATTTATTTCAGCAAGGGGAATTCCAAGAGTCACGGTCCTGAAAAGGGAAGCTCAGGGACCTTTTAAAGTGAGGGGTGTCCTGTGGGATTTCTCTGTGTCCATTTCCCCACATTCAGCCTGCCCAGGGTGGCTGTGACCCTGCAGGAGCTGGGGCAGAATTTGGAATTTGGGCTGGGAGAGGCCCTGGGGTGGGGGCTGAGTGAAATTCCCCTGCAGGCTGCACTTGGTGCTCCAGAGCCACAGGAGGGGGGAAATATTCTGACTTTGCCAACAAGCAGCAGCTGCAGCCCAGCTGGGATGAACCCTCTCACTTTTCCATTTTTCCTTTTTTTTAAGTGGTTTTAATGCACTTTTAAAGTGTCCTTCCATTAAAACACCTTCCAAAATAGCATTTCTGCCCTGACTCCTGCTCTCCCTGCCCCTGTCAGGGTATTCCTGAGCTGGTTTTGGTGCTATTTAGACAAAACCATGACGTTGTGAGTTGGTTTTTTTTTTTAATTTTCTCCTCTAGCTTGCCAGGTTTCCTGGCCAATGCTCATCTCCTGAATGGCACAGTAAAATCTTTTCTCTGTCAGTTGTTCTGGCTGTTCCAGAGAGCCTCTCATCCCAAGGAGCAGGCAGGAATTGGGATATTTCTGGAGGTGCATGTTTGGAATGGGAGCTGAGACAACAGTGCTAAAATTTAAGATACATTCCAGTGCTGTGGCTGTCCTGGCTCACTGGATGGTACTGGAATAATGGTAACTTTATATTTTTTTTTGTCCCCAGGGAGTAAAAATCTGGAAAAAAGATCATTTGAAGAGAATTCAGTGTTGAGGGGTGCTCCTTGCTGTGGTGGCAGAGGCTGCAGTGCATCCTGGCAATCTGCTTTTTTCCAGGAGAGGAACTCCTGCTGGCACCTTCAGCTGTGAGATGTGGATTTTGGGGAAGGTAACTCAGCTCTTGACACCTGGGGCTGGTGAATCTGGGATGTGGAGGGAGGCACAGAGTGCCACAGAGTCTGGCAGGGAGCTGGGAATAAAGGGAATTCTTACAAATGGAGGGAAACCAATGATGGAAGATCTTGGGAGGTTTTTATCCCAAACTCTTACAACAGCTCTAGGGCAAAGCAGGCTGGATAAACACAAAGAAATTTAATTTTAAATACTTTTCCAGTACTTGACTCTGGGAAAGGAGTGGCAAAGCAGCCCTGAGTGCAGAGGGGGCACAGAGCAGGGCTGGGATTTGGAGGATTTCCCCCCAGGAGCCCAAAGCAGGAGGAATCCATCCAAGGAGCTCTGAGGCTTTGGGAGAAGCTCCCATCTCTTTTCCCACATGAAGTGGTGCCAGGCAGTGAAGCTCTGGCTGCCACTCATTTCTGCAGGCACAGAATGACTCCCAGATAAACACAGGAGCTGCCCCAAAATCCCCAGGGCAGGGGATCCATCCTTAGCCTGCTCTGAGCCTTGCTCACTGATGCTTTGCTTTAAACTTTGCTGCTGGGAAATATTTTCGCTGTGGAATTGAAGGTGTAAAGCTCAAATGAAAGGAATGAGCCATCACTCCTCAAAGCAAGCTGACAAACTTTGTGCATTTTCCTTTTTTGTCACTGTAGTTTTTTAGCTGAAGTCGTTTTTGTCTTGCTGCTGCTGCAGTGTAGAGCTCCCAGAGAAGCTGAGAACAGCTTTATTAATCTCTGATTAGACAGGCAGCTCTTTAGTTTTTACCAGGAAGGCAGCAAAAACTTCAGCTGAGCTCAGAGAACAACTCGGAAGCTTCACATAATGAGCTGCTTAAATAATGTCACACATTTTGCTAGTGTCAATTTAGGCTATTTTTATTTTTTCCATGCCTTATTTCAGCTGCAGGTACCTAAAATATTGAAGGCTTCACTTACTGAGTTTTCATTTCTTTTTTTCCTTAAAATGGGGAGGGGATTTACCTAAAATAGGGTGAAAGTTCCCAACAAGGTTAAAGGTCTGGGAGTTACACAAGGCAGTGAAATTTCATTTATATCAACTAAACCTTCCTGACCTTTGAGGTCAACACGTTTATTGCTGTTTATTCCAGCTCATGTGTTTTATTAAATAATAATGGATGTTGGGATTTCAGACACCACAATTCCTTCTCCCTCTTTTAGATGGCTGAGAGAAGGATAAGGATCAACCCCTCCCTCCTACTTCCAGGATCACTTAGGAATTGAGGCAAAGAACTGAAATTCCTCTGCTTGGCTCTGAGCATCTTGGTTTAAACCATCTTGGTTTGAGCCCTGATCTTGATTTTGGAATTCCTGGATTACATCAAGCTGGTGCAGCAAATGTGGGGTTTGTTCTCCCTCTTGTGTTCACTGCCAGCCCTGATTCCACTCAGAGCCAGGAAAGTTCATTTTTGAAGCTGTTCCCACTCGAATTCTTCTTGTCATGGCTGAGAAAAATCGAGTCAAATTCTTGGGGAGTTACTTCTTCAATTCATTTTCAAAAGGGGATGTAGAAAACTTCCAGGAGATTTCAGTTTCTCTGCTGAAGGAAAAGAAAGGAGAGGAGAAAGGGGAAGTTTCTCTCGTGCTAAGAATTTGATCTTGCCAAAATTTTCCTGTGTTTTTCACTTTGCTCCTGCACCAGTAATGGTTTCAGAAAGTGAGAATTCCCACAGTAAATGGAATTCTCCACTGAGCAACGTGCTGGATGCTCAGAACTTGTGATAAATAACTTTCTCCCACATAGAATTGTTTGTAAGTTATTTCAAGCTTTCCTCAATCATTTGGGGTCTCTGAGAGTACCACTTTGCCCTCGTGTATTTTCTTCTGCCAAACCTGGCACTGTCGTGAATAATCATGGAAATGCAGCTTGATTTTCTTATTACAGGACAGTGAATGTGGCAGTAATAATAAAAAAAGGTAAATTCAGAGGGAAAATACAGATATGACCATAAAGATTTATCTGTAGCTATTGAACAGGGTGTGGTGCCCTGCTTTAAAATGAAGCCCAGCCCAAACCAGTGCCTGGTCCTGCCAGCAGCTCACTGGTCTGTAAAATGCTGTGGGGTCATTCAGGGTCCCAGCTGGTTTCCCTGTGCTCTCTCCTTCAGTCAGAACATGAATTTCTGCAGACCCTCCCACGTGTGTGCTGCTTCTGCAAGCCTTGGAACATAATTCCTGTTTTTCCAGCTGGTGCAAGTCCCATCAGGGGTGGCAGCTGGCTTTTCCTGGAGTGATGTTCCTGCTCTCCTGTCTGCAGCCTCTCTCTCCCAGGGCTGTGTGTGGTGCTGCAGTGCCCAAGGCAGCTGTATTTTCAGGAGATAATTGGGTGCTGAGATGCAGAGGTGAACTTGCAGGCAGCTGTGAGGAGTCCCAGCTGCTCCTTACCTGCCTTCCTCCCCCCTGGAGGAGTTTTGAAAGCTGGGCTGGAGTGATGGGAGAGCACAGCAGGGAAAGTCACAGAAGGGCAGAGAGGGAGAGTTTAAAACCCAGCCAGTTCATCACATTTTAATTAATTACATTTAAAATTACATTACAGGAACTCAGGGCTGAGCTGGCCAGCTTTGGCAGAGGACTGGAGGAAGAGGAGGAGGAGGAGGAGGAGGAGCTTTTCCTGGTCAGTCACCCCTGCAGGTGAGGCACTTGCACTGCTGCAGGTGTAACACAAATGTGCATTTTCCCTGTCACTGAGCTTCATAAAATCATGGAATGCTTTGGGTTGGAAGGGCCTTAAATCCCACCCAGAGCCCTCCTGCCATGGCAGGGACACCTCCCTGCTGCTCCCAGCCCTGTCCAGCCTGGCCTTGGACACTGCCAGGGATCCGGGGCAGCCCCAACTCTGGGAATTCCATCCCAGCCCATCCCCACCCTCACATG
This sequence comes from Serinus canaria, assembly GCF_022539315.1. NCBI lineage: Eukaryota > Metazoa > Chordata > Aves > Passeriformes > Fringillidae > Serinus > Serinus canaria. Next base: position 2,760,570 of record NC_066326.1, on the reverse strand, counting down.
GAAGAATTCCTTCCCAATATCCCATCCAGCCTTGCCCTCTGGCACTTTATATGGATTTTAAATGTTTTCTGTGTTTCCTTCCCCTTGAGGCTGTGTCCAGCTGCTGGCAGAGGCTGGACCAGCACCATCCTGATGTCCAGGAAAGGCAAATTCTCCATTTCTCTGCATCCCAGCTGCTGGGATCGAGGTTCTCCTCCTCCTCTCTGCTGCCAGAGGTGCCAGAATGAATGCTGGAGGGTTGGAATGCTGGAGTGTTGGAATGGTGGAGTGTTGGAATGGTGGAGGGTTGGAATGGTGGAGGGTTGGAATGGTGGAGGGTTGGAATGGTGGAGTGTTGGAATGGTGGAGGGTTGGAATGGTGGAGGGTTGGAATGGTGGAGTGTTGGAATGGTGGAGTGTTGGAATGGTGGAGGGTTGGAATGGTGGAGGGTTGGAATGGTGGAGGGTTGGAATGGTGGAGGGTTGGAATGGTGGAGGGTTGGAATGCTGGAGGGTTGGAATGGTGGAGGGTTGGAATGGTGGAGGGTTGGAATGGTGGAGGGTTGGAATGGTGGAGTGTTGGAATGGTGGAGGGTTGGAATGGTGGAGGGTTGGAATGGTGGAGTGTTGGAATGGTGGAGGGTTGGAATGGTGGAGTGTTGGAATGGTGGAGTGTTGGAATGGTGGAGTGTTGGAATAGAATTTCCTTCCATGAGAGGGAAATTTTAAAACCCACGATTCCTGAAAGTTGGGCTGGCTCCTTGCATGAACTCTGAGGTGCAGCTTAGAGCAGCCTTCAAGCAGCACAGGATCATCAAATCATGCTAAACACATGCAAATTGCCAAATTATCTTTCTGCTAATTCCCCCTAATTCAAAGCCCACACCAGAAAAAAGCCCATTATTAATTTTTTTTTTTTCCTTTTGCAGACTGATGAGATATTTTCTTGCTTTAATTGACAAAAATAGGTTTGATAGTTTTGAAGCATTGAATTATTTTGCTGCTATCTTTGATCTGTCATTTGCTTGATTAGCTGGAATTTTGAAGGGTAAGGTTGTTTTGAAATGGGATATCTTCTTATTTTAATTTTGAAAATGCCAAAAGATATTTTGGGAATTTTTACCAACTTAAGAAATATTCAGAACTTGCTGAAACAGTTGTGGGTTTTTTTCTGCAGGAGCTTTGGTTTTTAGGATTAATAAGAGTTCCAACAATAATTTTTCATTAAAAAGGGATTTTTTAAAATTGTTTTCCAGACTGATGACTTCTGTTTTCCTGCTGAAAGGACAAACTGTGAAGTCAAAGAGAAAGTTTTTCAGATGTCTTTCAGGCAAAAGTGAACTTCAGAGTTTTATCAGAGTCCAACTTCCCAACAAATTCTCTCTTAACAATATTTCCCTAAACTGCAAAATTTTCATGCAGTTATCTGGTTTGCTTTGTTCTCAGATATTCAATGTACTCTTCAAACTCTCATCAGATTGCTTTGCAGAAAGAACTGAGGAACACACAGAATTATTTTTGGAAGAGAAGCACTTTCTCTAATTGATGTGCAGAAGGGTTGAGGTTTATTAGCATAGGATTGCATTTGGGAAGTCTGAAGTGCTGCTTTAATTGGAAACTAATTTGACAAAGAGTAGGGCAGACACGTTCTTTAAATTAAGAAACAGAGAAATAAATAAGTCCTGGTGGTGTTTAAATTTAGTAGGAAATACAGAGATTCCCATCTCAGAATATTTCCAAGAGCAGGAATTGCTGTGAGGCCCCAGCTGCACCACGGGAATAAAACTTTGCCATAGCTGCACATCTCAACACAGAGTGGGGTACCCAGAGTACAGAGCCTTCAGAAATTTGATTTTTAGAGATAAAAATCACTGGATCTAGAAATAAAATGTGCACTTGCTATGGAATCTCTGCTGCTCTGGCTGCTTGCCAGGCACAGCCTGGATCTCTCCTCTCCCTGCTGAAATCTTTGAAGCTGCTGTTGGAGTGTCCCAGCTCCTCTCCCCAGGGCCAGGAATTTGTGGAAGAGGTTTTACAGCAACTGCTGAGAGAAGTTTGATAAGAGGATCCATGCTCACCCCTGAAAGAATTTTCTGCCAAGGTTGTTGACACAGAAACCAAGAAAGAGGAGATGAGATTGGTATAAAATAAATCCTCCCATCCATACATTTACTCATGGAGGGGTTGAGGGAAACTTCTCAGAGTGATTGAATTGTTCTGGATTTGTCATTCATGGTGGTGGGAACAGAGCACACAAAACCTGAGGGTTTCCTTTAATATCCCAGTTAGCTGGGTTTGGTCAGATTGATATTTTATAGATTTGTTCTCCAGGCATCCAAGACATCAGGCAAAAAGGGTGAGAAGCAAAATTCAGGGTAGTGGTAGGTCTGAGGTGAAATGCAGAGCAAGGCTCAGCCTGAGGCTGGGTTTAAATTCAGTAATTCAGGGCCTTGTGTCCCCCATGGCTCTCCCCCACACTCTTCCCTCTGCTTTTAAAGCTCCCTGTGTTTCACAAATCCTCTCTCAGAGCTTCCTCAGCACGGATCTTCCACCCGTGTTCTCAGGAGGATGTCACCTCCTTCCTCTAGGCCTGCTCTGGGTCCTATGGGAAGGGTTTTTAATTTTGGTGCATTTAAGTGGTTTAATGTGAAATGTGAACTTGAAAAACTGATTCTGATCCATCTTTGGCGTCCAAAGTAAGTCTTTAAAATTATCTAAAAATAAAAATAATTGCCTTCTGCCTTTCCAGGATTCATTAAAGGAATGGATTGACTTTGAGTGGCTGTGGAGCTGGCAGAGCAGTCCATGAACAGATTCCCTCTGCACAGGTCCTGCCCTCTGTTAAATAACCACTGCTGCCACTTGATGGGAGCCTGGCAGAGCAAATGTCACGTCAGCTCAGCAGTTGGGATGCAAATCGAGTCATTCCTTATAAATGATGCAAGTTCCACCTGCCAAAATCAGCCTGGTGCTGCTTTTGTGGGGCTCCTCCTTTTCCTGCAGGGATTTGTGGGAATCACTCCAGGTTCTTGTGCTGCTGGAGGTTTTGTGTGATGTCTTCATCCAGTAAGGAAAAAGAAAATAATATGGAAATGAGCTGCCAAGAGTGATTGGCAGAGGATAGGAAGGAAGAGCTTGGCCACCTTGGAAATGCTCGTGCTGGGATGAGGTTGGGTTGACCTTCAAGCTGCCATAAAAGCTCTCTCCACCCTAAGAGCTGCAAAAAGGACTAAAAAAGTGGCTTTTTTAGTCAAAAACCTTTCTTTTCCTCCAAAGCAAATGGCTGAGGTGGGGTTCAGTCTTTTCTGCTGTGGCACAAGAGAAAAGATGAGAGGGAATGGCCTCACGTTGTGTCAGGGGATGTTCAGGTTGAGTTTTAAAAAAGAAAAAAGTCATATTTTTCTCTGAAAGGTCGGTCAGATACTGGAACCATTTTCTCAAGGGGGAGGTGGGGTCACCATCTCTGCAGTTGTTCAAGAGGTTTCTGAGTGTGGCTCTTGGGGACAAGGCTCAGGGGTGATTATGGGCTGCTGTTGGACTTGGTGACCTTGAAGGTCTCTTCCAGTCCTGATGATTCTGTGCTTGCTGCTCGTGGTTATTTTGGAAACCCAGTCATGGAAAATATCCTTAAATAATTCTGCAACAGCACCATGGCTGCAGAGCTTGACTGGTTAGAGCTCCCAGGGTCTGACACAAGAGCCAACAGCATTGCTCATTTTCCTCTGCCTTGTTTTCAAGAAAAGAAAGGTTTAAAATCTTCCAGCTCTTGCAAACTTTAGGAAGAATGCAGACAGACACAGAATGCTTTGAACTGCCATAGAAGAAAGCTGTTAAAGTCAGACCCTGTGATAAATTCATTCTGCTGTGGTGGCTGTGACTGTCCAAAGCCAGACTTGGACTAGATTTATGTGGAGTCATACATTATGTATCAGCTATAAAAAAATATAAAATAGAATAGGAAAAAAAAAAAGAAAGAAAGAAAAGGTTTTATGATTTAGCACTAAATTTTTAGAAAGTAAAAAATTCTGCTGAAAAAGGAGCTGTGCAACATTAAAAATGCCAGGCTTGTGATCAACACCTCCTCCTCCTCTCAGCTGTCTTTGATGCATTTCTGTTTGGCCACATGCTGGTAGGGGTTGTTAAATTTGCATTTCATGTCAGAGTCAAAAGTCAACTCTAAAAGCTGTGGAATTAGCATTTCATTATGAAACAGTTAGAACAACCAGGAGAAGGAGGATTTCAGTCTTAGTGAAATGAAAGACTGAAATCAGTTGTGAAAGGTTGATTGGTTGGACTCTGTTGGAAAGGTGTTCAGCACCTGGAATTCTACACTCCAGGAACATCCAGGATGGGCAGAGGATGGAGCAGCTCTGCTGGGAGGAAAGGCTGGCACAGCTGGCATTGCTCACCTGCACAGGAGAAGCTCTGGGTGAGCTCAGGGTGGCCTTGCAGGGCCTGAAGGAGCCCCAGGAAACCTGGAGAGAGACAATTGACAGGGGATGGAGGGACAGGAAAGGCTTCACACTAAAAGGAAATGGGTTCAGATGGGATTTTGGGAAGGAATTCCTCCCAGGCAGGGTGGGCAGCCCTGGCACAGGTGCCCAGAGCAGCTGGGGCTGCCCCTGGATCCCTGGCAGTGCCAAGGCCAGGCTGGACAGGACTGGGAGCACCTGGGACAGTGGGAGTTGTCCCTGCCATGGCAGGGGTGGGATTTAAGGTCCCTTCCAACCCAAACCGTCCCATAATTCTGTCATCTTTGACACTTTTCTGACAAAGATGTTTAACTTCAAATAAATTTAAATAAATAAAGAATTCAAATAACTAAATTTAAATTATTATAATTATTTATTAATATTAATAAATTAGTATTAATAAATAAATAATATTGCATTTAAATAATTTAAATAAATAATTTAAACTATTTGATAACATCATAAAATACTTTCCCAAACAGCAACAAGTGGAGATGCTCCACACTTGGATCAGATAATTCTTTAGGTACAAATGAAACCAGGACTGCTCATTTTGAGCTTCAGGGCAGAGCTGGGAGCTGCAATGAGGTTTGGGAAGAGCAAAGTGACTCTGCTGCTGGAGGTGTGCCTTGGGCTCAGCGTGCCTGGAAATAAATGGGAATCTGTCAGTGCTGTAGGTCAGGTTTGGCAGCACTAAAACTTAATTAAATGGTGTCATTTTCTTTTCAAATTACAAAACAGCCCATACGTTGGGTAATTGCAAAACATTAGTTAAATCCACCATTTAAATTTAATTTTAAAATAATTTAATTTAAAAAAACAATTTATATTTTAAAAAATGAAATAAAATTTAAAGAAAAGTGAACACACAAAGGGATTTATTCTAAGCTGAAGGAAGAAAAGGGGAGAAGGGTGAGAGGACAGGAAATGTGAAATGTTCCGAGTGAGGAGTGGGATGTGTGAGACTGAGCAGGTTGTGGTACCCCGGGGTTGTGTGGCTGTTGTGCTCTGTCAGATCCACAGGGTCATGGCTCTGCCTGGGTAAAAATGGTTTTACTGAAAACAGTGAAACTTGCAGTGAGAGCATGAGAAAATTCAGCTTCTTTCTGCAAAGAGGCATCAAAACTCCAGGTTTTGCTTTGTCTCCTCAAACACATCTGGAATTTCCTGGGCATGATCACATCACTGTCCTTGAGGAACGAGGCACAGCCCTGTGGGCTGGTGTTTCCTGGTCATTTCTGGATCTCTCCTCTTCTGGATGACCCAGAAATACAAGTTTGAGGTGGCTCAGGCACCGAGGTGGAACTGCTCCCTTCAGGGACAGTTAGAAAAACAGAACACACCATTTCTCCTGTAGGAATGTATGAAAGCATTTCCCTTCTTTCCCTTTAGAAAGTGAATTATTTTTTTAGTAGGACAGAACACAAAGATCACTTTGTATCATCTTGTTTGGGTGATTTAGGTTCAGTACCAAAGCCTGACTCCACTTTTACAGACTCAGCCTCAGCCTGGGTCTGGTAACACCCAGGGCTCTCAGACTGAGCTGCCCCAGCTGTTTCAGCCTGAATTCCCAGGGAAGGACAACCTGGGCCCACAAAAAAAGGGTGGAAAGCTGTCTGGAAGAAAAAAAAAATTGGTGCTGCTCATCTGTTCTGCATCTCATTTACCTGAACTGTGCACAGGGTGGGAACTTCAGGGGGCAGAAAGGATTTCAGAGGCTCTGCTGAGCATCTGCACTCCAGGCCACCACTGAAATCCAGGTTTCTTTTGAAGCTCTGGGTTTTATCACTCTGACATTAAAAGGACATGATCCTGCCATCTTTTGTTTCTGCAATATTTAATATTCATGCTACTTTTGGGGTCAATGGCAATTGAATAAGTCCAGTTTATCTTTGTCTCATATGTGCCTAACAGTGGGAAGGATGGAAGTTTTATTTGGATTAATGTCCCAGAAGTTTTGTAAATGAGGGATATTTACTGATAACGTATGTCAATAGGCAGGAGAGTTTAAGCAATTCATTGTGGCAATGCCATGGAAAAGGAAAGAAGAAAATCACCTCTGAGAGTTGTGTTTGGAGCAGCTTTCCATTGGGAAGGCCTAGGAATTTTCTCTGCTCTTTGTTTAACATAAAGGAAAGCTATGTTGGATTTGTGACTGTCTAGAAACCTAAACTAATGAAAATAAAGCTGTAAAAAAATTATGTTTCTCATATGTAGCTATTGGAAACCTTAACTAATTTCCAGTAGTTGTTGGAAAGTTATGCCACAGAGCAATTACTCCACAGTTTAATGCTTGGTTCTAATTAATTTGTACAAAATATTACTTTCTCAGCCTTTTTATTACTGTGGCAAATTTGCATTGCCTCTTTTTTTTTTTTTTTTTTTTTTTTTTGCACCCTGTATATTGCAGCTCATGTAATTACTGCTCTTCCTGCTGAGCAATTAGTGAGAAGGAGTCCCAAAATTAAACTAAACTGAGCTCTAGAGCTGCCTTTGAATTTCTCCTGGAGATTTTCAGCAGTGCCTTTCATGTCTTCATACATGAAGACATCAAATCCTTCCTACCAAAGCTGTGGGCTTCACTTTTAGAGTTGTTAATCAATTAAATTGTTTTAATAGGCTGTTAATTGATTTAATAGGCTTTTAATAGGCTACTTAGCATTTCCCAAGCAAAAGTGGAGAGTCAAATCACTGCATTTTCTTTTAGTGTCCAAAGCCTGTGAGCATCTTGGATGGTTTTTACATCTTGCTCTGTACAGAGAATAAATCCACTTATTAGACAGATAGAAATAGAAAGTTTCATTTTAATATGTGTCTTTAAAAAGCCTGATTATTCTCTGCATGTTTACCTTTCAGCTTTATGGTTCTGTTTTCCCCAGTTTACTGCCTGACACTCCACTGAGCATCTCGTGCAAGGAATTTTATGGATGCACAAAAGTGAAGCTGAATTATTTCATTGGGGCAGGTCACCTAAACAGGGGCTGCTATCTCCTGGAAAATTCACACCCTTATGTTTGAAACCAGATCTGTGAAAATCCTTGCAGAATTGTTTCTCTTGTGCTCCCTGAGTTTTGTGATGGGTGGAGAAATCCAGGTTTCCTTCTGCTCCATCATTCCATTTTCCAGCTGCAAGCTCCATCCCCAGTTGTGATCCTGGGCTTCCACTATGGGGAATCATTTTAAGGTGAAATCTACATTCTGAGAAAAGATGAACTCCACACTCCAAACTTGGTTCTTCAGTGCTTTCAGCATAAAAACAAATATTAAACCCCCAGAATATTTTAAGGCAGAGCTGCCAAACTTTTCCTGGTTTTCTATAAGGAATTCTGCACCTCTGTCTCATGAGTCAGCCCTGGGCATGAATTTATTAAAATGCAGTTTATTTTTGGTTAAAACCAAGCTGTTATTTTAAAATTAACGTTGTTGAGTGATCCTTTAAGATGTATTAAAAATGCCACCTTTATTTCAGAGCAAAGCCAGGTATGAAGGTAAATTTATAGCATTTAATTTTTCAGTGATAGTCACTGACATGGGATTTTGGTTGTGCTGGGGGCTGAAATTCAGGAACATCAGGAATACCCACCCACAGTGGCAAGTGGCTGTTACAGAAATTTGGGATAAAGACCCTGGGGATATGTTGATTAAATCTTGTCCATGTTTATTGCTTCCTGATTTAGCTGCAGTTTGCAGCCTCAGGGATGTGCTCACACCTGCACTCTGCCCCAGGAGGGTTTTTATTTGTGGAGTTTGCTCTACCTGGACATTAAAAATTCATCTTCTGGCTCAGAGTGCTCACTACTGATCACCCAAAACCAGCTGGGTGTCTCAGTGGCTGATTAGAAGGGATGTGAATTTTCATTCAAACCCCCTTTGATGCTGGGGAATTTGGGGTTTATCCCCATCCCAGTGGAATCCTGGGGAATACAAAACACAACAGTCAGCTCGGCGTGGAGAGACAACCCAAAAATGTCTGAGCCAACCAAATATTGTTGCTGCTCTAGAAGAGGAGTGCAGAGGGACACAGACACTGGGCTGAGGGGACCCAAAACCCTGATCCCTGGAGCTGTGCAGGTTTGGCATCACCTGGGCAGTGATCAGAGAGAGCCCTGAATTCTCTGCAGACAAATCCTTGGAAGCTGCCCGATTAGAGCAGGAAATTGTTTTGTTATTGCCCCAGTTTTCTCTGACAAACTGCTCTGTCTGATGAAAAGGAGCTGCTTTCTCACTTAGGAGGGAAGTATTAATAACTCTAATTGCCACTTATTAGCAATTTTACAAGATGCTGAGCACATAAGTACACTTTCTAACGGTCTATAAAATAGAACAGCATTAAAGGTAATATGATCACCACTAATTGTTTTCTGGCTGGAAAATAGGATTTTTACAGAAATACTTGAATATTTCACCTGTGGCTGCACTGGGATGTGGAATGAGATCAGCAGCATTGGTATTTTCAGGACAGGAAGGGAGAGGAATCATCTGGTAAAACAAAAAATTCTCCCTTTCAATTCTGTGCAGCCTCACACGATTCAAAGTCAGGACTTGAGTTCTGCCTGGTGCTCTCCTTGAAGCAGTTGTAGAGAAAAAACCTGCAGGTAAATGAGTTATAATCTTTCTAAAAGCAGTTTGGCACAGCAGGGTAACCCCCTCAAGAGTGTTTGTTCTTATTTGGGGAGGTTCTGGTTTATTTTGCACTGCCAGGTTCCAATTTATTCACAACAATTCTGTGATGAGGCTTTGCTACAAAACTTGATTTTTAAATTTTTTTATTAAATATGGTCTGGATTGGCTAAGAATTGTCCTTTGAGAAGTTCAGATATCTAGTTTTTACTAAAACTGCCTGTTTTTGCATTGGAAAAAGGAGATGTAATAACAAGTGTGTGTGTGTATACAGAGAATCACAGAATCATTAAGGTAGAAAAGAACTGGTTCTGCTGCCCCACTATTCCTGATACTCCATATTTATTTATTTATCTATTTCCTACCAACAAACTCCACAGAACAATGTCCAAAAAGGATGAACAGGCTCTGATACAGATCTCTCCTAAATGGATTTGCCTTTGCAGGAACAGCAGGCATGGGAAATTCCTCTGGAAAATCATGAGCAGGAAAACACTGAAACCAACCCCAAACTGCTCCTCTCCCAGCAGGGAAGGTTTTCCGTCTCCTGTTTTGATCCAGACCCTCCCCAAACACTCCTGCACACAAAGTTTTGTGGGCTTGTCCCACCCAGCCCTCCCTGGATGTGAAAAAGCCCTTTTATCCTGTCCCGTTGGAACAGAGCACTGAGAGCACCGCCCTTGATGGGCCTGGGGGGCTGATAAGGGGGCAAAGCATCCTTCCCATCCAGATGTCATGGCTGTGTCATCCTCAGAGAAAAATGTGTTTTCCAGCACTCATTCCAGCCGAGGAACATTGCAGGAAAGGCACCCATGCTCCAGCAGATGAATAATTTATTTTGTACCGGCAGGGCTGCGTTAACACCGGGCATTTCAAAGGGGCACAAAGGAGGTGGGAAATGGGCAGGGAGAGCCGAGTGCCCCGATGGATTCAGCTCTTCCCATGTCCACGAGGACCTAAAGGGATTACTCAGGAAAATAAGAGGTAATAAATTCTGTTTCATGGCAGCGACTGGTATTTTGAGATTTAAAATGAAGGTTGATTAAATCAAGTGAAATATGCACGTAAATTGTCATGATGTGGATGGATACACCTTGCTCTATTAAAATTGGATTTTAGACTTGCTCCACGCTTTATTTTGCAGCTCATTTTTGATGACAGTTCATTCCTCCCACATCTCCTGATAAATTCTGCTGTGTTTTAGCTTTGGATGGAACAGGGGTGGTGGTGAGGAAACTCTGTTTCCCTTTTCCCCCCTATTTTCCTGTGTCAGTATTTTCCACAAGGTCAATAACAAGCTCCAGCGTGTTTACAATCACCAAGAGGATGGGATTTGTTATTGTGCCCCCACAAATGTGCTGATGCTTCCATTATTTATGGAGAGGAGATAAAAATGGTGCAACGTTCTGAGACAGAAGGAAGGTGTGTGTGGTTTATATCTGTGTTTTTGATGAGTTCTCTTAATAGGCCTGGGCAGTGCACAGCCCTGTGACCGTGGGATGTAAATTCTGCTTTGCAGTAAAGCTGTCAGTGCTTTGTGGGGGTTTTTATGACTCACATTTATGCAACTTGGGAAAAAAAAAAAAACAGACTGGCTTCCTGTAGTATTTAAACCCAGAACTGATTGGTTTGTAATGGCTGTGGTCACAAGAGGTGTGAAAATAAGACAAACATATTCACTTAGGGCTGAGGGGATTTTCAGGAAAATTTTATTGTGGGAATTGTTTTTTTTTAAAGGGACACAATTTAGTTTTTAAAATGCCCATTAATATCTGTAATATCTGTACTATTAATGTCTGTATTCCTGTGGTCCTTGGTCGAGCTGGAATTGCTGAATTACATCCTGAGCCTTTGGGATGAGTCCCATGAGAGGAACAGAATCCTTTACTAGGCAAAGTTCATTGGGCATGGGCTGTGACACAGTTGTGGCTTGGGACTGTCACCTCCTTTCCCTGCTGGGACAAAGTGGGATCAGTGTCCTCTCACCAGATTCCTGTCTGGGATTTTGGGAACCACCAATGAATGAGATGGGGAAAAGCCTCATTTCCAGGGTTTGGGAAGGGGTTCATTCCAGCTCCTACGAGCTGGGGGTCCCAATCCTTGCAGAATCCCTTTTCCCTGTGGTGGCAGCCCCTGAGTCCCCTGGTGTGACAGCTCTGCCCCTGCCCAGCTGCTCCCCCTGGGAATGCCAGAGGACAGGAATGGGGTCAGGAGTCACCTCCTGCTCCAGCTGAAGCTCCCAATGAGCCATTCCAGCAAATTCATGGGAGGGATTTTGTTTGGGGAGGAACTCAGAGCACCTGTCTCAGATTTCCACTTTAAATTCCCCTCTCCCTTTTTCCCTGATCCCAGGGGAGCAGGGGGTGCTTTGATTCCTCCACACCCCTGGGGCTGGAATTTGGGAGCTGTGGGTCCCTGCTGCTGTGTCAGGAACAGCTCCTGGAGCAGGTAAGAGTAGATTTCACCTGCTGCCATTGGCTGAATTTACTTGGATATGGATTTTTCCCAGGATCAAGGATTTGTTCCTTTACTTCCCTCCAGCTCTTTCCAGAAGTTTCTGACTAGATCCAAGCAATGCTCTGTCTTATTGTGAGATGTAAAATAATTTAACTTGTAAATGTTTTTTTTCTTGAGAGAATTGGTTTTGTACTATATTTTAATAGCTTGGTTTAGATGGAAAAATGTTTGAAAGTGAAATTTGATTGAGTTTTACTTTTTGTTCATCTCAGAGTCTCTTTATTCATTCTTTAGCTAACCTGGATATTGAATTCCAGAACTGTACAAAATTCTGATCAGTCTTTGAGACCTCCCTGAGTGTTTTATTCCCTGGTGGAAAGGGAAGCTGGGATAGCTCCATAACTGAGCAAGGGCCTTTCTTGGGATGTGAAGTCTTTTCTGTGCCGTTATTTTAAAGCCCTTGAGAGCAGCAGCTTTTCCATAATTGGGTGCTAAGTGTGCATTTGGTCTAGAACAAGGCTCTTTATGCACCTTTTTATTTTCTCTGCTGCCACTGCTGTGCAGCTCAATAATTGTGTTTGTTTCAATGCTGCCAAACCACTTAAATTTTATTTTTTTTCCTTCATCACGTGCTTCAGATCTACCTCAGCCACTGAACAGGTTATGCAGGAGGGCTGGCAAAGTTTCCTGCTGACACACTCAGCATTGTACTGGGGATGTAGAAATGGCTCCTGAAAGCTTTCTTGGTGATGTGTTGTTCCTTTCCAGAAAACAATGAACTTTTAAATACCTTGTAAATAATTTCTGATTGTTGCTCTGATATGTTTGGTTATAATTGAGACATGATGGGAATTCTCCAGCTAAGTCTCCCTTGAAATAATCTCAGAAGAAATTCTTTCTAAGGGAATGCAAACCTTGATTTCCAGTAAAGTTTCTATGGGAATGTTGATGCATTTAGGACAGAGACAGAATTGGATAAGGGGAAAAAGTTGTGCCTGCTAAAGCTTTGAGTGAGAGGATTCAGTTCTGCCTGGTGGGAATATGAAGCACAAAATCTTTCACTGTTTTTTGAGTGGGTTTGGACTTTGTTTTTTCTACTCCTGATTTATCAATGCTCAAATCCCAGAGTGGTTTGGATTGGCAGGGAGCATCCAACTCTACCCCTGCCATGGCAGGGACACCTCCCACTGTCCCAGTGTTCTCCAGTTCCCTCCCAGCCTGGCCTTGGGCACTGCCAGGGATCCAGGGGCAGCCCCAGCTGCTCTGGGCACCTGTGCCAGGGCTGCCCACCCTGCCAGGGAGGGATCTTCCCAATTTTCTCATCTGGTTCTGCCCTTGTCACATCCTCCATACATTTCTCCCTGTTGGTGGAACACTTCATTGTGATCAGAATTTTGTTGGTGGCGTTGAGAGAAGCTTTGGGCAGCAGCAGAGATGGCAAAGCACTCACATGAGCAGGAAATGGATATTTTAGATCATTGTTGCTTTTCTTTTTGGTACAGTGAGTGTTTGGCTGAAAGATGGAGGTCAAACTGAATTAAGCAGTAATAAATGACAGCACAGACCAGATATCAAAAGTACTTAATTAACCTAAATAAGAGCCAGGATAATAAACGAGACTTTTTGAAAGTTTTAAGAAAACAAATAAAAGTCAGAAGAAAACCTGTAAATTACTCTTCACTACACAACTTTCTACTCAAGTTCTTCTTTTGCTGAGCAGGGATGGGAAGGGCTCTTCAAAGACTGACACAACTTCCATGCCTTTCACTCTAGAAAATGCTATTTATTATTAAAAGCCTTTTTTTGTTGGTGTAGCAGCAAAAAGGGAAAGCAAATATTCACTGTAATGAAGTTGATTACCACTCTCTCATACATGGAAAGCTTAGTGACAAACTGCCAGAGGTTATAAATATCTGCTTGTAAATATTTAAAAAAATCAGCCATTCAAGCATCTCCTTGTCATCAGCAAAGCAAACTCTCTAAATTGACAAAAGCAATTCCTCTAATAAAACCATGGTTCAGAGCTGCCACCAGCTCCTGCTGGGGATTTGTCACTTTGTGCTGACTCAGGCAGTGCAGAGCTGTCACTGCCACTCCTTGGGATGACAATCTGGCCCTGTGCAGGGAGAAGGAACATTTGCTTTCCTCACTCCTGGGACTGGGAATGAGGAGTTTTGTCCTGCTCTGCTTGGTGGGAATCAGATGCTGAGCAAGCCCTGCAAATCCCAGGGGTAGGAAACAGTTTGGTGCATCAGAGAGTGAAGTAGAATAAAGATTTGGGAGAGAAAAATCCTCTTTTTGCCTTTTTTCCTGCACCTTTATTACCATAATGAAGTTTATGTGTTTCAGGAAAACAAGGAAATGGTAATTGATGTAAAAAGTGGATTGAAACAGAGCCAAGAATTCCACTCCCTGTTTCTCACCCTGGCAGCCTCTCCTCAGGTGGAGCTGAGCCAATATTGCCATCACAGCCAGGCTAAAGCTGGGGGGCTCCAGAAATAACTCAGATATGTGGGAGTAGAACCAGAAAACATCTGTCCTGCAGGGGGTAAATCAGATTAAATCATGGAGTCCCCATCCCTAAAGAAAGCTGGGAATTCCAGTCCCACAGCAATGGCACTGGAGTCAGTCCTGGCAGCTGCCATCACTACAGAACTGGGCTCTGTTCCTGCTCACAGGATGCTCCCAAATCCCCACCACCCCCCACCCTCCTGAAACACCTTTGTCACCACAAAGTGAATCCTGGCTCCAGCTCCTGGGGCTCTTCCCCCAAAATTCCCAGCGATGGCATCGCTGTGTTTATGCAGCCTCTGCATTTCAGAGCCTGGGACCAACCCCAGCCTTGCCATGGAACCTGGCATGGCACAAACCCACAATGGAATCTCAGGAATGTTCCTCCATTCTGGGGAAAACTTCTTAGCAAGAAATCCCCAGTGTTGTTAAGAAGAGAGGGTAACTCCCAACAGATGGATTAACCCTTCACTTTTAAACAGGGAGGGGTTGGCACAGCTGCACCAGCAAGATCCAGGGTTGTTATTTTAGGAAACATCCTCATGTTTCACATCCTCACCCTGGTTTTGGTGTTATTTTAGTTTGCCTGCTTTGCTCCTGCTCTCAGTTCACACACAGGTGTCTTGGGGGTTCCTTTTTGTGTTATGTTGGGGGGTTTCTTTTTTAATTTTTAATGCAAGAGCCCTCTGGATGCTCTATAAACAATAAGAGAGTGATTGGAAAAAAATCAGTATCTGTTTGCTGAGCTTGAGAAGGACAGGTCTGGTGAAACAAGGGAGGATAAAGGTAAAATATGGCATTTTTGATTTCCCAAGTCCAATAAAACAAGGTGGAATCTGTGCCTTCCATTCCATTTGTGCTGCCAGAGCGGCTCTAGAGAGCTTTTCCTGAACAACACAAATGGAAATTCTTGGCAAATACAGGAATTAAGTGCACACAGATTTATTTAAAAATGAGGATTTTATTACAAAAGGTGTTCGGCAGCTCTTCAGCAGCCGGGCAGGGAGGCAGCGGAGCTGTTTCCTCCTGGCATCACCAGAGGGCACTCAGCAATTGCATTTCTGCATCTTTCGCCACCCACGTCAGACAAATTCCGCCTTTCCCTCCTTCCAAATAAAAGGCAACACGAGATTCCGCACAAAGGTTCCTGGTGCGTCACGGCGGGATGCGCTGCTGAGAAATAATTCTCAGCAGAAACGTAAAATAAAGGTTGTGTATAAATAGCGCTGCGATATGGAGCTTTGGGGAGGGAAGGAAGTTTTCATTCCAAATAACAGGGATTTATTTGGGTCTGTCTGAGCAGGGACTGGATGCTCTTGAGTTCTGGTGGTGCCTTCCAAATGTTCCTGCAGCTCCGAGCAGGAATGGGAAAAAAATAAAAAAATCTGGTAGAAAAGAGGATTTTCAGGGTTTGGAATTGGGGAAGGATGAGGTGGGAGAGGCAGCCTGGCTTTGGTGCTCTGTGCAGGGAGGGCTGATCCCAAACACCACTCCAGCTCCAGCCCTGAAAATACAAACAGTTAAAGATAAACGTTTAAGAATAAATACTAACAGCTAAATATAAGTATATAAGGAAAAATGCAAATGGGTAAATATAAAGGCTTAGGAATAAATACAGATAGTTAAATGTAAGTATATAAGGAAAAATACAGATACAAACAGTTCAGTATAAACATTTAAGAATAAATAAAACCAGTTAAATTTAAATATTTAACGGAAAAAACACAAATACAAATAGCTAAATATAAACAATGAAGCATCAGTAGAAATGGTTAAATGTAAATATATAAAGAAAAATACAAACAGTTAAATAGAACCATTTAAGAATAAATGAAACCAGTTATATGTAATTACTTAAGGCAAACCACAAACACAAACAGTTAAATATAACCATTGAAGTATCAATACAAATACAAACAGTTAAATATGAACCACTCTGGATAATAAGTGCAAAAACCACGTGCTGGTGGTCTGTGTTTTCCCTTCTGCCCATGGAATCCCAGAACCCACAGAAATAGATCCAGGGCCAGAGTCCAGCCAAGAGGAAAGGGAGGTGGGAACAAAATTGTCAGGAGAGAGCTTTGGTTTTTGGGTGTGCCTGGAGCTGGGTGTAAGGTGCTGTAACACATTCTGTGGTGAGTGTGGGGCTCTCCAGGCACCTCCAGCTCTGGGAGCCTCCCAGGAAATCCAGGAGAGCTTTCTGAAGGACAGGACAGAGGATCCTGTAGGATGCTGTGGCTGGGGCAGCTCCCATAAATCCTGTGGCAGGACTTTGCCTGGACTCATCAGTAATTGTTTGGATGAACCAATTATCTCACTGAGATTCTTTCTGCAGGCGAGTTATTTCTTGGGAGCACAGGCTGAGGGAGAGCCTTGTCCTGAGCCCTGCTGGGCTCCCAGCTCTCAGCAGGGCTCCAAGCAAGTCCCCTTGGAGCTCTCCCATCACTCCACGTCCTTTTTCCAGCTCAGCATTTGGTACTGAAGCATTTGGAGCTTCTCCTATCTCTGGCTCCATGTGCCATAAGCTCTCTTGTTCAGATTCAGCCCCTCTGCTTTCACCAGAGGCTTTCCCAGTGGGACAGCTGCCCTGGCATCCTCTGCCCTCCTCCTCCAAAGGGAGTCCTGAGCAATTCCAAGTGCTCTTCCCTCTGTGCTATCACCAGGAAACACAAGGTTCTTAGCAGAGGAAAGGTTCTGAAATTCTTGGCTGTTCAAGCCAGGCACAGCAAATCTCTGCCCCTGCCTCTGAGCCTGGCTCAGCACCCTTGGGGTGGTGGCTCTGCTCAAAGCCAGGCTGGAGTCACAAACCCAGGGTTTCTCACAGGGATGTTTGCTCCCTTTGTTACAGGAGCATCATTTGGCTGCTACCAAAATGGAATCTAAACTTTATCATGATCAGCCTGGAATTACATCCTTCAGAGGAGTGCATTCTAAAAAGACAGATGTTCTGTACAATATTCAGAAAGGTTTTTCTTGTGCTGTCCCCTGACCCTAGAAATGAGTGCTGCTGTTCTCCTTCCTGTGCCATTCCTCTTGCTTTCAAATCAGCTGTAGTCAAAAAAGGATGTGTTTTCTCTTTTTAGGAAAGAAAGGGGAGCAGGAAGTTTATTGATACTGAATCATGTCAAGGACATAAAACATTGAATGTCCTTAAATGATCCAGAGTGTTCCAGCTCTGACTCAGAGCTGCAGTGCTGTTTGGGCTCTCAAGTTTGTGCCATCCTAAAACCCACAAAACTTTGATTGCTGCACAGCTGCAGCATCACAGATGGATGAATACACAAAAGATTGTTGGGACTGTGAGGTCATGAACCAGAAAACTTGCTCCACAAGAGTGCAGAGAACAGTGGGTGCTCTTGAGAGCAGAAACCCTGTGGTTTGCAGGGTGGAAATGCCAGAGCTGTGATGGGCTCACTCCATGCTGGTGGAGGATGTGTCATTTTCTTCAGGAAGGGAGCCAGAGGTCAGGGAAAAGAACAATTCCAAGTGCTGAGTCATTTTCTGCTAGTTCTGAGAGCAGAGGCTTTGTGTGCTGGGTTTGTGGGTTTTGCACAGCACAACATCAAAGCCAGGCAGCAAAGGACAGAAGTGGTGAAGCACAAAGGCAGGGAAAGCAGGTGGGGAGCTGGCAGGGAAGGGCTCTTCCTTTGCAAAGCATGTTTCTAGGAGGGAGCTCTGCTGTGATTTAGAACTGGAAATAATGAGAAATAAAAGCCAAACATCTGAATTGGCCAGGGGATCATTGCACAGCAGGGCCTGCTGTAGTTTGTTTGGGAGATTTCTCTTTGTGACAGTGGAGAAACCTCAGCTGGTGGGTGAGGGAGAGTGAGTCAGACAAAAGTGATTTTCCTGGGAAAAGGTTTAGGACGAAGATGAAGGTGAGGATGTGAGGAGAAATACAAAGTCTAATCTGATGGTTTGCCCCCCTTGGCATCTCTCCATATCACAGAGATCCCATGTGTTTGGCATGAAAAATCTTTAAAGTTTGGAGTGTTCATTTCACCCATGGTCTGTAACCCTCATAAAACATTCAATGTCCTTAAATGATCTCCTTCAAGGAGATTTCCTTTTTTCATGAAATGCAGCAACTCATCAGTCCCTCACCTCTCTCCAGTTGCCCAAAGCTGGATTTCCTGCCTGCCATGGCAAATAATCAATAAAGGGGGGCAAGATCATTGATTGATTGAGGAAAATGCCTTAATGAAAAATCTTATTTAGGCATTTGTGTCTATCTCTTCCATGTGGGCTGGAGCTGCTCAAAATAGCAAGATAGAAAACAAATTCCATAACACACTGATGACATTTTCTTCAGTTTTCCTAGGGATCTTGCCCAGATTTGACTTCTGATCTAATTAGAGCTCGAGGTGTCCCAGCTTTGCCGCTGCCCTTGTTACACCAGCAATTCCCTGATGCTGCAATTTGGCAGCTTTGGGCAGAGCTGTGGGAGCTGCTGGAGAAGGTCCCAGCCAGGTGAACAAGGACACCCAAAAGCAGATACTCAAAACTTTCCTACTCAAAATAACAGCTAAACACAGGGATAGATTGATTTAATAATTGCTGCTGGCAGCTCGGCCGTCCTGCTGTTAAATACAGCCTGGGAATGTTCCAGGCCTTCAAAAATCAGATATTTTTGGTCTATTTGTGGTACCTTATGCAGGCTGTAGGAACCTGGCTTCAGGTGTGCAGGCTCCAAGGCTTTGGAGCAGTTTCCAGTGAGTAATGGTGGATAATTTAAAGGAATATTTGCAATTACTATAATCCTCTCATTATATTTCGTTTTACATCCCCCAGCAACAAATTCCAGTGATAGCAGCAATGAACCAGCTCAGAGCAACATCTCCTAATAAAGAGCAGGGAAATGAAGATGACAATTGCTTCTCATTTTTCCTGCATCCTGGCATGATGTGAAAATTCACAGTAATTTCACTGCACACAGATCTAATTAATCAATACATTGGAATTGCAGTGGCAGCAGCTACTAAAGCAGGGCTCAGAGTTAATTTTTTCAGCTCTGAGATTCAAACAGCCTTTCTCTTTCATTCTGTTATGTATTTCAGCACACAAAGTGCTGCATTTAAATAGGAACTGGATTATTTAATTATTCAAGTTGATTAAGGTGGGTAATTAAATGCTACTACTAATATATTATGTACTTTACATTTTATTTCCATTAAAAGTGATTGTTAAGTACAAAGTAAAAGGATTATTTGAGTTTCCAAATCCACTTTTCTAGTGCTTTTTCTGAGTTCCCTGACTGCTCATCCCCCAGTATTTCCAACACTGAACCAAGAATCAGAACAAGCATTTATGGAAACCAACACAATTTGCAGTCACTTGTTTCAGTAACTCTTTTTATCTGGCATTTTAATTCCAGCTGCCTAAAACCCTGTGAGCAAATTATCCTCAGCAAGTCACCTCTATTTACTAATTCATGTAACCCTCTTTTTGTGTGCTGCTGGTTTCTCATCTGGGTGGGCTTGTGTGGTTTTTTTTTTGGTTGTTAGTGCTTGGTTTGGCTTTTTTCCCTTCAGTTTCTGCTTTAGGGACAATGGAAGTGTCCAAGGTTGGACACTGGAGCAGCCCTGGGCAGTGGGAGGTGTCCCTGCCGTGGCAGGGGTGGAACCAGGTGGAGCTTTGAGGTTTTTTTGGTTTTTGATGGCTTTTCTCTTCCTCAGCTGTTGGAGCAAGGCCCAGGCCTGAAGGGTGAAGTTTCAGAGCAGTTTCTGTGTCTGGTTTTCCTCTGGAAGTTGGGAACAACCAGTTAAAGTTGAGCAACTTCCAGCCAGGAAGTTTCCATGGCTACCAGAGGCTCAGGCTGTTTTCTGGAGACTGTGCAAAACTGGGATGGAAAATATTGCAAAGATCCCTTGTGTTGTACGCAGTGAAATCCCTGCATAACAAAATCAGAATTAAAAAAATAAATTATAAAAGCACAGTGAGGCTGGGATGGGGTGAGTGTAACACAGAACTAGGACCAGTCCCTGGCTCTGGGGTGATAACATCCCCACCCTGGTGTTTTCTGCTGGGGTTTCCCTAGAGGCCATGAGCAAGCTGCTCCTTGGCACATGGCACTCAGGACCTGGTTTGGGAAGAGCAGGGGAAGCTGGGTGCTTTAATGGGATGTGCAATAATGATACCTTAGGGTTTTACCTCAGGGTTTCAGCTTTTCTATTTCCCATCCATCTGTAACCCTGCAGCTCTTTAGTGTGGAACTCCAAACCCCACACTCAGTGGGAGCTGCTGCTTCCCCATTTGGGGCAGACACAGCAATTCCTCTCCAGGCCTGGCAGCCAAGGACACCTCACTGCCCCAGGGCCAGAGATGGGAACAAAAGTGAGTTGGGGAAGCAAACCTGGGGTCAGTGACTGCATTCCCTGGAGCTGGAATTGGCAGATGAACCCCCAAAGTGCAAATGGACCAAACTTATCCAAGTGTGCAAACCCTGACCCATCATCCATTTCTGGGTGCAGCCCCTGGGGGGTTTTGTCTGCCCAAAATTTGGCCCTTCAATAAATGGAACAGCTTTTTATGCCTTTAATTCTGCCTGGCCTCTGTTTTTAGGGATCCTAAAAGGCATCAGCTGTAGGACAGGCTCCAGAGCACCCCAGCAAGGAGCTGTCCCTGCTGCCCCCAGGGTGTTTGCTCTGCATTGTGCAGGGATCCCCCCGGGGTTGGCAGAAGCCCTGGTGACAGAATGGGCCCTATCCAAGTTTTAGGGCTGATCTCTTGTGCATGAATTGGGTTTCTGTTTGAATTTTGGCCCTCTGCAAAGCTGGCTGCTCATTTTGCTAAGGCAAACCCAGAATACTAAGCAGGTAATTAATTTCTGTTCTTTGCCAGGAGTCAAAAGGCAGTGTTCCCCAGGCACTGAGGACTGTTGAGGATTTTCATGAAGCTGAGCATTTATAAAATATATAAGGAACACATTGCTGGAATTTGTATGCAAATAACAACCAAGTATTGCTGATATTCTCAATTTATTTTATTAGTGCCTGTGTTTTCCTTCTGGCTTATTTAAAAATGCTCTTTGTGTGCAGTTGTGTTTGTTAAGAGGCTGAAAAGCTCTCTGGTGAGGTTGGGGTGTCTGGCTCATTGTACCAGAGCAGTTTCCTTTTTGCAAGCAGAAAGGAGTGAGCCAAGCAGGAGGAGAAGGCACCGAGACCTCTGGGCTTCCCTGGGAGCACCAACAGGCAGATGAACCAAAACCAGGGTGGTTTTGGGGGAGATTGCCCTAAAAACACCTCATGATCTCATTCTGGCTGTTTGCTCTTGGCTGTATCCTCCTGTTGGAGGAGGAGAGGGAGGGAAGGGGCTGTGGAGAACAGCTCCTGTTCTCTGCTCAGCTCGTGAAGGGAGAAATGCTCCCAGTCAGACAGAGGGATCTGAGGGAGCTCCAGGCAGGCTGGGCACTAAAAGAAGCCCTTGGAAGCAGAGCAGGAATTTCTGAGCAATGTGATGAAGGAAACCTCAGGCTGACTCAGGCCAAGGCTGGGAGTTGAGAAGTTCTTTGCCCTTCCCAGCAAAAGAGTGGAGATAAATAAAGATAAATCACCTTGTTACATGGCCAGAATGGGAATTAAGGGTTCCAGCCCTCTGACATGGGAAATGAAAGACCCTGGGCTGAAGGAGGGCTTCTTGTCCAACACAGAGCAGTGAAAAACTCATTAGGAGATGTCCTGGAGGGGAGCTCAGCCCCTTGCTCTGATTCCCCCAATCTGGTTTTCCCAATAAAGCTCCCTGAACATCTGCCTGCTTCTCACCCTCTGAGCTGATACAGAGCCACCAGGCATGTGGGATCTGAAAGGATAAAAGAGATTTGGAAGCCCTGGGCCTGCATGTGCCCAACTTTCTGCAATATTTTTCTGAGCTGAGCGAGTGCTCCCGGAGGGTCTGTGAAACCCAGAGTTTTTACAGGAAAATCAGAACTCAGGGAACTCAGGCTTGCTTTGTTTCTCAATTTAGATTGCAGGCTGCTGTTTCTGAGGATGTGTTTCCACGTGCTTAACACTCAGGATGCTTTTGACATCCTCCAAGTGTATGTGGGTATTTTTAAGACCATATTTTTTTATCCAAAAAAATGCTCCAGTAGACGTTTGTAGCCATCCTGGCAAAAACTCCAGCCAAAAAAGAAGGCAAAGGCACTGCTGCAAGGCAGCATCACTCCAAGCCCATGTGTTCAGAAAGCACAGCAGAATCTAAGCCAAACCCAGCTTATCTCTCACCATTTTAAAGCACTAAATGTCAGAGCTTGGCAGCTGTCAATAGAAAGCATTTCCCCTTTCACACTGGTCATTATTTATGCAGGCTAAATTATTTATTAATTTGCCTTAATAGAAAGAAAATTGTCTTTTTAAACCCCCACTAAATAGCTGATGGGATGTAAAAACTGAATTATGTCCAATATTGATCTGATCCTGTGTATATATACTGACTTCCAGTCACTTAAAATTAATATAATTGACTACAGAAGTGCCAGGCACGTTCCTGGAAGGCAGATTAATGATCTGGTGAAGTGATCAAGCACTTTGGGGCTTTTGCCTGATAAATCATTTCAGCTCCTTGATAGGTAGGGCATTTAATTATGGTCATTTAACCACTGTTGACTGTTGTGCCATTGTACAAACTAAAGCAATCAAAGCATTAACTCGAGTGTGGAGTTGGAAATTATTGTCTGCACAGCCTTGCAGCTCCTGGGTGAGCCATGCTCTCAGCTAAACTGGGATGAATTTGGCTTTTTGAGGAAGTCTCAAGTATTTCAGAGAAGTTATTTCTTATTTAGCTGTTAGTTTTTTGGGGGTACTGAGTATTTTTTACCTATTTCCCTGCACACAAAGCAGAGATGCAGGCTTATGTAGCAGTGCCCAGGGAAGCTGTGGAATCAGTCCCTGGAAGGGCTCAGAAAAGGCACCTGGGAAAATGGTTTAGTGGTGGATTTGGAGTGCTGGGTTAATGGGTGAGCTTGGTGATCTTAGAGAGCTTTTCCAGCCTTAAGGATTCTATATTTATATCAAAATTATATTTTATTATATAATATAAACTCAGGAAGGGGATAAATGCACCCTGGAGGAAGGGCTTCCCTGGGGATCCCACACCAGGTCTCCTGCAAGTGCAACTAAACCAGTTGTTCTCTGGCTGCTCAGGGATGGATTTGGGAGTGTTCCAATGTTTTCCTAATATTCTTCTCAGGTGGGGTCCCTTGGAGTGAGAAACCCTTGAGGAGAACCACAGGCAACCAGTTTTAGCCCAGAAACAGTAATTTAAACCTGAAGCCCCAAACAAGATTCCTTCCTTCCCACTGGAAATCACTTTTATCTGCAGAGCAGAGCTGGCAGCAGGTTTGGCTCTTCCCCAGGGAGAACCTGCCTGTGCTGGAGATAGAAAATCCTCCTGATTTCTGCATTCATGCTTGGAAAAATTGCCTGCCTGCTTAATTTTGCTCTTTTCTGTCTGCTAATCCCCACCTTGGAAGGATTTTTAAGGGGGTTCAGAGGAATGACAGAGGTTGGTGGCAGCAGGCTGAGCCAAGCAGGCTCTGAATTTTGGTGTTGTTTCAATAACAAATGAGATGAAGGAGGGCTGGTGGCTGCAGTAGCAGCTTGGGGGGGTCAGAGGCAGCTTGGGATGCTCCCAGTGCTGCAGAACCCCACCTGGGCTTTCCCTGGCTCCAAACCCCTCCCTGCTCAGGGAATTGGGTGTGCAGGTATTGCCTGGGCTCACAGCAAGCTGGCCCAGAGGAAGGAGTCCCAGCCATGGCAGGGGGCTGGGTGTCGATGATTTAAAATCTCCTTGAGCCCAAAATCATTGGGATTCTGCCACTTTTGGGGTTTTGGAGGGAAAGGCAGAGGAATTGCTGAGGCCAAGTGAGACTTTCCCCCACCAACCACAGAGGTGCTGCTGGAATTCCTCTGGAGATGAGACAAGGTCCATCCTCTGGGGGTTTTGGGGGGAATTGTTTGTTTTGATGGAGTGACCAAGGTGCCAGTGAGAAGATTTTCCACTGCCTCAATTCCCTGTTAGAGCCAGGGCTGGGAAGATCTCACTGCTCAGTCAAGGACATCCTGATGGCACTGCCAGACTCCTCAGTGTCCCTTTGTGTGGCAGTGGTGGCCTCGGGTGACCCTCAGCGGTGGCACTGGGCTGTCCCTGGCTGTCACATCAGGGGGAAGAGGGGCTGCTCCTCCCCAGCCCAACCTGCTCCTGCAGCTCCTCTCTGCAGGGAATGCAAACAGAGAGTGGCTGCAGCAGGTTCTCAAAGCACCCACTCATTAAATCAGATTTCATTATTAACTTACCTGGCTTCATTTTCTATTTTCATGTTGTATTCTGAGTGGGGAAATTTAAATATCAATACAAATAAGCCAAAGAGGCAGAGCAACCACAAATTCTCTCGACTTTAGGAGTCCAAAGCTGCTGAGGTTGGGCAGGAGGTTTGGAGGGCACCAAGGAGGGAGGCTGGGGCTGGGGAGGGGTGAGACCCTCTCTGGCAGTGAGGCCTCAAAATGGGTTTATTTGGTGATGCCTTCCACATTAAAACATGGATTTCTTTGCCTAACCTTTTGCTGGGTAAGATTTTATACCATTTATGCTGGAAATGAGCACTTAGCCCTTGGGTCTGGGGATGTCAAGGTTATCTCTGACCCTTCTGGGGCCCCCACAGAGATCTCCCTGTTGGAGCTCCTGTGCTGAGCTAAAGATTACAAATTACAATTTAGCACTTGATGATGGGGGGGAAAACATCTCAGATCTTGGAGTGGGCTGAAATCCAGGCAGGCAGACAGGAACGAGGGGCTCTGTCTCCTCTTCTGCTGCTCAGGGTCAGCCTTTCAGGGCTTCTCCTAAAAGGACTGGGAATTCCTGCTGTCAGCAGGGGAGGAGCTGTGAAAAGAGCGTGACTTTTGCTCAAATGTCACTGCAGGCTGTTCCTGCAGGAGGAATGAGGGAAAACAACGCCGTGGTGTGCGAGGCACTGCGATGCCTTTGTTCTGTGCCAGCGCAGCTCCCAGAGCCCGAGCGGGGTTTCAGCCCTGCTGCAGTGACATTTGGAAATGAGAGCATGGCAAGGCCTGAGTTTGGCTGGGATAAAATGCTCTTGTTAAGGGTGGGGGATAAAAAAAACCTAAAAAAAAAAAACCAAAACAAAAAACCCCCAAAAAACCCACCTTTGACTTAATGGAAAAGGGGAATCAGTCTGGTGGGAGGAAATATAAGAAAGGTTTAAGAAGCACATGAGAATTTAGAGCAGAGCATGAATGCCAAATCACACAGGAGAAAGGGTCTTGCAGAGGTAGAATGGGAAGGGCTGGGAGGGAAGGGACAGGGAGAGGGGGGAACAGCTTCTGGAGTGGCACAGAGGCTTTAGAAAGCTAAAATGAAAACAAAAGGCCAAGGGGGAACATTCACATGGATATAAGGAGGAATGAATGGCTGAAAGGCATTTGAAGAATGCCTCTTACAGTGTCTGAACTGAGGATCCTTTTAAATTTGTTTATGAATTTTACCCTATGTCTTGTTTTGCTGCTTGGTGCAAGGCTGCTATGTGAGAAACACAGCCCCATTTCGGGGAGCTGCCATCATTCCCTGGGATTTCATGGATCTTAGCCCTGCTTAATGTCTGCTTTCATCCTGCTGAGGAACTGACAGATTGGCTGGGGTGTCTTTGACCCCCTGTTTGTGCACCAGGTCCCTCTGTGCTGTAACAAGGGCAAAATCTGAGCCACAAAATTTTTAAAATGCCATTTGGAGACCAAGAGGAGGAGCAGAAACAAACCCTGTCCCAGCACAAACCCTCAGCAGCAGCTGCTCGGGGCTGGGGGCAGAGGTGAGCTGTGTCACCTTTGTTTTTCCCTTCCCACCTCCTTCTGCCTCCTGCCTAATGAGGCACCGGCTATTTGTGAGCCCAGAGCTGCTCAGGCAGGGCTGGGAGCTGCCTCCTGTGCAGGAGGATTGTCAGCAAGGCTGGGGAGCAGTGCCAGCACATCCATCCTGGGGGCCAGGGTGAATCTGAGCCCTTAGGAGCAGCCCCTGAGCTCCTCCTGGAGGGGGGAACACCCGAGGCTGGTTTGTGGCTGCTCTCAGAGGGGTTTGCAGCCTGGTGCCAGCAGAGGAGAGGAGCCAGGTGAGATGTAGCCGTGATATTTTCTGGAAAATCCTTTCCTTAGGATTTTTTCTCCTGAGAAGCTGAGAGGCCTCAGGAACAAAGTGAAAACAATAATTATCTGCTGCTGTGGGATGCAACAGGTGCATCTGGGATTGGTCTCAGCTAATTGTTTTTAATTATTGGCCAATCCCAGTCCACCTATCTTGGACTTTCTTGGTCAGTCACAAACCTTTGTTATTCATTCCTTTTCTATTCTTAGTCAGCCTTCTGATGAAATCCGTTCTTCTATTCTTTTAGTATAGTTTTAATAGAATATAGATCATAAAACAATAAATCAACAAACATGGAGTTAACATTCTCATCTCCTCCCTCATCCTGGGAGCCCTGTGATCACTGTCACAGTGAGACTCTTGCCCTCAGCATGGGCAGAGGGACTGTCCAGCAGCCCTGGAATGACCTCCTGGAGGTTTGGCTGTCACTCACACATTCCTGGGCTGTCACTCTTGTGCCAACAATGACACAGGGACAGGTGACAGGCAGGATGTAAAAAGTGCAAAAGAAGGTTTTATTCAAGAGAACCGTGTGGTTTGTATGGAGTGGTACGATGCATTCTGTTTGATTGGCTAACCAACAAAAACATCTTCCTCACCACTGTCCTTGAGAAAAACTGAAAGAAAAAGCAGAAAAACACCACCTGCAGATTGTTTATACTTAACAAGTTCTCACATCCTTACAACTCCCTGAAAATTCTCACAAGCCACTGTGAGAAACTCTTGTTGTTTCTCTCTCTCTGCCCCATGGCATCCATCCCTGGTCCTGCTGTGCTTGAAGGACATGGGACACAGCTTCAGGGAACCCTGCACCACTTCTCCATCCTTCCAGGCACCTTGTCCCATGGTGGAGAGTGGGAATTTAGATAGAAATGGAGTTCTTGGTGTTTTTCTGTCTTAATGGGGATGGGAAGCTGTGTCTTCCAATCTTGTGTGGTCACCAATTGTTGTGTTGTTGTGAGGGTCCCCAGGACAAGGTGAGAGATGAGAATTGGCTCCAAGTTCTCAGAAGGCTGATATATTTTTTAAATGGAATACTAAAAGCTATCCAAAGAAAGAGAAAGGAGACATCAGAAGGCTTAACAAGAATGATTGGAATTGGTCCTTAAGTTAGAACAATTTACATGCTGGGTAAACAATTGTCCAAATCACATTCCAGAGGAGCAAAACATGGAGAAGCTGAGGCTCTTGCCAGGAGAAGAAATCCTGGTGAAGGAATTTTTTATAAAATATCACAGTGACAATCTTGTGTTAAAAAAACAAAGGCTTTGACTGGCAGTGTAATTATCTGGATTGATTATTAAGTTATTGCATTTTCTGTCATCATTTGGTGCTTACTTAGAAGAGCAGGATGTGCCTGCAGTGGCTGGGAGATGTTGTAAGCAGTTCTGGCAGTTTCATTCCAGAGCTGCACACACTCACCCAGCAATGCAGTGATTTCATTAAACAGGGCCTTTAAGTAAACCTCCAAACTGAAACTCATCTGCTCTGACATTAGAACCGTGCAAAAATGAGACACGTGGAAAACAGCAGATGAGATTGGGCCATTAAGAATAATTAATACAGAATTTAATTGACAATTACTTAGCAAGAGTGATATTTGGCTTTCAAAGGCCATCTACATTTACGGTGCTACACAGAACAATAAGAGAAGCAATCTGTTTTGGGGAGATGAACATAAAGGGGGGGAATGCAAATGCTCCTTTATCCTGGGGCAGTGCCTGGTGCAGCAGAGCAGGGATGCCATGGGAGGTGCACACACCTTCATCACAAGCATCTCCTCGTGGTTCTCTGCATTCTAATCCTGTTGGGAAAGGAGGGAGAGCTTTTGGAGTTGGTGTTATTTACATATAAAAGATTCCTCTGTTGTGTTCACGGGGCAGTAGAGTGGGAGCGTTTACCCACAGGCAGGTGACTCACAGCCCTGGATAAATTCACTTTTATGTTCAATCCCTGTTACTCTGTGAAGCCTGGGAGTATTTTTTTCATGGTTTTTTGTTCCTGTTCATAGTTTGAACGCTGATCTCCCACACTCTCCTTTGTTCCCATGCTCACATTATCACCAGTGTCTCACCCTTTAGGCTCTTCCCCCCACTTTGTGAAGCCCTTAGCTGTGGGCAGAAGGGAAAGGGGACAGAAATGAACAAATTAGTGAACGAATCTGTAATGGAATGAATGAAAAAGCCTGAGCAGCATAAGGAACCAGTAACTAATGAGTAGGAAGTACTGTACAGTATGTCATTCATTTAGCCCTCCCTGCTCAGGGTAGCAGCAGATGGTGCCCTGAGGGACTTGGATGTTCCCATCCATGCTCCAGCACTACTAAAGAGGTGAGATGAGAGAGGGAGCCGAGATAGATCACACCAATCAGCCCAGCAGAAAAATGATTATGATTACATAACTAATGACCCAGGGAATTAGACAATATCAAAACCAGGAAGGATGCCAGTTTGTGCTGTGACATGTCTGAGCAGCCAAAGCAATGAGGGGCTGTGTGGTGAGAGTTGTGTGGTTAAGGAAAAAAAGGGGGGACTCCTCATCCACCCTTCAAAAATATTCCTTTTGTTTGACAGCAGCTTCTCTGGATGCTGAGAGAACTCCACCACTGGGTGTTCCTGCAGTAATCCTGACTAGCTTCTGCACTTACAAGTTCTTTTTTTGCCATATTTATCTCAGCTGGAAACTTGTTAGAAGCTGGTTTAGCTCAGTTTTGTCACAGAGCTTTGCTGTAGGAGCAGGGGCCCCAGCTGAGGAGCAGCAGCTGCTCAGGGACTGTCCCAGTGGTTCCTGCTCCTGGTGGCACGGGCAGTGTGGGGCTGCCAGCTCCTCCAGGAACCCTGAGTGCCATGGAAGTGTCCCCTGAGGGACCAGGCACAGCTCTTGGGCTCAGACCCTAAAAGAATGGGCTCATGACCCTACAGAAAACTGAAACATCCCACATTGAAACATCCCAGGGGAAGGAATATTGGATGAAGTTTGAGTTTACTCAGGAAAAGCTTTTGTTTAGCTGATCCCCCTCCCCCATTTCTGATGGATTTTCTTCTCCAATTTATTGATTTATTAATTGAGATGTCTGGATTGAGATTGCAAACTCCTCCTGGCTGTGCTGTAATCCTGATTCCAGGATCCTGTTGGTGGTTGCATCTGCCAGCTCCTCCAAAGGAAGAAGCTGGCTTTGCTGCCCCACAGCTCAGGGGTCTGGCCACAAAGCGTGGAGCAGCCCAAAAGTGATAGGAAATGCAGCTTTTTGCCATCTGCTGGAAAATGCTAACGAGCTGATGATCTCATCCTCTATTTTAGACAGGTGTCCACATCCCCAAAATGTGATGAGAAATGACATCTTTGTTGACAGTCTCATCAGATTAATTGGACTTCAGGAGTGAGCTAATTCTCACGTCGAGAGGCTTGAGAACATACTGTGGGAGCTGTGTGAAGAACCTTGAACTCTGCTTCTTGTGCTGTGCCAGATCATAGCAGTTTTGATGGGCTGGATTAGGAAATCAATATCCACACATTGACATGCTAATCCCTCCAGGGACACTCATTAAAACTCGTTCCCATCAGGGCCACGGCAGGATCTGTGCAATCAGGAGCTGCAGCACTGCCTCAGCTTTCATTTGGGTGCTCTCAGGACACAAAGTCTTTTAGAAAAACATTAATATATATATATTAAGCTCCCCAAATTTGGGAATTTGGGCGTTAAATGGAGCCTAAGGTGTTCAAAGCAGGAGGAAGGGTCAGGTTTTGGTGGTACATGAAAATTAATGGGGAGAAATCCTGAGGAATGAATGGGATCTGCTGGGTCATGGGTTCAGTCCTCTGCTCTGGGAGATGTCCAGGCCATGGAAAACCTTCCTTCAGGTGCTCAAGTGCCACTTGAAAACTAATTAGAATATTTCTCCTCCTGGGACTCTGTTCTGTCACCTTTCCCCAATCACGGGGAAGAGGCTATCATCTAATTTCAGAATAAACACATTCCTGGCTAATTTATATTAATTTTTTTCCTCTTTTTTTTAAACTTACAAATCCCTTTCTCCTCACTGGGTGCATTTGCAAACAGGAATATCAACTCTAAATAGATGGAGATTTTCCCCCTGAGGCTGGATTACCAAACCTGGTGGATGTTGTCTCATTAAAGCATTCCTGGCCTTTTCTCACCTCTGTATTCCATTTTTGCACCAATTCTTGCAGGATTTCAGGCTTTTGAGCATGGGGTGATGCAGTGACATCACTTTTCCCGTGCTCCACACCCCCATCCTTCCCCAGCTTCCCTTCCTTGCCCTGCACAAACCTTCCAGTCCTGTTTGGGGACAGCAGCTGGGGAGGTGGCAGAAATCCTGTCAGGACAAGAGTTCTGGTGGTGTTACATTTGCCTGAGGGAAGGTGGGGGAAAAGAATAATTAAAAAAAAAAATCACTGAAATATCCTGAGTAAACTCAATTATGTTTTGCTCCTTGGGCTTGATTTTCTGTAAGAAGTTGCTGACCCCTGTAATGAAATAAATAGAATTACTTTTGGTTTATTCCATTCTGGAATTCACAGCAGAGATTCAGATCACTGTTAATGTTTAAGTATTTTGTTAAGAAGAAATAAAGCAGCAGCAGCATTTCAGACTGGATATTTTAACCCTTTATGGACATAATAGTGTGCATGATTTTACCAATTGAAATTACTGAATTTACCAATTTTACTCCATAAATCCTTCACTATTCTTTCTTTTTTTAAAACATTTTTTGTGGATAAAGACAGTTCACAGCTCACCTGAAGTGCCCAAGGTCCCCAAATGTGGTTATTTGCAATTTTTATGTATTATTGGCCCAAAAGACCCAGTGGGGCTGCTGTTTAATGCTCTGTTTAATGCTTTGTCTGGTGAATTACTTCCTGTGGGGTAATGACTAGTGCAGGTCCCAGCTGAATGGAAAAATAGGAGTTAAATGTCTGGGAATCAAGCAGAAAAGGGAAGGACAGCAAAAAGATGTGGAGTCTTCATTCCTGTTCTTTGTCAAATCTCATGCTTGTGTTTATTAATTGAAATGTGTGATCAGCCCAGAGGAATGATGGCAGAGCTTTTGGATTTGGGGGCTTTTGGTTGGTTTTGGGGTTTCTTTTGGTTGTTTTTTTGGTTTGGGGTTTTTTTTTGTTTTTTTTTTTTTGTTTGTTTTGTGTGTGTTTTGTTTTGGGGATTTTTTGTGTATGTTGATTGAAATGCTATAATGACTCATTATTCCAATTATTCTAACTACTGGAAAACCATCATCTCATCTATTTAGAAAAAAAAGTAGATTATCCCAACACACAAAACACCTAGAGGTGAAGTGGACTAGAATAATATTTATTTGCAGGTTTTATAGTCTTTGTAGCTGGCTTCCATCAGATTTTCCTGAGTTACAAGGTGAAGTCAGACAAGGATGCTTTAACTCTTTTCCTCCTCAGTTGCTCCCATAACTTTCTTTTACCCCATCACGAGTTGCTGCAGCTTTCACAATCCAAAGGGCTGCTGTGTTCCTTTTTTCCTCCTGTAAAATCTCTTTTTTCAGTTCTTTTTTCCCAGACCCTGCTGGGGCTGAGGGTCCCACCCAGCCCTGCCCTGGAAGTTTCTCTCCAGCAGGAGAGGCTCATCCTCATCCCCCCAGGGTGCTCAAGTCCCCTCCTTGTGGGATTGTGTTATCAGCTGGGACTTCAAATAAACATCCTACAGAGCTTCCCTGACTGTAAATTATCATTTTGGTCTTCATTTGATCTCCCTGCTCTTTCTTGATCCTCAAAGCAGGCCTTGCAAGGCTCTGGTTAATTGATTATTTGGTTGTTGTCTGTTTCATCTTGCACGATTATCAAACACTTCCTGGGCTGGCTGTGGGGGTTTGTTAGCAGAGGGATCAGCTGGATCAATGGCACAGAACAGAGATGTTAATTGCTTTGTCCACAGCTACTCTCACTTTTAGTCCCCCTTGTCAATCTTGCACGTCACCGTGGTGAGAGCTCTTGAGAAACTCTCCAAATATGCTGTAAATCCAAATTAATTTTGTTGTTTTGTGGTCTGTGTGTAAGTTTTTACCTTACCTGACACAACCTTTGGGAGAAAATCTGAAGTTTCTGGGCTCTTTTCTGATATAAACCAGATTTAATCAGGCAGTGCTGTTTGCAGTCTGTGTTATTGAAGTGTTGGCAGAATGTTGTATAGAAAACAGGTGATCCCTGCTCCCTGTAATTCCACCCTCTCCAGTTGTACAAGTTCCACAGAATTGCTTTTGTAGGGTCAGTGTGGGTCAGACAGCCCTGATGGGTGTGGAGCTCATCCACTCTGGGTTTAAAGTGACTGATTTTAATGAGCAGCTGGAAATTTACACTTGTTTTCAACTGATGGAAACCACAACATCAGCGCCTTTAGGAAAGCTCTCTTGGTTTGAAGGAAAGTGAAAACTTGGAGGTTTAAATTAGCAAGAACTTGTTCCTGGGAGGGTGGGCAGGCCCTGGATCCCTGGCAGTGCCCAAGGACAGGGTTGGAACACCCTGGGGTGGTGGAAGGTGTCCCTGCCCATGGTGGGGGGGAATTAGATCACCCTAAAGGGCCCTTCCAACCCAAACCATTCTGTGGTGATACAACTCCTCAGCCTTCCTGCATGGATCATGTTTGAGCCATTTTTAAAAGTATTAATTCTCTATATTCCATATGAGATGTGAGAGAAAAATTATCCCTAAAGTTTCTAGCAAGCTGCCACGTAAATCATGGGAGCTCATTGTTATCACTGGTGAGGAGCATCCATTTCTGAAAGAGATTGTTTTATTTATTTCATATTTTATAGGGAGATATTTGTCTGGTGAGATAGCATAATTGGGAGAACAATAAAACCAGATTATTTTAGGTGCAGGTGACAAGATGACAGAGAATTACACATCACTGCATGACACAGAGAAATTTGTGTAAATACTAATGCAGGAGCAGGGAAAAGAATGGGAGAAGCTGGAGGGAGGAAGAAGAGCAGACAGGTGGGTCAGGTCAAGAGTGTGGCAGCTTTTAGTGCAGGGCCAGAAATGTTTTAATGTGTTGAATTGTGAGGCACTGGTGGGATCAGAGCAGAGGTGATGGAGCCACAGGACAGGAGTGTGACTGCTTTGTCAGCCCAGGGTTGGGATAATTCCCTTTCTGTCTGAATCTCTCCCTTTTAACTCCCATTGCAAAATCAGCAGGGAGGAACTGAATTCTCAGGAGAAGTTTTGTGGTATTAAAGAGGATTGACTGATTTTGCTGCTGGTGCCCTGTGCAGGCTGCCCTGGAGCAGAGGCTGGGCAGAGTCCCAGAATAAAGCAGGGATTTATCCAAAGGATCTCCTCCATGGATCCACCTTGGGCAGCATCAGAGCCCAGCCAGGGCTGCCCCCAAGATGACCCAAAATGGCCCCAAAATGCCCGGCCAGGCACGGGGTCTCTCCCTGGGATCAGCTCTGCTCCATTCCCACCTTGCAGTTCATTGTCCCAGCCCAGCTTTAGCCCAGGCACTCCCACCCTGCTTGTTTTTCTCTCTCCAGCCCACGGGGTTTGTGCTCCTGGGCTGGGATTGGGATCATTTGTCCTTGGTGCCCAGCTGGAGCAGGAATTGTTTTGTCTCCCTGCTCTGTGCACAGAGCTCACCATCCCATAATATGAACCCAGACCCACACACCAAAGCAGCACAGAATGGGAAACATAGAAAACCCTTTTGGAAAACAACTGTTTACACTGGAAATGTTACAATATGATCTGATACCCTTTGGGATGTTGGCTTGGACTGAGAAATCCCATGCTTTGATCTTGCCTTCTCCTAACAAACCTGGGATCACTGAGGGATCAGATCAACACAGGCAACACTCCTTGTCTTTGTGTGGTTTGTGTTGTTTAACCAACTTGTATTGTCTGCATCCAGAACAAGAGGGGGCTTTAAAAGCCACATTATCTTCTCTCCCTTTCCCCTTTTCTCAAGCCTTAGGTTTGAATGGAAATGTGTAAATAATTGGTCAATAGCAGGAGGAGGCACTTAGTGACAATCGTGTGAGGAGCCTTCAAGGTCAGATCTGGAGAACAACCAGGGAGATCTCCTGTGAAGTTTGGTTTGTTCCAGCATTTTTCTCCACTCATATTTTAGCTGTTGTGGGAAAATAGCAGTTCTGATGTGTTTAAGGATGTATTTTGAGTGTGTGTTGGTGCAGCACAGGTTGGGCACACTGGAGACACATCAAAGGCCATGATTGATTTGGTAGATGATGACCAAACATGTTTAAAACACTCCTTGTTCTTGTAAATGATAATTGTTCCTTTTTTTTTATCTCTCCTGAATAAATTGCCCAGACACAAAGTGTCATTAAATGCTCCTCTTTTACAGCTTACCCTTTCCCCATGTCCAAATTTCAATATTAACACTGTGTTCCTTTGTGAATTGAGCTTTTATTCATTATATTCCTTTTTAGACTAATAGTTATTATTATGCTGCTCATACTTTAGCTTCAGAGCTAATTACAGTCTTTGGCTCTCTCCTTCTGGAATATAGACACTGATATATATTAATGCCACGTCCCTTGCTCTCCAGCCAGCCCTTATTTCACAAGGTTGCTGTGATTTTCTCCTCTTACACTGACTAAAACATCCTAATTTTATTTTTTTTTTTTTTTTTTTCTTTTTGTATTATCATTTTGCCCTACTGAACAGCATTATCTGGGAGGAGAAATCTCTGCAGAGAGAGATCACCCCCCTGCCTGCCAGGGTTGGAAATCCCTTAATACAGCCATGTACTGTCAACTCAGACATAATGAAAATGTCAATAGTGCTCAGATTGGAGCAGTTTAAGGCACTGAAACAGATGTAGCTCCACACAACATAAATCTACTGAGCAGAGAGGGGGGAGCCTGCTTGGTCACACAGCCATTAAAGAAGTAAAAATGAAACTCTGACTGAAATTCACACTGCAAATAATGCAGAGGGATAAAGTCTGGCCCAGCAGAGCCATGGTTTGGGTGCTGGATCCAGGGGGATCAAAGGCAATGAGATCCCAGTTCCTGCTCCTGCAACCCCCACTTCAGTCTTCAGCTCTCCTGGCAAAAAACCCCATAATTTAATTGTAATTTTATATATACCGTTATATATAAATATATAAAGAATTAAAAAAAAATTAAATATAAGAAATAATAGATGAAAATATATTTGTATATAAATTTCTGTATTTTTATATATGTGATTTTTTATATTTATATATATATGTGTATATATGTATATGTATATATATATATATATATATATATATATATACACATATATATATATATAAAATAATTTTGTTCAACATTCACCTTGCTAAGTCCTTTGCAGGCAGGGTAGAATGTAGAGAGAGAAGTTCTGGTATGATCACAGACTCAATTCCCATTGAGTGATCTCTCTTTGCAGAGATTTCTCCCAGATAATGCAGTTCAGCAGGGCAAAATGATACTGCAAAAATGAAAAAAAAATTAAAATTGGGATGTTTTAGTGCAAGAGGAGAAAATCCCAGCATCCTTGTGAAATAAGGCTTGGGTACAGTGATGGAATCTGTGGGATACAGACTTTCCTTGGTGTCTGTGCCTGAACCAAGCAGGCAAACCTGAGCTCTTCCTTTCCTTTGGCATTCCTGCTCTTGGATTGGCCTCTCCAGATTTAGGTGGTTCTAATCAAGAGACAAGGGCAACATCTGGATCCACTCAGGAAATTTCATATCCTTTAAACACTGCTTTGAATTTTCATTTTTATTTTACATCAATGAGTAACACACAGTTGGTTAAGACCTAGAGAATAGTCACAAAATGAGGTGAAAACTGTTTAATAATCAGTGGAAAAATAACTGCCCTGAAAGTGAGTGACCCAAAGGTCACACTCACCCCAGGATTTATGAGCAGGGCAGTATTCACACAATTTGTGCCATTTAGAAATTTCAGGGAGTGCAGAGAAGACTCAGAGAATGGTGACGTGCTTGGAGAATTTGTCTGTCAGTAGGAGACTGCAGGTGCAAAGGGAATATTAACAATTCACCCAGTGAGTCCCTGCCTTTCCCTGTGAGAACCCAAATGTGGATAATCAGCTCCTTCAAAAGTTACTGTGAGATGCTTGTCAGGGGAAAAAAGGAGTCATAGTCTCAGCAGGCAATTCACCATTTCAGCTGCTGAATGTTTTGGGGGCATTTTCTCCCAACAGCACTTTGCTTAGAGAAAATTATTCCACCTCCCATAAGATCTGCTTTGCTCCAGCAAGGATTTATTCAAAAAGCTTCCAGGAGCAGTGAGAGGCTGTGAGGTGAAATTAATGACTGAGTGTGGGTAGCAGCAAAGGTTTCTGAACCACTTGAAGTGCTGGAGAACTTACCAGTGCTCCTGAAAATGGTTCAGGAAAGACTGGAAAGGCGTCCTTTAAATTCAGGGGGATCTGAATAGTGCTGTGGTGGGAGGCACTGCCTGTGCCTGTGTTTCAGGGTTCTACTTGACAGAACAGAGCTGTGATCAGCACAGATCTCTAAAACAAACACAGCTCAGCCTCACATTAAGGGGAAAAGGGAGCACTGATCCCATTTTGCCATAAATTCATCATCTCCTTGCTTGCCTTGCCTGCACACACACACAGAGATCATTATTTCCCTCTACATTTCCTCCCTGAATCTATAAGCACTCTCTATTTACCTTCTCAGTGGCTTATTCTGTATTATATTCTGTGTTCTGGATTGTTTGTGATGTTTATTTACCTTTGAAATCGCTCTTGATTCAAAATCCCATTGATCCCATTGAAGGGGGTGAACACTTTGTGTGGCATCGAGATCCTGCAAGGACCTCGAGGAAGGGCATGGGCAACATCTCCATTAATGGGGGATAATCTTATTAATGAGTGAAAGGAAATCAGCCTGCTGTTCAAAAAGATAGCAATTGAAAGGGGGTGCAGCAGCACGGGAGAGGTTTCCTTGTTGTCTAGAAATTCTCTTTTTGAGGAGTCTTTGCAGGGCTGGGAGATGAAGTGCCTGCAGCACCCAATATTTCAGTGTGGTGGGTGGGATTTGTTACTCTTAGAGCAACGTGGTTGTAAATTAGTCTTTGCCAGATGCTTTGTCTTGTGGCCTAAATTGCTGTAAAAGCCATTAGGGTGTGTAATGCACATAAAAGGGACAGAGGAGTTGCAGAATCACTGCGATAAGGGATTATGTGTTCCTTGATTGTTATCCATTAAACAAAAGGAATTTCATCATCCCACTCGAATCTCGCCTCAGATGCTTGTGTTTGAATCCTTAATGAAGATTAAAGGCTGGAGCTGCAATCTGCCCGTGGAATTTCTCCTCTCTTACATTATTGTTCATTAAATACCAGTTATTCCTTTCTGCTTCTGAAAAATAAAGGTGCCAGGGAAGCACCTGGGATGTTTTAAATGACAAATGCAGCTCTTGGGGAGGGCTGAGGGGCAGGGAGTGTCCTTGGCCCTGCCCTCGCTGCCATCCCCCCCACCTCCAGGCTGAGAGGGACACAGTTTATTTATCAGCCCAGCAAAATGATGAATTTACAGGGGATTCATGGCATACATCACATGGCTGCTTCTCTATTGCAAAGGCTTGGCTGCAGTTATTGGGGAATTACTGGGATTTAGATATTCTCCCAAGAGCTGAATCAGACAATGTCACTGCTAGCCATGGGTGTGTGCACCATAAAATTGTAACCAAGCAACAAAATGCCTGGAGTCTTTTATTTTTAGTGGGTTATTTTTATTATTTGCACTCTCGGTTTATCTATCTACTTACTGTGGACGGCAATAATACAAAAGAAAATTTAAAAATAACTTTCAAAACTATTTCCCAGTACAATTTCTGTGGATATTGCATTCTCCCATGAAAATCCATGTGAAATACATCCTGTTATGAGTTTTGGTTCAGAGTTAAAAGGCTCCAAGAATTGAAAATAAGTGACCTGTGATCCATTTGCCTCAGCTTTCCTTCCATCAGTTCATTTTCACTTGAAGAGCTGAAATTTCCTTCCTTGCAGCCTTGGCACTGTGGTTGTTTGGCTCTGAGGATTGTCCCAGGGAATTGCATTTCATGTCAGCAGCTGCTGGAAGTGTCCCAGCTGATTCTGAGCTGTCCCAGCATCAGCTGAGCTCCTGCAGGTGGTGATGAGGAGGAGATGAAGGTCTGGCCCTTTTCAGGCTGGTTTTGAGGTCATTTCGTTGGTAAAATTTTGCTTCTGAAACTTGACAGGCTCAGATTTAACTTGGTCTACAGACTCTGCTTCTCGTGTGTTCTGGTGGAGAGCTGCAATGCCCTGTTTGGGAAGGATAAACCTGTCCTAGACTCAGCCTGGGGAGGATGAACCTGTCCTAAACTCAGCCTGGGGAGGATAAACCTGCCCTAGACTCAGCCTGGGGAGGATGAACCTGTCCTAAACTCAGCCTGGGAAGGATAAACCTCTCCTCGCCTGGGGAGTGACCTCCTAGCACCTGGGGAGGCTGAACCTGTCCTAAACTCAGCCTGGGGAGGATGAACCTGTCCTAAACTCAGCCTGGGGAGGATGAACCTCTCCTAAACTCAGCCTGGGGAGGATAAACCTCTCCTAGACTCAGCCTGGGGAGGATGAACCTCTCCTAAACTCAGCCTGGGGGTCAGTGGCTCCCCCAGGGCTGGAGTTCCTGGGGGATTCAAGAGGGAAGGATCCAGCTGGACCAAAGGCACATGGATCACACCAGCTGGGAACCAGTGGGTGTTTTCTGGTCTTTTTTCCTGCTGAAATCCCTGCTCTGGTCAGGCTGAAGTGCAGATACTGAGTTTAACATCCTGGCTCTGTGTGCTGAAGGAGGTGAAATCTGCTTTTGCCTTTTCCTGTGGTTCGCTTTTCCATGACTAAATTTTCCTTCTCTATTTTTTAGGAGACAAGTAATAGCTGTACCCTCTCTGGGGTACCTGTAGAGCCAGGTGTGGAGCTCTGACAGTGTCACCTGTGGGTCCTGTTGTGGTGGTCCTGTGTCACTGGAAATGAGAAGAAAATGTTGTGAGGAGAATGTGGATTGAGCCACTCTCCAGGTAGGAAGCAGATAACACCTCAGGGCTTTGTTGTTATTCTGCTTTTCTGAAAGCAATATCAGGGCAATGTCTGCATCTGCTGAGCCCACCTCCTTTCCTTTCCCTGCTCAGAACTCTTGTTCCTTTGGGGAGACAACAAGAGTGTGAGGGTTGGTTTTAATATTAATTTGGAATCCCAGTGTGGTTTCCTTTCAAACAGAAAATTGCTCCCCGTGCTGAATGATGCTGATGCATGCAGGGCTCAGAAAACAGCCTCGTGTCTTGTTTAGGCTTGGAAATTGGAAAAAATTCAAGCTATGATGAGTGTGTAGGTTTTGTGATTCTTTTTGTCGTGTCAGAGCCTTGGAAGATGAGGTGTCGGAGCGATTTCACGCTGGGTAATATCATGTCATTGCCAGGGTCTCTTTGGAAATGGAATTTGGGGTTTTCAAAGAACACAGGCTGCTAAATCAGCCTGCATGGAAAGCCAGGGTTTAGGGCTTGTAATTGTGACACTTCCATGAGAAGAGCAAAAACTGATGTGTAAGGTAGTGCTGCTGCCTGGAAGTGTCCCCCAAAGGTGTAGGACAGAATGGCCAATGGAGGAAAAATACCTTAGCAATTAAATCTGGTTGCTTAGGGTTTAAACCAACTCCCTCCACAGCAGCAGGGTAAGATCTTTCACTCCATTTGAATGATCAGGAGGTAAAACTAATGTCTGCTCTTCAGTTCCTTTTGCTGCCTATTAAAATCCACTTTTTGATACAAATGTTACCTTCCTCCATTAATCCTCAGTGGGCTTTTTACAAAAGGAAACTTTAAATCAGAGTTTGGGTCCTCTATGATAGAGTTCCATTTTGGGGCAAAATAGATTCCAGTTCAGTTTTCAAAAAGTTTGGAAATCTCTTGAGCTTTGAGAGAGGTGACTTTTCTTTTCTAGGATTTTTCTCCCAGTAAGGCACGTGGCACTTCTGTCAAAGCAGTGGTGACACTGCTACAATCTCATGATTGTCTTTGGTTCTGTGTGGATAAATCATAGAATCCTTGATTGGTTTGGATTAGAAAGGATCTTTTCATCCAACCCCCCTGCCATGGCCAGAGACCCCTTCCACTGTCCCAGGTCACTCCAAGCTCTGTCCAGCCTGGCCTTGGACATTTCCAAGGATGGGGATTAAAAGCGACCAAACTGTTTTTCAAACTGCCCAAAAATAAATCACAATTCTTTTGGATTTTTCCTTTAAACAGTGTTTTGCAATGCTTTTGAAAGAGGATCTGAGGGTATTTGTGTGTGTGCTCACAATGGAGCCATGAGGCAGATCCTGAGTGTGGCTCCAGTTAGAAAAGAGAGAAAATTTGACCAAGAAAATGTTCATTTCTACCATTTTCAGGGCAATGGAGTTTAGCCACATTCTCTTAAATTAAAAAGAAAAAAAAAACCAAAAAACCACAAACTACAGGCTGAATGGGACAGGGTTTGGGATGTAATAAAGATGAAACAGGTGTGACAAGCCTGGCCAGTTTTGGGGGGCATCCCTGGGGTTCTTGAGCCCCACTGAGCCTGGCTCAATGCCCCTTCCTGTCCTCGCTGGTTCTGCAGCTGAAGCTTCTAAACCCTGCATGCCCAGATTGCACCAGTTTGGGTTTGGGCATTTGTTCCCAGGATAAATATTTGTTATGGATCCCCAAGGCCTCAGCCTTCTGTTCCCTGCCTCCAGAAACTCCGTGTGCCATCAGCTGAGGACGTGGGTGGAATTGGCATTGTCCCCCTGCTGCAGCTCAGCTCCACATCACCTGAGCTCAGCTCCCTGCTCCCACTCCAGGCTGAGCTCAGCATCACTCAGGTGTTTGTGCTGCCTCTGGGATCTGTTTCCATCCCCAAAGCAGGAATCCTCCCAGGCAAGCAGTGAAGGAAATTGCCCTGCCCAGGGACACCAACACTGGTTTTGTTTTCATGGGGTTGAACCTGGAGCAGCTCTGTGGCTCTTTCTGGTGATGCATGGCTTTTCCCTGGGGGCTGTTTCACTTTTTAATATTTGATCATGTCCTGCAGATGGTCGTGTGGGCTTCCAAGGGATGGGCCAGGTGTTCTCCTGCACTCACACAGAGCATCCACTGAGAGAGTTATTGCCTCACTCAGCAAATGGATGTGGACTTATTCCTACACTCTGCAAATGAAACTGTGGGCTTTGTTTGGGCTGGTTGTTTGGGCTGAAATCCTTCAAAATGAACCCTTGAATTTTTCCATAGAGGGCTGAAGCAGAGGTTTCCTAGCACCTAAAATAGCATTTGTGGAAATGATGGCACACCACCTCTGCCCCTGTGTGAGCAGGGAGGCAGAAGGCTGAGATATGGAATATTTTTGTGGAATCCTGTAAAAAATATGTTGATCATAGGAACAATAGAGCAGCTGCAGCTTCTCACTCACACAGGACCCTTCTCCCCTGGGCTGGAAAGGGGACAGAGCCTGGGCAGGAGCTCAGGTGAGAACAGGTGAGAGCAGAGCGATGGCAGCTTTGAGTGATAAAGAAAAAACCCACTAAAATCCTTGAGTTTCCTCTCTCCTCCTTTCCCCTAGTAATTTCTGAAGGAGCCTGGCTTAGGAGAAGGTTTTGGCAGATGAAATTGTTCTCTCTGGGAGCCGGTGAGGAGAAGGGGGGATGGTTCATTTGAGGTGCCCTCCCTGGCACTGACAATGAGCAGCTGAACGCATCAGTGGCTGCAAATAGCCTGGCTGCTCCTCCCTGCTCGGACAAAAACCCGCGGCCTCGTTAGCATTTGGTGCAGCTTGAATGCTGAACTTCTTTCAGATTTCGGGGCTGAGTCGGGAAGTCTTTCCCTCTCTCACACACTCATGAATTTGCAGGCTGGGGATGGGTCTTTAGGAGGAGGGATGGGAGGTTTGGCTGCTCTAACTGATTTATTTGTCACTGAATTACCAAAGTGACCCGAGCAGAGGTGGGATAGCAGCAGTTTGGGGGAGCTGGTCACACATTCCAGCTGCTGAGCTCTGGGGCACAGCACTGAGCCAGGCACAGTGGAGGGGAATGTCCATTTTCAATGGCTTCACACAAGACAGAGAGGTTTAATTTAGTGGAAGAACGTGGATAACAAACTTGCCCTATTCACTGGCAGCGTGATCCGTGGATTAGATGGATTTCATGTGTGACTAAATATTCATGTATGAATGGCTGTGGTCTGAAATCAGAATCCTGCCCAACATGGAACTACATCTGAGCCCTCTCTGCAAATCTGAATTAAACAGGAAAAGCAGCCATGCGCTCGGGGAAAGAGCTTGTTCTCAAATCAAATCAAACATTAAAAGCTGAATAAATGCTAAAAATTAGGTTTTGATGAGAAAGCTTTTTTTTAACTAGGTCTGTGAGGAATTTTGGGGATGGTGCTCCTTCATTTCCTGCAATGAAAACATTCCCGAATTGAGGCAATTTTTTGAGCATGACCATTTATTTCAAATGAAGGGATTAAAAAAGCTTTGGGAAAGCAGAAGGTGTGAGCTGAAATGCAGAATGCCACAATTGCTGCTGTGAAATCTATAATTCAATCTT
This sequence comes from Serinus canaria, assembly GCF_022539315.1. Taxonomy (NCBI): domain Eukaryota; kingdom Metazoa; phylum Chordata; class Aves; order Passeriformes; family Fringillidae; genus Serinus; species Serinus canaria. The sequence continues at coordinate 2,717,800 of NC_066326.1, read as the reverse complement.
GCTTTATCATCCTGAGCAAAAGATGGATTTCTAGTAATGGATTGTCAGTTTTAAACTGCGCTGTAGCTTTTTGTAATAAGCACAAGTAGATTCTTGTCAACCAGACATGCAACATTTTTCTACACAAATATTTTCCCTTGTAACCTTCTGTCCTGGTGCCTGCCTTTTTTACCATGAGCCCACTCTTTGTGAGGATATTTTCTCACATCACCCAGCATGAGGGGTGAAGGACTGAGAGTAAAATGCTTTTGCAATTAAAATTATCCAGTTTCAGTTGAAATCGTCCTTATTTATGCAGGGCAGATGCTCGTCATAATTTATTCAGTGATTTCTCTTTCTTCTGTACCTGCAGCCAGGCCTTGCAAGTCAGAGGTTATAACCCTGCAAAGAGGAGCCAGTAATTACACCTGCCAGCATCTCCCCCTGGCCACTGGCACAATCCCCCATCCAGGATAATTGACAAGGAGCTAATAGGATAAGCTTTTGTTTCTTTGGGTTGTTTTCCTGTGTTTTCCCCCTGCTCAGCAAGGGGAAATCCATTAACTGCTGAGGCTCCACCAGGAATGTGCTGCTGGGCACACAAGGACTGAGTCCTTGAAGCAACGGGGAAAGGACAAACATCTTTAAGAGGGAGAAATAGATGTCTTTCATCCTCTCTTTGACATCTGAATTCCCAGCTGGCTGGCTGCTGGAGCTCAGCCCGTGCTGGAGCTGCCCCAGAGGAGCTGCAGATGCCATATGGGCTCCACCTGAGCTGGGCTGGGCAACAGGTTTTCTCTGGGGCCAGCTCAACAAGGCACAGCTCCCGGGTTTGCACTCGAGGAGCCAACACAGCAGCTGTGTCTGGGACAGGAGGAGACCCCTGGGCCTGTGGGGAGCACGGAATCCATTCCCTGAGAGCTGAGGGATGAACTGGAGCACCCGACATCCTTTTATTGCCTTGGCAGGGTCTGTGCACAGCCTGGTCAGAGCAAGCAGCGCTGGCTGCTCGAGGCTGTCACAGCCAAGGTGTGAGTCCTGAGGCCAGGGAAAGGCTGGGTCAGGGGCAGGGGATAAATCAGAGCTCAGGACACCCAGTGGGATGTGGGGAGTGAGGATATCCAGCACTGCTGAGCAGGTTTGTGGTTTACACCCCAACCTGACCTGTGGAGTTGCTCTGATGGGGCAGGTCCTGCTCAGGCAGAGGGGAGAAGGGAACAGGGATCTTTCCCCTCCCCAGGCCAGATCCACAGCCATTTGTCTGCATTTCAGTCAACTTCCAAAGATGAAATTGAACCCAAAATTTCCCAGGAAAGAGAGACCTTTGTGGGTCAGGGAGCAGCAAGGGTGTGATCAGTGTTTGCTGATGGTTGGCTCTAAACCCACCCCTCCCTCAGTCTGGGGATGTTTTTAATGTGCTTTGCCAAATGCCTCATTCCCTTCCTGCATTTCACCTTCTAGGGCTGCCTCTGGTAATGCCTCTGGTTTGGCTTTTCTATGTTTCCCATTCTGTGCTGCTTTAGTGTGAGGGTCTGGGTTCATATTATGGGATGGTGAGCTCTGTGCACAGAGCAGGGAGACAAAACAATTCCTGCTCCAGCTGGGCACCAAGGACAAATGAGCCCAATCTCAGCCCAGGAGCACAAACCCCGTGGGCTGGAGAGAGAAAAACAAGCAGGGTGGGAGTGCCTGGGCTAAAGCTGGGCTGGGACAATGAACTGCAAGGTGGGAATGGAGCAGAGCTGATCCCAGGGAGAGACCCCGTGCCCGGCCGGGCATTTTGGGGCCATTTTGGGTCATCTTGGGTGCAGCCCTGGCTGGGCTCTGGTGCTGCCCAAGGTGGGTCCATGGAGGAGATCCTTTGGATAAATCCCTGCTTTATTCTGGGACTCTGCTCTGGGTCAGCCTGCACAGGGCATCAGTGGCAGTGCAGTGTCAGTGTCACAATGTCACATCCCTCATCTGCTCTTCAGAGCCACCTCAGAGCTCTCCTCAGTGCCACATTCCTCCTGTGCCTGTTCCCTGGGGGTTTCAGGTTTGTTCCCCAGCAATCTCCCCCACACTGCTCCATGCTCTATCAAGGTGTGTTAAAAGTTCTGAATGATGTTATTGACTCGTATTATTTGTGTCTAAAATATGCAAACCCATGAAGTCAAATCACCTGCCGGTTTCCTGCTGAATTTCGCTTCCAGACCAAATCCTGATACCTTTGAAAGAGCACAAAAAATGGGTTCTAAATAGCTCCTGGGAGAAAAAAAATCAAAATTATGAATAAGGATGTTTCAAACCCTTAAACCATCTGCATGCTGCCAGCTTACCTATTGTGCCTTTAATTTAAAAGGAATGCTAAAATGAGTGCAAACACTGGAAATTGTGGCTCTCTGTGGAATACTAATCCCTAATATTTGCATATTTCTGACACTTCAAAATTCCCCAGACTCTCATTCCCCCTTGCTCCCGTCAGGGCAGTTTTGAGGATGTTCTGTGGTTATGAGTAAGGAATGAGAGCTGAGGGGATCTCATCAGGGTGCTCTGTGTGACTTGGAGAGCCTCCTGTAATTTTGGGATTTGGCTGAATGAAATCAATACTCCATCTTTTAGCATTTAGGGAGGCTGTAAGAGCCATGATTCCATCAGGAATGCAATGGGATTTTCTTTAATCATCCTCTTTCTGTGTCCTGTTTCACATTGCCAGTGAGAGGGACACTTATCCTACAGCCAGTTCCTAAAACCAAACAGAGTCAGGATCAGGCTCAGCTCTTCCCAAAACACCTGGATAGGATGGTCTGGGTACCAGAAGGTGAGAATTTTTGGAACAACTTGGAATTTGTATTTAAGGCTGGCTTTTCCACCGTTTCTTCTGCCTCAGGTGGCTGTTGGCTAAGAGGCTCTCCTCTCTGGATCTCAGAAAAAAGGATTTTCTAAGAGGAATCCAGGGTGGACCCTAGGAAGGATCATTCTGCTGCTCACCTGGGAATGGGTTTTGAGGTGTGTTGCTGTAATCTGCAACAAAATTGGGTCCTGAGAACTGTGTTTTGGGGAGAAACCAGTGGTATCAGCTTGGCCTTGCTTGGCTGCACTGAAGAATTTTGCCTAAAAATCAAGGCAAGAATAAATCAAGTACAGAGAATAAAAATCAATGTGAACTTCCAAGCTGAAATGGATGTACATAGATCTACACAGATGCAAAAGCAAAATGTCCCCTTTTGGAACTTGCTCCCACACCAATTCCACACTGCTGCAGATATTTATTCCTCATTTTACCCATTCATTTCCACTGCAGGATTACCAAGGCCCAGAACTTCTGCTGGGCTTTATCAGACCTTATCTCCATCACCCTCTCCACCAGTTCAGAAGGATGTGACTGCAAGCAATTAACATTTTGATGCACTTCACCACGCAATTGCCAGCCTTTATTTTCTTCCCATTAAAATCATTGGCTCGGTTTACAGCTGGCTTGGTTTTTAATCTGGTTTTTGCTATTCCTATGGTAATGGAATCCATTCAATTAACACTCTGCTGGCTGGAGGGGAATACCAATCATTGAGCAAAGCCTGTTTGCCCTGGCCAGGCCTGGAGGAGGGGTTGCTTTTTGCTCTGTCAGGGGTAATAATTTGGAAATTTGATGCTGCCAGGACCTTATTTTGTGATGAATCCAGGTAATTGCTGGGTTTCACTTGGCTGTTGGTGTGGGGAACCTCTGTGTTAGGACTCTGGAGTGTAAAAGAGACAGTTTGGCTTTGGCTTTGTATTTGGTGGTTTGGGTATGGTTTGGGGGTATTTTGGAGGGAGAGCATGTAATATTTTGGAGGTTTGGTGTTTTTCTGGTTGGTAGTGGGGTCTTTGTTTCTTTTGGATTTTTGGTGGGGTTTTTTGTTGGGTTTGTTTTGTTTTTGTTTTTTTAATTGAATCAACCTTTTTTTTTGTACAGCAAAAGAAGCCTGGAGAAATGTGTTTGAATTCTGCAGCCCTGCATTGTGAGGAGATGAATAGCATGAAAGAACAGAGCAGAAACCAGTGAACCTGAGGTAGACTTGAACTTTCTGGACTCCTTTTGTTGTAGATTTCCTGGGAGGCACCTCATTGTTGGCCAGTGCTCCTGAACAGGCACCTGGGGGGAAGCAGACCTTTAATGCTGCAAGAAAAATAGTCACAGAATTTGACCAGGATAAGGAATCTTCCTGCCCAAGAGGGAAGAAATCCCAGGAGGGGAGTGCCAGCCCTGGGAGATGCCTGGAATTGGAGCACAATTATTTGGGAATCACTGGGCATCTGTCACTGACTGGCACCCAACAAGTCGTCTCTGGCTGCCTCCACATCCTGTTCTTTCCTTCCCAGCTGCTTCAGAAAGGATGAGGATCATGGCCAGTGTCCCTTTTCCATCTTTAATGGTTCTGTTTTGCAGAGAAAGCAGATCTGGGGGCTCAAACCCTCTGGTATGTATTCATTCAATGGTTGGACTTGATGATCTCAGAGGTCTTTTCCAGCCTTAGCAATTCCATGATTCTGTGGAAACAGTAACAGGCTAGATAGGAATAAATCTGCCCTGCCTGAGATCCTGTTCCAAATCATGGTGTGAGCTCCACTGTTTTAGTAATCAGGTGGAAATTATGATATTTTTTCTTTTTCTGGGGAAGAAAAAAGCAACAGACAAACTTAAGAAAACACGAAAATTTAACATAAAATGCAAATTAGGTTTTGTTTTCCCAAGTCCTGTTCTAGCAAACCTCAGTGCATAATTCACAGGAGTTTCACACTCAGCCCCATTACACAGCTGCTGTGTGTTTCAGGAGGAGAACCCACCAAATGCTTCCTCTTTGCAAATCTCACAGAACCCAGGGTGATTTTCAGTTTCACCACAAAACAGGAGACCCACGCTCCCATGGTCTTGAATTTTGTGGTTGGAATGTTTCGTTGCCAGAGGGGGGGAAAAAAAAAAAGGCAAAAAAAAAAAGCTGAACAGGCTGTTCAATTAAAATCAATGGAAATTTTCCCAGGGACTTCAGTGGAACTGAACGTGGGCACCAGATCTGTGAGCACGGCTGGAAATGGCCCGTGGAGAATTCCAAGGCAGGCAGCTTTGAACTGGGAGTGAAATAAAGGGGAAGCTGAGTGCAAGTGGCTGCCAGTGGGGCTGGGATAAGGCAATGTGCAAACACTTCCTCTGATAGCCCTGAATTGGCTGCAGTTCAGTGGGATTTTGATGAGGAGCACATGGAATTTCCAGTCCATCTTGCAGAATTGCTGCAAACTGTGAGGGGCTGCAGGCACCTCCTGGGATTGGCTGTGTACACAGAGCCTGTGCAAAGTCCAGATTTCCAAAAACTGGAAGAAATTGGGACACACTGGAGTGGAATATTTGCCAAATTGGAGTTTAATGAGAAAGTGGGAATGGAGGAGGCATCGAATGGAGGAGGCATCAAAGCCTCTGTGAGAAGCAGAAAGAAGGAATGTGGAGGGCTGCAGACAAACGTGGGGTGTCCCCAGCCAGCACCTCGCTCAGGTGGGTGCTGTTTGCAGGGCAATCCCTGAGCTCACCAAGGTCCATTTTGCTTTTATTTTCAGAATTATGCTCTGCTTCACTTGTGCAAACATCAAGGACAGCAATCAGGCAGATGCTGGGGCATTTACAGCACCACAAAGCTGGTGTACATGGTAATTGTGGTACACACAGTAAATGTGGTGCTAAAAGAAAAGTATTTTAATATTCTTTTCTCATTATCCCTTCATTTCTTCTCTTTCATCTCTGTTATTCTGGGGTGGGTGAGGTGCTGTTCTACCTCACTGCTTTAAAAACCACTCTGTTTGCATGGCAGTGCCTAACTTAGGGGACAGTGAGGATCCCTTCAGGAATTCCCTAAAAGGTAACCTTAATTAATTATTGTTTCCAGCTGTATGGAAATGTGCCTGCCCCGGCAATGCTGGGGATGTTCCTGAATGGTGACAACGTTGTCCTCCACCTCCTGAGCATAATAACTCTTGATCTTTCCTCTTTCAGCACGTGGAGGGGCTGAGCCTGTCCCTGAATGTCCCTGCATGTGCTTGCCCTCATAAATTATATCTGCACAAAGCATTTTCTCTGTGATTTTGCTTCAGGAAAAGGCAGGAAGCACATGCAGTTAATAACAGCTCCAGCCCAGACCTGATCATCAAAGCTGTCCTGGATTTTAGAAAACCTCACAGAAGGTAACAGAGCCATGGCTTTCGCAGGTGGAATTTAATCCAAATTAAAGAGTTGCAATGTGCAGTGTGGATCAGCCCAGGACTGGCTGGACGAGGCAGGTGAGGGAGAGCAGGGGGAGCTCACCCAGCTGCTATAAACTGATTTCTGCCCCCAAGGAACCTGTCAGGAGATGCTGTCAGTGCCTGCACTCTGCAGTGACAGGATTTGTCTTTATTCCCCCCAAATAATGTGCCTGCCTGTGTTTTCAAGAGGGATAGAGGATTGTTCTGTAGCTCACAAATGACAGTTCTGTTCACTGGCAGGGGTTTGTTTGGATGAAGATTGCAGCTAAAGCCATGCTGCCTGAGCCCAGATGAAGCCTCTGGACACCAGGTGATTTGGAGCTGGGCTGTGGCCACACACCAGCCCAGGCTGGCTTTAATGAACCTGCTGGCACCTCTGGGTGTCCTGGAGGACCATCAGCTCCTCACCCTCTCTGCTGCTGAGACAAACTTCTGCATCTGTTCTGGTCCCTTTATTTGGGGGGGGTATTGTATTTGTGGGTGCCCCTGGCAGGGAGGAATGATGAATCTGGCTCCATGCTCTCAGAAGGCTCATTTATTATTTTATGGTACTGTATTATATTAAAGAATGCCATACTAAACTGTACCAAAGAATGCAGAAAGGATACAGACAGAAGGCTAAAAGATGATAATGAAAACTCCTGACTCTCTGCAGAGTCCTGACACAGCTTGGCCCTTATTGTCCATTAAGTCAAAACAATTCACATGGAACCAAAGGTGATCCCAGGCAGGTGTGAGGGCTGTCCCTGTCTGGGCAGTGTGGAAGCCCATGGGCTGGTGAGGGGGTTTCCATTTGCTGCTTTTTAGGGCAGGATAAATTACAGGTCTGCCTAAAAGGGTGGTGCCAATGGGGAAAATGTACACTGGTCACTGCTTCAGGAGGATGGATGACAAATTAGAGGATGAGTTTGTGTTGGAAAAGACCTTAAATCCCAGCCAGTGCCACCCCTGCCATGGCAGGGACACCTCCCACTGTCCCAGGTGCTCCAGCCCCAGTGTCCAGCCTGGCCTTGGGCACTGCCAGGGATCCAGGGGCAGCCCCAGCTGCTCTGGGCACCTGTGCCAGGGCACAATTCCTAATATCCCATCTAAACCCACTTCTACACACTCACACCTTTCCTTTTCCTTTGGGGATGTTGTAGAGGGTCCTGCTCAGGGCCAGAGTTCCCTGTAATGAATTTTAGAGACAAGGAGCTGGGTCTGTCCTGAGGAGATGCTGAGCCTTCCTCAGAGAGGGAGAACATTGCAGGGGTTTCTTACACTTCCTTTACTCCCTGTGAAAAGTCACAATTTTCTTCTGAGTTGCTGAGAAATTCATGGCCAAACCCCTAAAACCCAACCCCAGAAATCTGATGGTGTGGGGATGAGACCAGGCTGAGTGTGTGCAGTGGGAAATCCCAGCACTGAGCTCAGGCACGCTTTACCGGTGCAATAATTTGGATTTCTTTAGCACGAGATTAATATAAAATACTTCTAGAGAAGGAAAATCAGCTGGTTCTCAAAGCCCCAGCACTTGGCATCCCAACAGTTTGTACTGATGGCTCCAGGCTGACTATATTTTTTCTTGGCCATTTATGCTGCTCAGCCCAAAGTAGGAGATATCATTTGTACATTCATGGAGAGAATGAAAAGTTGGCTTCCAGCTGGATCTCAGGGCTCCACAGAAGGACTCTTGCTGTGGCCTGGTGCAATGTTGTTCTTTTAGCATCAGATTTGAGCTCTAAAACTCCTCATTACAAGAGGCATTAGTTCAATTCCATTTTCAGTGTTATTTATTGTTATTTCTGAAGCTATTATTTGGTGCATAACGTTATTCCTTAGACAGTCAGCAGGTCTGAACTTGAAAATGTTGAGATGCAAATTGCTGATATCTGGCACTGAATATGTATGTTTGAAACCAAACTCTGCTACTTGTGAATAATCATTACTCTTAGCTCTGAAATCTCCAACTGTTTAAAAGACAAAGTTCATTAAGTTAATTACAATTTCTTGATGGCAAATCATCTTGTTGGCAAAGTCACTCTCTATGGGAGAGCAAAAAAGCTGCAGCGTAATCAGATGCTGCCCCAGAAAATGTTTAAAAAGGTAAAATGTTAGAAATTAGTGCATTTTTAACTCAGGGCAAAGGCAGTGTGTGACAGTCCCAGGTTCTCTGTGTCTTTCCTTTTGTCAAACAATTGATTTTTGTGTATTGTTTTTAAGTCAGCCACTACAATGGGTAATTCATCATCACCGGGAGATAGAAACTCAAGCAGTCCCCAAAAATAATTGAATTTTTCAGAAATTCTCTAAGGGGGTGAAAAATCCATAACAGCCATTAAATCCTGCTCTTTGTAGAAGGAATATGAAATATTACAATTATGTTCAAGAAGAAAAAAAAAAAACCCCTCTTTAATTCCAGTTGCTGAATCCAGCAGGAATAATTCGGTGTTTTGTTATGCTGCTCTACGGTTTCAATGGAATTGGAATGGAAAAATGTGATAACACATATCAAAAGATGTCATTTATAAAGGGAGAGAGGAAGCTGTTTAGGAATTCCAGACTGCCAAATGCAGGAGATTACAGCCTGGATCTGGAGCTGGGCTGGATCTGCACATGAATTGGTGCTCCACAAATGAGGAAGCGTTTGGTGCCCGCCCTGTTCTGGCATTTCTGTGGGATCTTCATTTTTAGAGCATCTCCAGATCTCCTTTGATCTCTGCCCAGCTGGGATTGCCAGGATTCACTGTGCAATTTCAGGCCACGGGAAGGAGAAATATCCACCTTGGAAAACCCATCTGCTCTTGGCAAGGTCACGGTGCAGGAATGGCACCAAGAGCACCAGGAGGATCCGCATTTGAGCTCTTTATCAACAAGATGTTTCGAGGCAAGTATTAACAAGAATGTTTCCAAAACACATGAGAGAATGAAGACAGCTTCTCCAAGGTATTTTATTCCTTCCCTCATAGCTGTAGGATTTGAGTTGCCCATCATCTTCAAAAATGGATCAAAATTCTTTATAATTGTGGTGTTTGTCAGGAAGACTTGAGGTCTGGGGGTCACACCCTGAATATTTGTTATCCAGGAGAGATATCACAAACATCCGTGCTTAAAAAGATTAAATAAGATTAAATATGATTAAATATCTTAAGAGTAAAAATCTGGGCTCACAAAGATTAGGAGAAGGATCCATGTTTTTGGAAATGGGCTTACACTGGCACGGGTTAAATGGGAAAGGAAGCAGATATTGAGGAGTAAATAGAGCTGTGGTAATTTATTACAAGCTGTTTTTTCTATATACATAATAGCATGCTGTAAAGCAATAGATCATGGGAGATGAAGCCATAGCATGACAAGATGGATCATTTAAGATATTAAATGATGCTTTTCTGTGTACTGTTGTTATCCAAAGTCTATTAAAAAAGTATCGGACGGGATATTTTTTCCCATCACTCTTGCGTGCTTAGACCTGGCTTAGAAAATCCACTGCATCATTAGCTCCAGCCTGAGTTCAGCTTTTAGAACAGTTTACAGTTCTGAAACCATTTCATTGAAAATTGTCATTTTATTGGTGTGTATTAGGGAAAAAAATCATTTGGGAACAAAGGAAGGAAGTGCCCATGCTGTGTTACAGATCCATAGCCAGGTCTAACAGGAAAATGGTGTGGTTTGAGTTCAGGTACCAAGATTTGATTTTGTGTTGGCTCTTGAGATGCTTCCCCTGGCTGCTGTGGGGGATTGCTCTCTCTCAAAGAGGGCACAAACCCCAAACTCTGTGTGGGGCAGGGTGGGGACACGATGCAGGAGCCTGAAGGGAGGAGCAGTTCCTTTTGAAGTCCTCTGTTGATGCTCCAGGCTTGGTTCTCAGTGTGGACACACCTTGAAGGCAATAAATCCCAGAATCCCAGAATGGTGTGGGTTGGAAGGGAGGTTAAAGATCACCCATTCCAACCCAGCCATGGGCAGGGACACCTTCCCATGGTGTCACCTTCCCACCTGGACCCCAGGGTGCTCCAAACCCCAGGGTCCCACTGGCCTTGGAGACTTCCAGGGATGCAGCCAGAATATTTATTTTAATTTAAACCCAGAGTTATTTCTGTGGTAGCCAAGAAAATATTCACTAGGTTTGACATTATCTGTCAGATTTTATCTGAACCTGTCCCTAACATCACCCCCAGTTCTGGCTTGAGGGACTGTCACAAAGGAAGGGTCACTGAGCTGCCACCCTCACTGCCCCCCTTGGAGAAAGGGAAGAGTGACTGCCAGTAATACCCTTGGCTTTATGAAGTGGAAACATCTTTATTTACAAAGGGCACTGGGATCATAAATTTGAGGCAGGGTTGATGGGGAATTGGGTTATAACCTGAGGGGGGGAACAGTGCTCACTTCCAGCCACCCAGCTCCAGCTGAGCTTGGCTCTACCACAGCAAATCTTAATTAAACCATGAGCTCTCATTTCTGGCTTCTCCCAAATTTTTGTCAAGGGCTGTCTTGCACTTTATTTTCCTGCTCCTTGTGTCTTGAGGCGTTCTGTGTTTCTGAGGGGCGTTATGAGAGGTGGGATTGTCTTCCACTGAGGAATTACCTACTAGCCAGTGCTGAAGGAGGGATATAGGATTTCATGGACCAGCGGGCTAATACGATGTGAAATCCTATTTTCCTATCATCCAAGGGTCTACAGAATTCCAAGTTAATGTACTTTATATTACATGGTTGCCACCTGTTTATATTACCAGTAGTTTGAATATTTAAGCATGACACACTCCATTTCCTACCAATTTGTCTGTATTTCCAGAATGGATTCTCCCAGTGTTTCCATACTTAATTTTTTTGTCTCCTTCTTCCCCCTCAAATGAGTATTGTGGCCTAACATGACTACATTTAAATTTCCATTAAAAAATTATTTGTTCAGAGCACAGATTTAATTGGTCACACCCTTACCTGGCGTAAATCAACGCAAGCAGCATTAATCCTAACAAGATTTCTCACCAGCTGAGGGTCTGCTCCTGTGGATTTTTGTGTTTTCAAAGCCGGGGAAGAGCAAATCTTCAAAACCCATCTTTGAAGACGGCTCCCTTTGAGCTGAAAAATCCCATTCTGCCATCACATGCACATTTGGGGAACATGGTAAATCTCACGTGAGCAGCCCCTGGGTTGGGTGCATACATTTAAATGTGTGATGATCCCAGGGCCCGTGGAGCACAGGAGGGTGGGAGGGTGGGTGTGAACACCCCGACTCACACGGGGTCCTTGGATCATTCCTGCATCTGGACTAATAAATGGCAACTGCAGTTAATGGAGAACAATGAATCCTGGAACAAAGGGGGGAAATCTCAGCGCATCTGCTGAGGGGAAGATGTGCCGAATACTGATTAGCAAAGAGATCTGGGAGTTGTTGGGGAAAATCTCTAAAGCATTCAGCTTAATGTGCAACTGCAGAGAAAAGGGCAAGCGGAGCGCTGGCTTGTAGTGCTGGGGGAAGGCAATATAAATCAAAGCAGCTGCCTTTGTTTCCATCAGGCATTGTTTTGACATCACCCAAAGAGCTGAACTTTATTTGCTATTGGCCACTCTGGCTTCAGAAGGATGTATTTCTTACTGGAGGGGATTTGCTGTGCACTAGAGTAAATTACCATCTCCTGCGTTTTAAGATAACGCAGAGGAAGAAACAGAACAAAAATCAGCTCATTAAGAAGTAAAGGGACCACTCTGATTGGGGCAATTGTTGTCAGAGAAGAGCAGTCTGCAACTTGACCTGAAGTTCAACTCCAGGAAGAAGAGAGGATGTGGAAATGTTCCCTAAAACGTGGTTCATTCAGATTGAGAAATAAGTGTTTTGTTGAAAATCTCATTTTGTGCAACTCTAAAACGATGTGAGTTATCACTACAAACACAGTTTGTAGTAGATAGAGGAAAATGTAACTGCTGGGGAATGAAAACACCAGAATAATGAGCTCAGTGCTCTTATCTGCTTACCAGCATTTGGATTTGGTCAGGTTTTAATTTTACAAGATTCCCAGACCAAAGGAGGGACGGTGCTTAACCCAAAACTTCCAGCAGGACCTGCTGCAGCTTTTGGATCCCATTCTCTCAGAGCTGCCATCACAGCCCCTTGCACAGAGAAGTTGTTGGTTCAGCCATGAATAATCCCTGCTGCTTGGAAACCTGGAGTGCAAAATTCCAGCTCAGATTCAGCCCCAGGGGCTGTAAAATGAGACATAAAGGAGGTGTTTTAAAGAATAAGTTTTTGTGCTATCTATTCCTGCATTCAACGGGGATATGGGAACCCAACACATTTTGTAATGGCCTCAAGTTCACCAGGGGAATGTTAGATATTAGGAAAAATTTCTTCACTTAAAACGTGGCCAGGCATTGAGACAGCCTGCCAGGGAAGAGGTGGAATCACCATCCCTGGAGGGATTTGACAGATGTGTGGATGTGGCACTTGGGGGCAGAGGTCAGTGGTGGCCCTGGCAGTGCTGGGGGTGTGGTGGACTCAGTGATCTTAGAGGGCTTTCCCAGCTTTAATGGCTCCTTGATTTTTACTGGATTGGAAAAAAGATCTGGACTATTCATACTCTTTTCTTCTTTATACTCTTTGAGCTTTAAGTCCCTCCCATGGGCTTGTTAAAAATTACTCTGTTGTCTCCAAAGCCTTCTCCAGACCAAGGAAACTGAAGGTGTGGCAGGAGCAGCAGCTCTGAGTGCCCTGTGTGGCTGTGCTGTGTTTGCAGTGCAGCTGTGACAGCACAGATGTGTTCCCTCTTCCTTGGGTAACTCTTCCCAGAATCACTGAGGTTGGAAAATCCCAACAGGACCCAAACTGTGCCTGATTTCCACATTGAGGAGTGAGTGCCACCTCCAGCCCATCCTTGGACCCTCCCTGGGCAATTCCAATCCCTGACCATGCTTTCCATGAGGAAATTCCTGCTGATGCCCCCCTGACCTCCCCTGGCCCAACCTGTTCCCTCTCCTCCTGTCCCTGTTCCTGGGAGCAGAGCCCAATCCCCCTCTCCTTTCAGGGATTTGTGCAGAGCCTCATTTTCCCATTTTCCATTTCTGTCCAGCCCCCAAACCTCTCAGAACATCCCAGCACCACCAACCACCTGGTGGAGGCACTTCTCACCTTCCTGTCTGTCCATCCCCTGTCTCAGTCTCTGACTCTGATGTATTATTTTTCAGAATTATTTCAATTGAAGTCAAACAACGGGAATAAATTAGAGAAGAGTGGTGAGCTGAACAGTTTTCACTTTAACAGTATTTTAATAATCAGCAAAGTCACCCATGTATAGTAATGATAAATTGCTTTGCTACAGGGTAATATAAACTTTACAAGTATAATAAATATTTCTGCTTGGCCAAGAAAACTGAAAAACTGGAAACTGCTTAAATATGTGCATCAGAATGAATGAAGATGAAAAACTGGGGAGTATTTTAAAAATAGGTTATGTTTTTTTGTAAATTCAATCTCAACCTGTCTTTTAGAAATAGGGATTTGGGTCACTGATGTGTTTATGGTCTAGCTGAAATCGGGGAGATTTTGGTATCACATAGGTACAAAACTCAGATTTATTTCTTTTCATTTTGCTGTTATTGAGATGGGATTAAAAGATTCAGGGTTATTTAAAAGAAATATGCCCATTTCAGATTTTCAAGCTGGAGATTTGCTTGAAAGCAATTTGAGACAGTGTGGTGTCACACTGTGTTCTTGAGTCAATAAAACCCACTTTTTCATAGGAGAGATCTTTTTTTTGGAGAGTTACAGATGTGATCCACATTACAGACAGTATTTATTAGAGACAGAATGAGATTTTAATAACAGCCCTGCAAAATTACTTGTTAGAAGTTCCCACTTCCCATCAGCAGCCAGGGGATGAGAGAACTTAATACTGGAATAGCCTGGTATGAAAATACAGGTAAGAAACCCAGAAAATGGTAATGCTAATAAAATTAATAATAATTTTATTAGGTCCTTTCATCCCATTTATGGTTGGTTGGAAGTTAACAGGGAGAAAAGGAAGAGCTTCACCCCACTTGAGAACTGGGATTGCAGGCTGGCTTCCAGCTCTGCTGTCAGTGCTTGTGACACCAGCCTCTCACTCATTCCTCAGAGGACATTTCCCAGCTTTATTCATTTTTCTTCCCAAAGTTATTACATTTCTCTCCTGCTAAGAACCATCTAACTTCAGTCAGAGCATCCAGCTGCAGCAGCCTGGTTTTCATCTGTCTCTTTTCCCCCTGGATGCTGTCAGTCACTTCCATCTCAGCAACCCTTTATACCAGACCTGTTTCATCCAGGCTTTCCCAATATTTTAAAGAGAGATGCAGGTTTTTATATGACTTTAGAATAAATGCCAGGGCGTTCCTGCCTCTCCCTGTGTACATTTCCAACGTGGTTTTCTTTTCACTGGCTTGTATTGATTTTTCCTGTGCATCTTTTGTTTCACTTTGTTGGTAGAAGTGGTGGACGGGGAAAAAAGCTTTCCAGTTTCTGCTTCTGGTTTTATTTCTTCATCACCTTTTCCTTTCTTTCTGTCTGCATCCCAGCTCTGTCTCCACAGGAGTGACAAGGCACTGCTGAGGGTTGATGTCACCAGTATTTGCACTTCCTCTGAGAGGGACAAATGTCAGGGAAACAGGTGCAGAATAATCTTCTGCCAACACCATAATCCCCATTGTGAAAGATCTTTGCAAGGTCAAATCATAACAAAGGATTTGTACATTTTCCAGGTCTGGCCCTGGAGAAGAGTGGCATCATTCAGCTTATCCTTAGGACAAGAGCTGGAAATCTGAATTGACCTTTTGATCTCAACTGTAAGTTTGAAACGAGATCTTGCTGATTGTCTCCTCCAGTTTTGTTTTATATTTCCTTCTGTATTCTTTGATATCTGGGTATGACTCCTGGAGGTGCAATTCCTGCCAGGATTCTGCAGAATTCTGTCTTTGCACCAAATAAACAGAGGGTGCTGTGCTGCAGGAGGGTTTTGGGTGCCATTCTGGTTCATTGCCCTCTTCTCCTGACTTTTCAACTCTGTTGAATAATTTCACTCGTTTCTGATTTGTGTCAACGCTGCGGACAAAAATCCTTCTCTGAGATGCAGCAGCTTTTTAATTCCTGTGTGAGTTTGTGGCAGATAAGACACTCAGAGCTGGGAGGACAAAACTGAGAGCAGGTTTGTGTGCTGGGGTCAGAGCTGGGAGCACAGACCCCTTTCCATGCCCTTTTGGGGAGCCAGTGCTCCGTGTCTTTTGCAGCTCAAATTGACTTTGTTGCAGGAAGTTGCACATTCAGGAGCCTAATATCCAAATAAAGATGATTAAAGGGAACAACTGCAACCCATTCACTCCCTCATTTTGTGAGAATACACACAGACTCGAAGCTTGATTGCCAGGGATGTTCAAGAGGCACTTAGAGCACTCTGAAATTGTCTGTGCACGGCATTGATGCCATTGGGACCAAACCAGCTCCCTGTCCCCCCTGGGCAGCCTGGAGGTGGCTGCAGAGTGAGCCAGGAGGTCCTGCCAGGTGTGGGGCTCTGTTGGTGACCTGATCCTGCCCCTTCCACCCAGCGGTCACAGCTCCCTCCTGCTCCATGAGAGGTGGGGAAACCCTTGGGGCAATTTTGGTTTGTGATGTGATTTGTGATGTGATTTACTAAGAACACAAAATTTCATCTTTTCTGTCAGGAAGAGGAAATGATTTTATGAAGTTCTCACTTGGTATGGAACCCAGGGAACTCCATTTCTTTCTTTATTTTCTCTTAGCCAAGGATGAATCCACGGATCCTTGCTCAGAAGGGAGGTGGGTCACACCCTGCTCTCTCTGGAAAGGCCTCTGATGGTTCTTCCACTTCTTTTTCTGCTCAAAACTCCCATTTTATTGCTCTTGCTGCCATCAATAGTGCTGGTATTCCTGCCTGGCACAGCACAAGCCTTTCCTGGCGGGGCAGTAAGAGATTCCCAGAAGGAGGAACTCACAATTCCCACCCACATTGGGAACACCTCACGTCCCCTCTCTGTTTGCACAGGAGAATGGTGCAGGCAGTGGGGATTAATTAGGATTGATTCCTGCTGTCTCTGTGGCACACATGGATTCTCCTATAATTGAGAGAGATTCCAGTGATGGAATTGAGCTGATTAGGCTGAACAAAGTAATGTTGCATCCACATGCATCCTGCCTCCATGTAATTAGAATTGTTGGTCTTCCAACTGGGAGCAGAACACTGGCAGCTGAAGGATTCTCTTCTGCTTTAGGAGCACGTGGCTCCTTCTCCAAAGCACTCCTGGTCTAAAAGGAAACTCAAAAGGGAGAGAAGGAGGTGAAGGATTTTCCTGAGATTATATCAGGATAGCTGCTGTGTTGGGTGGAATGGAAATGTCCAGGATTTCTGCTCCTGTGTTTTTCTCACTGTGTTACATTCAAAGACTTTAAGCCACTGGAGTTACAGGCACCTTTTAATTTATTTTTTTTATGTCTCTCTGCCTTTAAAAGCAAAACTAAATCTACTGGCTTGGGAAGGGGGACTGAAAGGATGCCACACACCCGTGCAGGTGCATCCAGCCCTGCATGATGTCACCTGGCTTGGATAATCAGCAGGCTGTCAGTGGATCCATAAAGGAAGCACACAAAATTTCATATTTTATTTGCTATTTGCTGTCTAGGAAGATTCTAGCAAATCTCTCTCTTTTTTTTCTTTTTTCCCCACCCTGAAGAGTGCTTTCCTTAGTCCTGGACAGGTGAAATCTCATGGCAAACCTCCTTAAAAGGCAGATTTTTTTTTTTTTTTTTATTTATTTTTTTCTTCACGATTTATTGAGGTATTTGAAAGGTTTATGGCAAAATGAGCTCTGCCATCCCACATTTACATAAGCTTCTTATGTCAGACAATACCTTTGTTTGTTCCTGAATATACCACGCATTTTTCCTCCGTGTTTAAATGTGGATTCACACCAGGGGATGATAAAAGCATTTGAAATTAAATGGTTCCTGAGTTAACCACAGCACCTTCTTTCAATTAGGCCTTCATACATTATAATAATCCCTATTTTGAGATTATTCCACTATGTAAATGGAAGATTATAAGCAGGAATGCTGAGAAAACCCCTCTCCCCCACCCTTTAAACAACTCATCCTCTGAATCTTTTCATGTAACACCTTTCAGCCTACTTGGATCCAGTTCTGCCTTTACCTCACTGAGCCTCACAAATGTTGCACACTGGTGAAAAATGTCTGGGCACTGATTTTAAAACAGTTGGGTTTTGGCAAAATTTTTCAGTCCTCATCAACACCTGGGGTTCAGAATTCAGTGTGATAAATAAACTGTTAGAGCAAGATGTGTAATGAGCAGCTGAAGGAAAGGGACAGGGCTCCCTGAGGATGCTTTGATTTTATCAGTGTTTTCTGGGAAATGCCCACAACTGAATTACCCTAGACAGAAAAAGAAGTTTACATGCAACACCAGTCTGGGTGTTTGTTTTGGTTCAAGTCTGAGTGATAAAGGCAGAAATCTCTGTTTGTTAGAGATGCTGCTCAGTAGCCGTGGCCTTTCAGAGCCCTGTGGAGGGGAACAATGCTCTGCATCATCTTGGATTCCTGCTTTGCCAATTTCTTTATTTCCTGCATCCAAACAGCTTTTGTTGGAGCAGCTGTAGGCTGGAGACTGTCTCTGCATCTCCTGAGCAGTGCACACGAGGCTGCTGTGCTGGAGGGTGCCCTGCAGGAGGACAGAGCTCCAGCTCAGGCAAGAAACTTGTTCAAGGTGAGGGGAGCTCCTGGTGGAGCTCAGGGTGGCTGTGTGTGAGGAGGGCTGGAGGGAGCTCACCTGGGGAGGGGATGAGACCTGGAGAGGGATTTTTTTTACACGGGCAGGCAGTGATGGATAACAGGAATGGTTTTAAACTCAAAGGGGAGGGATTTCAATCAGAGGTTAGGAGGAAATTCCTCCCTGGCAGGGTGGGCAGCCCTGGCACAGGTGCCCAGAGCAGCTGGGGCTGCCCTGGATCCCTGGCAGTGCCCAAGGCCAGGCTGGACAGGGCTTGGGGCACCTGGGACGGTGGGAGGTGTCACTGCCATGGCAGGGGGGGAGGTGGGACTGGACAATCTTGAAAGTCCTTCCAGCCCAAACCACTCTGGGATTCTCTGGCCCTGCTCTCTTCCAGGGCCTTGCTGACCCAAGGAGTGGCTGATTGTCCGTGGCAGCTGCTGCAGAGGGACAGCAGGACATTATCCCATGAATTCCAGCAGGTAACCTTGGAGAGGCTCAGGTCACTTTGTGCTCTCAGTGACACGAACAGCAATGAGCTCACACTGCACATCACAAAACACCTCCTTCATCTCCTGCACAGCTCTGCTTCCCCAGCCTTGGTACTTTCCCTAAATATCTATTTAATGTCAGCTTCATTTGTTTTAATTCACTCCAATATTGCAAACCAGCAGCAGCTGAAACACCTATTTCTGCAATTAGTGCAATCTTGCTCCTGCATGAGAATCTTTTCTCCAAGCTGCTGCCAGCTCTGAGAAGTGCACTTAGAAGAGAACTGGCTCTCTGCTGACTTCAGGGTTACTGGAAGTGATCTAACCTTCAGGAGCAAATACTGGTCCAAAAACACCATGTAATTTAATTTTTAGGTGGAGTGACAGAGAATAGAATTCCAGATTTCACCTCTTCTGCACTGAAATTGGAGGTCTGATGCAACATTAGTAATAAAAAGCTGTCTGTTGGTGACAGGGCTTTGCTCTGTCACTGCCATAGTGACCAGTGCTTCTCTTGTGAATTTAGGAGTTGGGGTCAAGTTCTGACCTCACCAAACCTCTGTGTCTTCTCCAGACTGAGAACACTGCTCAAGGAAAGAGCTGGTGTATCCTGTAGGGAAGGACAATCTTTGCAAAGAAAGGTCTTCTCTGGGTTTTGTTTTATGTTCCCAGGACAATTCTGACACTGATATCTATTCTGAGGGTCTGATGGATGTGGATTGATTTCTTTGGGAAGCTCCCACAGTGACTTCTCCAGGTCTGCTGCTCATGAGACTCCTTCCACAGGACCTGGAAAGGGCTTTTGGATTTATCCCCCTCAGGCAGTGCAGAGCAGCACAAAACCAGCCTGGAAGAATCCAGCTGGACATCCAAAGAATTTGTGCCAGCTGAAAACCCAGGATCATTTCACAGAGCAGAAAGTGGTGCTTCCAGAAGGAACAGTGAGCTCCTGTGTCCCTGCAGCATCACTCTCTGCCTGGCCAGCCCTGGCACGGTGACACACCTGCTGGGTGGGTCACATCCTTCTCCTCCAGGGTGGGAGCTCTGCTGGCTGGATTCAGAGTTGTCACAGACACAGGGACAAGCATCAGCACCTGGTGCCAGTCCAACACCAGTGACCTTACTGGTGGTGCTACTGCCAGGGAGGAGCTCTGGCACCAGGAGAAGGCACCACAAGCCCTGACTTGGGGTGTTGTGAGGGTCCCCAGGATGAGGTGAGAGATGAGAATTTGACTCCATGTTCTCAGAAGGCTGATCTGTTATTTTATGATATTATATGATATTAAAACAATACTAAAGAAAGAGAAAGGAGACATCAGAAGGCTCGAAAAGAATGAATAATAAAAACCTGTGACTGGCCAGATGGGCTGGGATTGGTCATTAAGTCACCACAATTCACATGGAGCCAATCAAAGCTGCACCTGTTGGTCAGCAGCCCCCAGACCACATTCCAAAGCCATCAGATATTTATTGTTGGCATTTCCTTCCTGAGGCTTCTCAGGAGAAAAATCCTGGGCAGAGAAGATTTTTCAGAAACTATCATGGTGACACTGACTCTGTCCCAGGGGTGGGATTTCCCACACTCCAACCCTTTCTCTTCCTTCACTCCCATGTCCAGCAGCACCCCATGATCTGGCTGGAACCACTGGGGTTTGACCTACAAGAGCATCCTGAGCGAGTCAGACTTTCCAGCAGGTATTTTGGGTGGCCAGTGCTCCTCCAGAGGCTGCCATTCCAGGCTGGCATTACCCAGAGCATGGATTAGCAGCTGTAGGAGAGGGCTGAGGAGCTCCTGGAGAGGAGGAAAGCGCTGACAATCCTGTCCTACACAAAGGTGTGAGCTTCATTAGCCGGGAATTTGCCTTTCCTCCTTCCTCCTGCTGAGGCTGTGTGAATTGCCTTGTGATGGTTTTGTTCCCTGCTCAAATCCTGCAATCTGATTTACAGCCTTTGAACGGGCTGAGGCAAACTGTGCAGCTGAATAAAGAGGGAGGGAGCTGGGGAGAAGCAGAGAGGAGCTGCTCCATGCATGGACTGCAGAGAAGGTGGGGTGGGAAGCCCCCAAGAGAGATTAATCATCTCTCTTGCCCTTTTTGCAATCAGACACATTTTCCTGGCCTGCTCACACGAGTCCATGTGTCTGCCAGCTGCCTCTTGCAAGCTCTGAAAGAAGTCATTGAGTCTCTCTGAGAAAACTGCCTTGGCTCCCAGGCTCAGAACATCAGACTGACTCCACACAGGGCTGGAGCTCCAAGAAAACCACGCTGATCTGCCAAGCAAGGAACTGGAAGCAGAGGTTTGGAGGATGCATGTTATCCCAGATGAAATAACAGACTTGGAATTGTTACCTCCAGCCTTAGAGCACTGAGAGTTGTTCAATTTCCTCAGGTGTCCTTCTCCAAATCACCACTGTCACCCTGGCAGGGGTTTGTATCTACAGGTCTTTGATCCTGCAGCTTCAGGAAAGGAATGAAATGGAATTTAGGAAAATGAAATGGAGAAACATAAGGAATGTCCTAGCAAAACGTGCACCAGGGAAAATGGGGTGTAAGGAGGCAAAACCTCTGCCATTCATTCAGCAGGGGATGCTGCACCTGCCCACAGGTGGGAACAGGAATTCACACCAGCAGGCTTTCCTGTATGGCCATCCTAGGAATGCCTCTGTGAGAGTGCTTTTGGCTCTCTGTGCTTTTTAAATCTATCTCCAGAATCACATCCTCATCTTTATTCAGCCTTGAAGCTGCACAGAGGGATTCCCTGTCTACCTGCCCTCCTTGCACATCCAGGATTCAGCAGCTCAGCAGCCCTTGGACAGCCTGTTTCCATAACAACAGAGGAGGAAAAACCTGAGAACTACTCAGTGACTGCATGCAGGGCTGGCTGGAGTGGCCTCCAGAGGGGCATCAGGCTCCTGCACCCCCCAGGCTGGGAGGAGACCCCAGAGAATTCTCCTCCCACCTCCCTTGAGAGAAACTTCACCTCTCTCAAGGTGGGAACTGGAATGAGCAGCTCAGCTCTGACTCTCACATAGGGGCTGATGCCTTTCAGTTCCACCAGTTAATTTTTACCCATTATCCTCCTGCTGTGCATCCTCCTTTCCCCCTCTTCCCCAGGGCAATATTGACTCAATCCCCCTGTGCAGGCACCCCCTGCTCCCTGGGGACCCTGAGCTGTGCTTAAAGAGCACCCAGGAGGTGTCTGGGAGCCCCAAGGACAAACCTCCCTGGCCAGTGAGACCTTCAGGGTGCCAAGGGCATCGTGGAATCACAGAACAGAGCCACAGCATGGTAAAAAACCCTTTATTCTATAAACCACACACATCTGTATTGCCAACACTCCCCTTTCCACTGTCTTTGCTTGCACCAGCCCCTGCCTGGTCTCTGAATTTTGGGTCTTGTCTCAGGAGTGAGCACACAGCCCACACAACACTGGACTCTGGTCATTACTGCACCAGAAATAATAACAAATGATTCTGCAAGCCAGACAAACCCTGTGCAGATTGGCAGTGAAGGTGCCTCTCCAGCAGCTTTAATTCGAGGCAGTTTGGTGTTTTTTTCCTGGTTCAGAGGTGACTTGCTCACTTAATGAGCAGGGGTCTCATTCTGATCAATGTATCCCACTTTCACAGGGATGAATCACTCCTGATTTACCCCAGCACTCCAACCATGCTCGTTTCTTACTCAGCTGTCTTTTTTTATTCATTCCAGCTTGTCTTTGCCCTTTCTGCCATCCATAACTCCAGAGGCACAAGAGAGAGAGCACTTACTCAGCACAGGTGAGAAGGCAGCTGCCAATTAAATCCCTGTAATTCATGGTCCTCCCCAGCCCAGAGAGAGCCCTGGAGTGGCAGCAATCCATTTATCCCCTCCTTGGGTCACACTCCAAGCCAATAACCTCATCAGGGTAAACACCCTTAAGCTTCCTTATCCCTTCCATCACACTTTAAGCCATATTTTACTTTCTCTTGCCTTTTGCATGCTGAACTTGCAGCTCCTCCAGGGCCTTGCACACCTTATCCCACTGGCTCTGCAGTCACCCCACAGAGAGAGTGGAAGTCTCTGGCTTCCCACTTTTCCACCTAATTACCTCATTTTCTCTGAAATAGATTTTCTGGGAGGCACCTAAGCAAAGTTTCCCTGGCCATGAAGGGAACTCATGCTTAGGACAAAGATAATTATTTCTCTTGAAGGATAAATTCTTGCCATAAAACTGCAGGGAAAATATTGAGTTTCACCTCTGCTGTTGTCATGATCAGTTTCTAATGAGTTTCTAATCAGTTTCTAACACGACATATTTTAAAGAGAAAACATAGTTCCTATCTAAACTACTCAATTTTGAGCTACATTGGTCAATTAATATGTTAGGAGCCATCACAGGTGCCCCCAGGGGTTATCCTGGCTTTATTACAGCAGGATTTAAACCCAGCTTTGAATGGTCTGTGACCACATCTAGGCCTGGTTTAAAGGAGGCTTTGTCAGCACTGGGCTTGTCACAGCCCTCAAAACCATCTCTGGAGATCCACAGCCATAAATCTGCAGCTTGCCCAGTGTTTTAAATCCAAGTAACATCTTTCAATGAGAAAACATGAGCCAAAACACTGAAGGGTAAGTGTTTCTCACTGAGTTTTGGGTTTTTTTCATTCCCCAGTGTATGAATCACTGGCAGCATTCACACCTCCAACCATTGCTTTGAATATTTCAGGGATTTTTGATTTTTTTTAATTTGAAGACAAGAATTTTTATTTTTTTTTTTATTCTCTCTCAGCTGCCTGTGATAAACACAACTCCCTATCCCATTTTACATTTCAGTGTGGAACATCAAAAGTGTGTTTCAGGTAAGTCAGTACTGTCTTCTCTTTAAACACATAACCTGCTTGGAAATTGGAGCCTATTTCTATCTCTTAGAGCTTTTTAACCAGCACTGCTAATATTCAATTGACATTTAAACAGCATTAAACAGCAAATCACTCTCTGGTGACTTTCTTGTGCCACCAACATGTCACCTTTGGACAGGTGGTGACACTTTTTCAGGCCATGCTAAGGGTGGCACAGTGAGGGGGGGGGGGGAAACAAAATAAAAATCCATCTGGGGTGGATTTACATCTCCAGTCTGGCACTAGAAGAACCTGAAACACCCCCAAATTTTGCCAGCTCATTGCTGGTGCAGAGCCTTGTTTTGAGAGCTCGGAGCTGTGCCAGGGAGCAGCGGTGACAGCAGAAATTAAATTGCAGCATGTCCCTCTGCCCATCTGGAAACAGCAATTCAGGCTGGCTCCCATTGACCTCACAAGATTAATTGGCACTTAATTGCCTTTATATTCTAATTTTCCACCTAAGGGCCCTGCAGAGTTTCGACTGCTGGGCCTGCAGAAAGGCATCTGCACGTGGAATTAAAACTTGTATGAGTGAAACAATTCTGATCAGAGGGACCTGCTTATTCTGAGGTCTTATTTTGTCTTTTCATCCCTGATTACTCCAGCTTTGGAGAGACAGGTTAGCTTGCAAGGATTTCCTTTCTCAGGGGTTTGTGTCAGGGGTTTTTGGCTTTGCTTTTGCTGCAGCTGCATTATTTAACATCCTCCTCTTTATTGTCAGTCAGTTCCATCTCTTGGCAACAAGGGTGGAGAACAAATTGATTTTCAAGAAACATATAAGATTATATGACTGACTACTGCAAGGAGAGAAAATACAGTCCCTGAGTCCCTTACAAATTAGGAGATAATTAAGAAGTGAGTGCTGCAACTGTCTGGATTGGAATGAGATGGAGCCAGGTAGAAAAGTCAGAAAAAAAGTCCCATTTGAAAGTTTTTTTGTTTTATTCATAATTTGAAAGAGAAGGGTAGCTTCACCCTTCCTGCTCCCCCCACCAAGAATTCCTGTAAGGATTTCCATGTATTTGAGAGGGCACAGGGAAGGAAACTCATTTTAGCAAAGGTGAGAGAAACATCAACACTTTGAGTGTTCAGAGCTTTTCAGAGTGAAGATCTCTGTCTGGAGGCAGCTCCTTCCAGAGAAGTTCCTTTGGTACAGATTGCTGTCATCCTGGGGAAGGGATGCCTGCCTTGCATTCCTGCCCAGAGGGTGGATGATGGCACGGGGATTTCTTTCTCTGCTGCTTCCCTGAGGGATGTGTGTGACTCCTCCATGTGGATTATCTGCAGGGCTGTGCCATGGGCCTTGGGAAGGCTTGGTCCTGCCAACAGGCACAGGAGTTTGTGGTTAAATGTAGATTGTTGGATCTGCCATTTTTCAGTCGTTACCCATTTGGGTTTCATGTGCATTGAACAGGACATTTTTCAAATGTCCTTTTGGTGTGCATTTCCCTGTTTTTGTGAGTTCTACAGAGCCACTGCCAGAGAAACTCCTGTGAGCCCAGCAAGAAAGGCAGGCGGCAGAAGGGCTGAGAGAGATCCACCAAAGCTGAAACCTGGGAGCTGTTAGAGATGATAGAGACACTTTGGAAAGGATCCAGGATGAAATTCCAGCTGATGGGAAGGGTCAGAGGCAGATTAACTTCAAGGAGCTGGAAATCAGCTCAGCTTGGACTTCAGGGAAACTTTAAATCATGAAATCAGTGTGTACCTTAGCAGGAATCTCAAGACAGAGATTCCTGGGTTTGACAGATGTGGAGGTTGGATTTGGCAGGGGTTTTTCCCTGGTTTTGTTTTCCCTCCCTGCTGGAATTACCCAAACAAGGATGCACTTGTAGGATGACATCTATCTCCTTTTGCTGTTGATTTCTGAGGGAGCAAATCACCTCCCTGAGGAACTTCTGAAGCCCCCAAGCAGGACCTGGCTGCTGGAACAGGATTTTTCCTGCTCCAGCCCAGAGCTGGACAAGGCAGCAGGAACAAGAAGCAGAGTTTGCTTTTCAGAGTTAGGAAAAGTCTCAAAACCAGTTTCCTTTTGCTGACTTGGATTAATGGGTTTCTTTTGAGGTCACCTTTGTGCATCCTTGGCTCATTCCAGGCTCCTCTTGGCCTGGATCTTGTGCTGAGCTGGGATTTTGCCACTGGGCATCAACCTTTGTGATCAACTGACAGCAACTTCTCACATTCTACATCCCCAGTCCAGTCTTTTTTCTCGAGCTAAAAAGTATTTTAAATAAAAATATCTGGTCTTGCTGTCATAATGGCCCATCACAAATGGTTTACCACAAGTAAGAAAATTTTGCTAATGCAAATTTTTTCAAAGCAGAGAGTTTAATTAACTCCCTGCTTTGAAAAAAAGTCACAAAATACAAAAGCTATGGAGACTTTTTACACTTGTTTCATTTCCTCTGCTCATTCAGTTTTGGATTTTGTAGCCCTCAAAGAGACAAGGTTAAACCTGTGCCTTTTAAACCCCTCTGATTTATGTCCCACTCAGAGTGTAGGATCTCTGTAGGGATCCCAAGCCCATGATTTGACTTTCCTGTCCTTGCTCCACCCCACTGCATTTTCTGGATACTCTGGAAAAACCTCCTGCTTGCTCACAGCCAGCTGACCAAGGGGGTAAAGTCACCCTGCACTGCCTCATTTCCTCTTAGGTTTGATCTGAAAGTTTGGAGGTATTTATCCTTTTTATTTAAATACTGAAAAAAATAGTGCTAGACTGCCTGCACAGTCTATTGAAATTATTACTGTATATTATCTCTTGTTAAAAATATAATTAAGAATTTTATACATATATATTTTTTTTTTAATTTTATTTTTTTTAACAAATTAATTTGGGTAATCCCCAGCACTTTAAGTCCTTACTTTCATTCTTGCAAGGAGATAATTTTTGACCCACACTCATCACCCTGCCTTAGTGACAACATTTTCAGTATTTACTGGGTGATTCTTATTCAAATTTCTTGGTTTCCCATAGCATGAATTTATCTATATATGCATAAAAGGTTGAAGGGTTTGCTTTTTTTACAGTCTTGTCCCAATTATTCTATTTGATATTCCCATTACTAGAGGGTTTTTTCCTCATTGAATGTCTTGTCTGAAGGACACTGAAGAGGGATAAATCATTCATTGTGCTCTGTTACGTGAGAATTGCCAATATTTTTAAAGAAGCCTCACATTGTTGGTCAAGCTATCACTTCCCTGCTTGCATAATAATTTTTTATGACTGCTCATAGCCTGACTGTGCAAAAAAAAAATTGCTTTAATATTGAATTATTTGTGTGCTGTTGTTTCCTGAGCCCTCCAGACTTCTAGAACTTTCTCTGTCTGGTGGAATTGAAAAGCAGGCTGAGTTGTAATTGGAAAATGTGTGTCACAGCTTGCAGTATTTAGAGGCAAATTGTCTGGGCTGAAATTGCTGATGCAGGTGACCTATTGAACACCCTGAGAGCCAGCAGTCCCATTAAACTGGGACAGGAGCACAGGCAGCACCAAGGGGTCCAGCAAACACCCATCCATGGTTTTGGGGGCTTTTATGTGGATTTTAATGCAGGTTATTGTCATAAAAGCAGCTCCATGGATGTAAAAAACGGGAGAATAGCAATGGCAGCATTAGCCAAGCCCACTGGGTGTCCCTGTCTGAGGAGATCAGGGCCATTTCCTCTTCTCTCATGAAAAGCAAATGAAGCCCAAGGCAATCATCCTGTCCAGTCTGGGAGGGGGTGCCTGGTGATTCTGCCTTGGCTGTTTGTGCTCAGAGCTGTGGCTGCCTGGGCTCAGGGGTAGCTGCAGTGATTCTGTAAATGTCTGCTGTTCCTGCAATCCAAACGGGTTTGATTCTCAGCTAAAAACCTGCACAAACCATTTCTTCACAATCCTCGCCTTTATTTTTTTGTCTTTGAACAGCAGAGGGTTTTTGCAGCAGAAATTTTGTGGAATTTACGTCAGTTGACCTTGACAGGAAGAAAGAAAAGAAAAAAAAAAAAAAAGAAAAAAGACCACAAAGGATTTTATTCAGCAGTTGGTGAGCAATGGGTCTCATCCACATCACTGCAAAACCCACTGTGCTCATGGATTGCCCAGGCAAAGGCTCCACTCTCCAAATCCACCTCCACACTGGGCAGGGATCAGAGCAACTGCAGGACCTCTCTGCTGGGCTTCTGTCCAGTGAGCAGCAGCTTTTGTTGAGGAAGAGGAAATCTTTATTCCTGGGCCCCCTTAATCTCTTCCACAAACGAATGAGGTCGAAGCCGTGCTCCTGACGTGAGTCTCGCTCCCATTTCTCTAAATGTTGCAGCTTCCTCCTCCTGGGCTTGGTGCCAGTTCTTGCAGGGACCAAAGATGTGTTTCCACACAGCTGTTTTTGTGAGGGGCACTCACTTTTCCTAATAAATGTCCTCATTCCTCTGCATGGCAGGGCCCTGGGCAGGGGCTGCTCTCCCATCCTTCCCAGGGAGGATCTGGAGGTGCCCAGAGCAGCTGGGATTGCCCCTGGATCCCTGGAAATGTCCAAGGCTGGGTTGGACAGGGCTTGGAGCACCCTGGGGTAGTGGAAAGTGTCCCTGCCCATGGACTGGATGAGCTCTAAGTCCCTTCCAGCCCATTCTGGGATTCTATGGAAAATCAGGAGTACTCTGCTGTGGCATCACTGGAGCTCAAACCACCCTTGCATAAATTCTGTAACAAAAGTGAGGCCCAGTTTTGCCCCAGCTTGGCTCAAGGGAATCTTCCATTCTGCTGTTTCTTCACTTCTCCAATTTCTGATGGATGAAACGTTCTCCAGAGCTCTGTCTGTCTGTCCTGAAGCAGAGTACAAACTTGTGTGGAGCTTGCTGGTCCAGCTGGGAATTAAACCTAAATCCCCATCCCCAGGCTGAGCTCTCTCATCTCCTGCTGTGCCTGTTTTTCAAGGAAAAGAGACCACGACCTCCTTTTTTTGATGGAAACATATGGAATTATGTGCTTGGCCACAGGATACACGAGTCAGCCCACTCTGTGTTTTCCATCCGGATCTTTGGCCCTGAACCTGTGGATGAGCCCCCTTGCCTAAATGATCTTTCAGATGCTACGTTCCTCTCTTAAATGTTGTGGAGTTTGGTTTTTTGGGGATTTACTTGTTTTCAGGCTAGATCTTGCTGCTTTCTTCCAGGAGGACTGTAGGAAACCAACTGGAAAATAAGAACCAAATATTTCCCTGAATTTGAGCCTAAATCTCTTGGTGTTTGCACAGCAGACAGGCAGCTCGCTGTGTTTTGGTGTCAGATTTGTTATTACAGATTAGATCAATTGTCTGGCTGCAGGAGCAAATTCCCCCCTTGTAATGCACTTAGTCAGTTGTGAAATCATGGACTCGGTGGTGGGAAAACCAGAAAATTCTCCATAACCCCTCCAAGCAATCAATTTATGCCCTGAAGCATGAGATTTGATTACCATTGTTATTATCTTAGCTTGCATAGTTACAAATGTTATTAGCAGTCATAAAATTATCCAGCCTTAAAAAAAATCAGATTAGGAAAAAAACAACAAAAAAAAAAAATCCCAACATTTCACTCCAGGTTCTTCAAAGCCTGAATTCCTGGGATTGCTCTGAACTGTGAAAAGTGGTAGTTCCTTTAAATCTCTTCAAATTTGCTGTTCTTTGATCACGTGGATTTCTCCTGGACTCTCATTAGGAAGGGATGGATGGGAATTTTCTGGCATGTCTGGAGTTTCTCTCTGGTCAGGACCCATCCAACGTTCAGCATTTCAAAGCTAAGTGTTGATGAGGTGTGTTTACAATCAGATCACTCAGATCTGGCTTTAATAAACCATTAGCAGGATGTGCATCACCCTCTTTCTCATCTGTGTTTTTCCCTTAATGGTCCAAATCTTCTCCTGAGAACTCCAAGCTCCCAAAGCAGCTCAGTGCTTCTCAAGCTGCATCTCAGCTGGTATAACTTAAATACTCTTAGAATTCAAAAGTTAAGGAAAATACTGCAAAATCTTGCAGCAGGGCAAAATCTCAAAATTTAGATGGCATCATGTCAATTATTTTAGCCACTTAATTTGTCCAGGGCCAAACCAGATTCCCAGAAGCTTATCCTTTTTTTTTTTTTTTTTAGTCCATATCAAATTGTGGCTCTTGATATTCAAATACATTCCCCTTTTTTGCATATCTACCTATTCAGAAAATCACAGCATCTTTATTAACGAGCTCTGCTGATGGGATATGTGCTGGCAATTACAAGCAAATTAATTTCCTCCACAGAAAATCGAAAATCTGGCCAATCTGTTCTTTTGTCCTGAGTATTTCATGTGTCTGAAATGGCATTTAGAGCAGGATTGGGAATCTTCTGAGCCTGCCACCAGGCTCTGGAGCTGGGTTTAAGATGGTGGGTGTGTCCTGGGGGAGAGCACTCAGGAATCAGGTACCAAGTTACCTCTGGGATTGGCAAAACCCACCTGCTCTTCCTCCTGACTCCTGCAGACAATGCCCGAGGTAAATATTCTGAGGGGGTTCTCTCACTCTTGATTTCAGTCAATATTATGCACTGAATGTGTGTTTTAAATGTGTGATCAGTACCAGCCTAGAGAGAATTATTTTTTTCCAGTGTTTCCAGCAGTGTTGCTCTCTCATTCCCACATCAAGCAGAGGGTCTGATGAAAAGGCCCCTTGATTTTCAGCAGGAAATCCCAAAATAAAGAGCAGTTTTGTGAGATGCAGAGAGGACCACACTGAGCTTCTCTGTCTTTATTTTTGTTTGGTGCAGACTTTAGTGCCACAGCATTTGCCCCATTTCACAGCCCAGTGAAATGCGAGGCACAATTGATGATGTCTGTTTACACTTTACTTAAGGCAAACCCTGTTCTCAAACAGATTTAGCAAGTGCCATGTTATTATTATGAACAGGAACACGGTTTATTTTATTTTATTTTATTTTATTTTGTTTTGTTTTATTTTATTTTATTTTATTTTATTTTGCCACTGTGGAGCAGCTCTGGGGAAGCTGCTGTACTTGGGCTTTGCCCATCAGCTGGCTTCCTAGCAGAACAAAAACTTTGTGCACGATTCTCTGTGAAAAATTAAAACCATTTCATGCTTTCCATATTGCGACCTCAAACCTGAACACGGGAGAATCACATTGACAGGGAGGATCTAAATCTGAGCCAGCTAAGCAGGGAAATGAAGGTTTAAAGGGTGGCTGCATTCTGCAAGCCCAGCTTCCCTCCCTGTGGTGCACAGGGATGTAGGGATGGGCAGCTGGGAAGCTGATTTTGGCAGCAGCCCTGCCTCCAACAGCCTCTGCAGGTCACTGAATTGGTGCCTCTCTTCTTTCTGCCAGAGCCCTGCAAAAATCAGCCTGGAAGCTCCTGGTGCTGCTGAGGCATCCCAGGTGGAGCCCAGCACTGGCTGGGCAGGGTGATGTCCATGTCCTGCTCAGACTCAGATGTTTATTTTTACCTATGTTACAGTCTGACAAGCTGCAAAATGGCCCTGTATCTATCTCTACAAGGTCTTTTAAGGAAAAACTATCCAATTAAGAAATGATACCCAAATTATTTTTACTTTTAATCATCCATCTCCCACAATGTGGACTTTTCTGTCCAATTACAAAATACCACCCAAACCCATGGAGAAGGAGGTGAAGAAAAAGGATCAGCCACCACCCTAAAACCTCCATCTTAGCTCTCTATACATTACTACATTCTAAAACCTTAAACTCCAACTTTTCCACCTTGTGATATTACATACTTCTATTCAAACTCCACACCCATAATCCCAATCAATCCATTTTGGAAGCTCTCTCCATGGCCTCAGGTCAAATGCAGTTTTCTCTTGGGGGTCAGTGCCTGTCAGCACAGAAAGTCTAAAATTCCCAGCATCCCAGGTTCCAACAGGGTGAGAGTCCCTGGCCCCACTTTTCATCCCCCTGGCAATGGCAGCTCTCCCTGGCTCTCCCAGCTCTCTTCTCTCTGCTCCCAGACAAGCAGCTTCCCACCCTTGGCATTCCCAGTTATTGCCAAGGCTCCAGTGAATCTCCAGACCTCTGGATTGGAGTGAATCTCTGCTCAAATGGCTTTTCAATCCACAGGCAGCCCTCAGACATTCCTCTGGAGCTGCCTCCTTGTCCATTTATTTCCCAAGTTTCCACTCACAGGGCACAGGTCTGTTGCTCAGCTGTTGGTTGCTTTGGAAAGCAATGTGCTGTAAATAAAACATTTCACTGTCTTTGGATGGAACAGTGACTCAGGTCAGGATCCCAAGGGAGGATTCCCAGTCCTCTGGTGTGCTCTGGGCTGGGTGTTTGGCACACAGAAATCTGCCCAACTTCAGAGCTTCCTCAGCAGCTCTCCATGCTCTGCTCCATGCATTTATATTGGTGCTGGTTCACCCATGCATAGTTGAATATAAAAATTCTATCTGTTAATTGCCTGACGTTGCATGACTCCAAATTTACCATTGCTTGAACTGTTTTGCATTTACTTACAAGTATATTAAACTATTCTGCCCTTTGCCCTTCTGCTTTTCAGATTTTTTTTCTTTTACTGCCATCTTTATAATGCCTTCCCTTAAATTTAATTATTTACTCTTCATCCAAAAGGCAAGCTCACCCTTTACTTAAATCTGCAGGAGATAAACACCACCAGTTGGCCAGCACATCCACGAATTCCAGTTACAACTGCCCCAAAAATCTTTAACCCAAATGCTAATAATCCCCGGGAGTGCCAGTGTGCTCCGGTAGGGTGGGTTTATGGCTTAATGTCCGTGAATGTTACTTTGTGATTATTGCTCATTGCATTAGGCAAGGCTCAGAGAAAAGAAGAGCACCCGGAGGTCAGCAGCGAGACAGAAACCTCGGAGGGGTCCGAGCCCTCGTGAAAATAATTACGTCTGACCTTCCCCACCTCTCGGGACGGAGTGCTTCAGACAATGACTGGCAGATTTGTGACGACTGTCTTTACCAATCACTTAAATATTTAGCCCATTCCACGCAGGGCTCGGAGCGTGAAGCGCCCAGGCAGAGTCCGGAATCGCACACGTGAGCCTGAGCTGGTTCTGTGGTCATGTACAGCACACAGGGGGGCATTTGCCAAAAAAACCCTAAAAAGAAACCAGTGGAAAAGAGGGTTTTCCGAGGTTTGGTGTTGGGATGATTGGGTACATGAGGGTTTAGTAGGGGCGAGGGGGAAAGGGCTAAACCCAGGCATGGTTTTCTTAATCTTCATCCTTTCCTCTGAGAAGCAGCCACAATTCTGCACCCGAGAGAGGGGTGAGAGGAAGCGGGGACCGTCCCTTCCCCGGCAGCGCCTCGCTCCTCCTCGCCTGCGTTTCGGCGGAGCCGCTGCCCGCCGGAGCGAGAGCATCCCGGGTCCCGCCGGGGGCAGCGCCCTCCGTTCGGCCGCTCCGTTCTGCTCCTCCCAGCCCGGTTCTGGGCTGGCCGGCCCTGGGGGCCCCTCGCCGGCACCTGCCCGGCTGCGGGACGGCCCCCCGGGCTGGGGGCGGGCAGGGGCTCCCCTCGCTCGCTCCTCTCCTCCCTTCCTGCATCCGCAGGTGCCGCCCGGAGCAGCGGGGGCGGAGGTGCCGCCGGCAGCCGGCTCCGGCCGAGGGGGTTCGGATCGGGCAGGTGGGACCCGGAGCGGGGCCGAAGCCGGGGCGGGGGTGGCTGTGCCCCGGGGGAGGCTGTGGGGAGCGCGGGGGCTCGTTGCCATGGCTCCCTGCAAGCTCCGCCGGAGGAGATAGCGATGCCAGTCACGGAGGGACCCTCTCCCTCCTCGTGGGTGTGGAGCGGGGCTGGCTTTGGGGTGGTTGCGTTGGGTTTTTCCGCTCCCCCTCCTTCCCTCCCCCCTACCTCCCCCCCCTTTTTTTTTTTCGGGGTGGAGCGATTAATCCGGAGCGCCGGGACGGGGCTGCGGAGCCGCCGCCGCCACCGGGACCCCTCGGCCCGCCCGGGCTCAAGGTACGGCGGGGGAGCGGGGAGGGCTCCGGGGGTGTCCGGCCGCGGGGCTGCCCTGCCCGGCTCCCAAAGCGCTCTTTAATTATTCTCGCTCGGATTTGAAAACTGCTTTTCCTGCTGCCGGCACCGCACCTGGTCCCGCAGCGGCGGCGCCCTGCGGAGCGATGAGGAAGCGGAGCCGGGCTCAGCCCGGCCGGGGGGCTCGGAGGGTCCCGGGGGCTCCCGGGCAGCCGCTCCGGCCCCTTCTCCCCGCACTCGGCTCCCCGAGGTGAAGGAGCCGCTGCCCGCGGGAAGTTTCGGGGTGCGGAGCCTGCGGAGCCGGGGAGCAGCACGGAGGGTCCGGGGACAGAGCCGCGGGCCGGGGGCTCGGCTGGGGGTTGGCGTGTCAGTCCCGTGCTGCTTTAGGTGGGCTCGAGTTTGCGAGCCCGGATGTCCTGCATCTTGGCGAGCACTTGTTTCTGCTTCCCCAATGGTTTTGGAGAGGATTTGGGGTGGTTTCGCTGCAGTTCCTAAATAATTCCCGCGGTGCCCAGGTTGGTTTTGTCCCTGGGAAGCGATGAGCCCGTGCAGCGCTGCAGGAGAGCTGCTGGGATGGCTGGGCTCGGTGTCTGGGCTGTGCGTTATCGATTTGTGTTGCATGATCAGAGAGCATCGGGGAGCTTGGCAACGCGGTCCAAGGAAATTCTGTTTTCCTGTAGTCAGACACAGCAAATGTAGGTGGGCTTTGCCACTTCCATCTTTAGGGATACCCGGCTTCTTTTGGGGTAGGAAGGGACTCAGCTGTGTTTTGTTGGGCTGTGTACAAGCGATCAGCACTACCTGGGAATACTTCTGCTTGAAATGTGGGTTTGGAATATTTCAGCAGAGCGGTGACAGGTGGCATTTCTGTGTCCTTGCCAAAGGTTTGGTGTGACCGAGTTGATATGTGCTGTGTAGCTCTCCCAAATCCCATTCCACAAGCAATAAATAATAAATGTTATGATTTTAGATCCAGGTCCGAGGAAAGGAGAGGAGGTGAAAAGCTTTACTTTAAATAAATTTGTCTTTTTTTGCCATTTATGAACGTGAAATGTTACCTCGTTGGAGCTGTGCTTGCCATCCTCTGGCCATTGCTTCCCACGTGCCTCTGCTTATCTCCTGATATGAAATACCAGAGTGCACAACTCCTGCTGTGTTAACACTTCCCTCTGGCTTAAAAGTAATAAATTTTCATTGCGTTTCTTAAAAAAACCAAGCCAAATAAAGCCCTCTCTCTCTCGATAGGTCATTAAAAATTAGGAAATCCTGGTTCACCAGTTTCTGGTGCTCATTTAGGCTGAGCATCTGCTGTCAGTGGAGTCTGGCTTGCAGAGGAACTACAGGTCCAGATCATGTGACATTAAAATAAGATGCACAGGATAGGACACCGAGATTTGCAGAAGGTAATTTCTTTAGAAATGCTGCCCAGTGTATATGAAATTATCATTAAATATCTTCAGTAAAAAAACACCTGCCAGCAATCAAGAAGTTGAAATTCTGCCATATGCAGCACACAGCTTGGAAAGCAATTTGGTTTTGAACTCTTCCTGTTTATTATTGTTTTTTTATCAAAATAGGGATGGGATTAATCTTGACTACAAAGCTGAAATAAAGAGACTTTTTTATACACAACAAATGTATATTACTTCAGCAATATACATTTAACTCAGTGAGTGCAACTATTGTGGGGCATTTAGTATGAGTTACTTCAATAATTAAACTTCATGCATGAAAATATAACAGCCCACTTCTTCACCCCAAGAAAGCCAACAGATAAACCTTATTTAAATGAAAGATTACATTATTCACAGCTTGGATGTGTACCTCCAGTGGCTTGGACTGGGGCCACCTTGTTTGCCAGTAAAAATTTACTTTATCACTTCTATTTGGGAGGGAAAAAAAGGAACAAAAAGGAGTTTATTCTTTACATAAAACGATGTAGGGGACAGTTGCTCCTGTGATCAGAAAGGATCTGCTCCTTTCCCCAGAGGGATAGGACAGGGACTACTTTAAACACGACTAATTAGATCAGTTTATCTTGCACGCATTACAACGCTGTAGTTAGTTAATTATAGCTCTTCCCATTAGCACTGCGTTAAGAATAATGGATTAACATATCACACAGATCAAAAGAACATCTACAAAGTTTATCTTCGAGGAAAGAAAGTGTTACTGTGTGTCGGGAAGTCCCCCTGGCTTTCCCAAGGCACAGATTTTGTTGGAATTCCTGAGCTGGTGCTTCAGAGCCCTGTGAATGACTTGAATTGATCACAAACAAGTGACACTGGAGCTCTTGGTTGCTTAGCAACCCACCAAGATGCCACAATTTCTTTTGGTGTATTTGTCCAGTAAAGTAGAAATTCAGTTTTGTTACAGATCATGGGTTCTTTGCCAGCACAAAGCCCACCCCATAACAACCCTAAATCGTGGAGAATGAAAATTGATGTCCCAGCACAGGGTGTGGGAGCAGCATGGGAATGAAAACAGAGCAGGAATCTTGTAACCATATTCACTGGTGATGTGCACAGTGTTTTATGACAAGTTTCAATTGGCCTTTCTTGGTTAGACTCCTAAAAAACCCCAAATCATTAGTGGGATGAGTTCTATCAAAGAAATTCATCCACCAGGTGCTGTTTGAATGGTTCCCCTCGTGCTGTCACGAGCTGTGAGATCCTGCAAGGTCTGTGGGGTTCCCCTGAGCTCCACTTTGAAATGCAGCCTGGAACGTGTGGTTTGACTGTGGTGTGAATTATCCCCTGGCCCACAGGGCTGGGGAGCTCTGCTGGCTTCTCCCCACAGCACACCCTGGCTCCTTAGCAGAACTGTTTGGGTAAGGGAGTAACTCAGCGAGCAGAAGGAAGATTGGTGTTATCGTGATTATCTACCTGGATTATCAACATGGGCTTCAGTGAGTTATAATTTGGTCAGTGGGCTCTTTTTTGTTCCCCCTGGCTCCACATGTGCTGCACCTTGGGAGGGAATCCTGCACCATCCCATCTCCACTCTCTGTGCTGCTGTTGGGGTTCCAGGGTTGAACCTGAGCCAGGATGTTTCAGGAGCTCCCTCTGTGCACTTCAGCTGCTCATGGGCTTTTCATCCGTGGCTCCTGAGCTGGAGCAAAGCTCTGCAGTGAGGGTGGGTGCACCTGGGGCTCCCAGCACCCTTTGGCTCTGCTTATCTCCACCCTTCTGAGCTCTGCTCTTTGCTCATGCAGACCAACCCTCATCCTGCTGAAAGTGTGCCTGAGAAAAGGCTGCTAGGGCTGGGAGAACTGCAGGGTGCCATGGCATTCACTCTGCTTAAATAGCAGAGATGATTTCTTCCCTCTGGATGAGAGAAAGGAATCCAGGAACTTCTCCTTGTAGAACTTGGGTATTGAGTATTTTACTGTCTGTGGGACTAGAGGGGGGTCAGGAACTGCTGAGACCACACTGAACCAAATCCCAGCTCATTGTCACTGCTCCTAGGCTAAGATTGCTGTGGTTCATAATCTGTGTACTTGTAATTAATTGCCCTTCTAGGCTCAGACAGACTCAGGTGAAGAGCTGAGAGCTTGGCTGACTTTGCTCTGGGTTGTTTCTCCCCCTGTTGTTCCTGTGTAACAAAGTCAGTGCTCAAACCTCAAGGTTGTTGTATTTAGCTTCCTATTTTTCCCTTAGCTACTCTCTTCTGTTTTATTCATTGACTTGTGGAAGTGCATTTGCATTCCCAGATGCTGATTAGTGATTGCACAATTAACAGATGAAGGTGCTGGCTGATATTTGGTGCCTCAGGTCTCTCCTCTCAGCGTGTCCAGGCGCCCTGCATGAAGCACACAGTGAGTGATGGCTGTGCTGATGGTATTTTCTGGGGTTTCAGCACTCCCTGGCAGATGTTTCCTTCTTCCTTCATTGCACCTGGACGTGTGAAGATCAAAAAAAATGCAGATGGAGAACAGTTTATCATTAAAAGTTGTGATTATTGTTACAGCTTAACTAGCTTGTGGATTTCAGTGTGATTTCCAAGTGCAGATCCTGTTCCTTGTAAGAAGGACAAAAATTATATTGTTT
Organism: Serinus canaria; assembly: GCF_022539315.1. NCBI lineage: Eukaryota > Metazoa > Chordata > Aves > Passeriformes > Fringillidae > Serinus > Serinus canaria. Next base: position 2,680,468 of record NC_066326.1, on the reverse strand, counting down.
TCTTCATTAGGGCTTCTCCTCCTATTTTCTTTTGACCCTTGCTAGTCCTCTCTTTTCTCCATTTATGAAGAAAACGCCAACTTTGGGTGGTTTTCTCCGTTTGTTTTTTTTTTTCTGTCCTGCAGAGGTGTGGTGAGGGTGTGATTCAGGCTAAGGGAAGGTGAAGAGGAGTTTGGGGAGGACAGGGATGAGCCTGCTTGGATCCATCCCCACCTTTGCTCCTGGTCTGTGGCACAGCAGAATTGAGATGTCTGGTGCTGGCTTGAGCCAGAGGTGGAGCCTGGGCAGGGCTGTGTCTGTCAGAGAGCAGCTTTGGAGGAGATTTTCACCAGCTGCTTCCCAGTCTGGCTGAGAGAGCCCCAGCCAAGCTCCAGACAGGTGACCTCAGGCAGCCCAGGCTGTCCCTGTGCCAAACCCAGAGCTGGCAGTGTCCCTGCTGAATCCTGCCCGTGTCTGCAGCCAGGGAGGGGTGGAAAGGTGACCCTGCCATGGTATTTGTCCTCAGAGCAGCACCAGGGGGTCTCTGCACTGCTCTGGGAGTGCTCGTGGTCCCCAGCCTGGCCCTGTGTCACTGTCCCTGCCTGGTGATGCTGCTGCTGCACTTGCTGCCTCCTCCTCCTCCTGAGAGCATCAAAGGCAGCACCTGGGCTGTTCATTCCTGCTTCTGAGAGGGCTTTAAAGGTGGGATGAACCCACCTGGAGGAGCTTGAAGGCTGGGGAGTCTCTGTGCCCTCCTGGAGAAACCAAAGTGTAACTGCAAACAAGGCAAGCAGTGAGAGCACGAGGCTGCAGTCCCCAAGAGCTCTAAACACTGCAGTGAGCCAAAGCCCTCTGACCTCCCAGTGCAGCTTAGCTCCACGATTTTGGTGCTTGCAGAAATCTCATTTCAAGCTTCTCTGTTTTTTTGGGAGGCCCATGGGATGACTCTGCAAGGTTTAAGTCACCATTCAGAACAGCATCCTGGCTGGAATGAATGGGAAAGGCAGAAATCTACTCAGAGGAGTAGGAAAACAAAACAAAAAAAAAAAGAAAAGAAAAAAAGGCAGAATTGGGCCCATCCACCTTTCAGTGTGTGTCTGCTTTGGTGACTTCTGGAGTGTGACACAAGCAATTCCCTGTCAGCCTTCCCTGCTGGCTGACACAGAAGAGGTGGCTTTGAATGCTGCCTGCTGTGCTTGTGTGGCACTTGAAAGGAGAGAGGGCTGCCTTTAAGGAGAGTCTTCCCACAGCTTTAAAGGAGGTTGGAAAAATGCAGCTCTCCGTCCTGTCACGTGCTGCTCCAGCATTAAACCCACTGGAAACCTGGAACAATGTCTCAGGAAAAAATGCCTGGTGCCAGTGTGCACCCCCAGTGCTTCACATGAAATCAGTCCTGATGAAAGATTGCTCTGCTGATAGGGAAAGGGAAATTATTATTGGGGGGCAGATCTTTTTTGCTGTTAGAAAAATCCCCTGTAATTCTTTCAGCTGAAGGAGTGATTAACTCAATGGCTTTTTTTTAACTCATGCATTTTTACAGAATGCACCATTATTTTTGCAGTTTACTGGAAACAGAGAATGGTTAATAAGGAGAGACTGTGGGTTTGGAAGCTGCCACATGTTTTTCCCAAGGCTGATCTTGTAGGTCTGTCTGTCCATCACTAAAATCCTTCTCTCTGGGGCAGTCTGTGGTGGTTGATCCAGGTCTGTGTGTACACTTGGTTGTTTGTCTAATTTTGTTGATTTTACTTCTTTGTAAGCAAAATACTGCAAACCACAATCTGTTTGCTGAGTTCAGTGAACTTATAACCTAAAATTTGGGTTATTGCTTGAGTGCTTTACTGAATAAGGGCCCAGTGTTTTATTTTTCACTTTCATATCACTCCACCAATGACTTTGTTCCAGTAAAACTTCATTGAGGGGATAGGCTTTAGAGGAATTCTGTTGTAAGTCAGAGGAGATCCTGTCTGATTTTTTTATTACTCAGTTTTACAGGAATTAGCTGTATTCAGTTTTGCTTTGAGTTCTGCCAAGGCACTGATCAAGACTGCAGTAATATTGGCCATTACCACCCCCAGTCCTTTGAGATAAATATTCCTTTTGTTGCATCTGGGCAGAAGAAAATGGCTCAGAACTGAAGAGCTGCTATCTGCCAGCTCTAGTGGCAGATTTTATTTAACATATTTTTAGGGTGATCCATGGTGACTTCCAGGCTGGACATTGCAAAGCAGTGGTGAAGTCATGGCACCACTGAAATGGATGCTCAAACTCCCAGTGACCTCAGCAGAGTCAGCTTTTTGTCCCAGGAGTGATGAAAATCTCATTTACAGCCTAAGCAGTTTGAGGAGGAGCTGTGGTGGCTCAGGTCCTTGACTGATACAAATGAGGGTGATTGAGTTAGCCTGGCTTGAGCCATCTGGGGTTTTGGAGAATCCACCATGCACGTGGGCTCTGCAGGCAGCAGAGCTGGGAGTGCTGTGACTCTGCCTCCTCTCAGTTCTCCTGGTTTGACTGGGAACAAATCCCCAGCCAACAGCCCTGGATATTGCTGTTCTCTGAGGCACACAGATGACCAGAGGGGTGTGTAGGGTGAGGAGGAGCAGGGATTAAAGGGCTGTCCCAGCTGTGCAGAGCTGAGCCATACCTGCTCCACTCCACTGACAGGGTGAGCCCTGAAATCCACAGCCACTGCTCAGGGTTTACCACCTGCATGACAAATGCACCTTTCTGTTATTGACTGCTGAGGCTGGGCTTAGGCTTCCACCTAAATCTGGGATTTTGGTGATCTCTGCTGAGCCTGTGGAATTGCAGCCTCCCTGCTGTCTGTGGGTGTGCAGAGCTCAGCCCAGGGCTCTGCTCCCCCTGATTTTTGGCTAATTCCTGTCCAGACAGTGCCTACCTGCTGGGAGAGGCTTGGGCTTGCCTTTCCAGCTTTGATTAGATCCCAGGGGATTGCTGAGGATGGAGCTGTTTGAGGGGTGTTACAGAACAAAGCTTTGCTAAAGGTGAGGTGCAGTCACTGTGGTGGCACCAGAAAGTAATCACAGAGGGACAGAGTGGCTTGGGATGGAAGGGACATCCAGGATTATCTCCTCCCTCCCCTTGCCATGGCAGGGACACCTCCCACTGCCCCAGGCTGCTCCAAGCCCCATCCAGCCTGGCCTTGGGCACTGCCAGGGATCCAGGGCAGCCCCAGCTGCTCTGGGCACCTGTGCCAGGGCATCACCACCCTGCCAGGGAGGAATCCCTTCCCAGTATTCCATCCAAACCTGCTGTTTCAGTTTGAACCCATTCCCCCTCGTTCTGTCACTACATGCCCTTGTAAGTAGTCCCTCTCTATCTTTTTTGTAATAATTGTTTGGTGAGGCAGCCCCTAAAGGAAAGGAGATTTCTTCCCCGTGAGCAGCATGCTGCCTTTTGGAGCACTGTACCTCATTATCCTGCCAGAGCAGCACATCTTCCCTGTCAGCCATTCCCCCTGTCAGACATCCCTGTGCAGTGAAACCTCACAGAATTCCAGCTGCATGGCAAGAGGAAAATTTCATCTTTGGTGCATTAAATCATGCCTCAGTGTTCATTAAAGAAAAAAACAACCATGAAAACCACAACAGGCAACAAACCTGCAGGGTTATTCACAATCTTATCATGTGTACCACAAAAAAAATGGAATAATCTTTGCCTTCAGCAGATAAGCAGTGTTCTCCCTACAAACCTATTCCTCTGTGATCCTCCAAAATGTATGCTGAGCTTGTCTGTGCACAGAGCTCCCTGAAATGGGTGGTCAGACCAAATTTTGCATCCCTGGGTAGGATATAGTCAGGAATGTTGTGTATTTTCCCTGCTAATTACATAATGCACTCACTGAAAAGAATAATGTATGCAAAGTTTGGATGCTCAGGCAATGACAACCCATTTAACCATTTATAGCTTCGTGTATTTTATAATCCCTGAACCCAAAGGTCCCCGGAGAGGGAACGTGCCCTTAAAAATCTTAGTCCTTCAAATTAAGTGAATTTAAATGTGCTCATTTGCATATTTTCCCTTTCTTTGTTCTGCCTGAATGAGATATTGCTGCAGTAATTGAACTGTAATTTCAGGCCAGGTAAATGGTGTCAGACAGGCGAGGCTGCGGGCGCTGCCGGAGCCGCTAATCCGCGATCGGCAGCACACCTTGGAGAGGAGAGCCTGTCCAGTGCACTTAGCATCACCCAGCGGGGGCTGCCACGGGAGAGTTCAGTCCATTTCTGATCCTAAACGTGCTCCTGGGGGCAGGCAATTCCTGGGAAACAGATCTCTCACTGTGCTGATGCCATACAGAATTCCAAAGGGGTTTGGGGTGGAAGGGACCTTAAAGATCTCATTGCAGCCAAGCCCTGTCCAACCTTTCCTTGGACATTTCCAGGGATGGGGCAGCCACAGCTTCTCTGTGCAAGGGCCTGCCCAGCCTCACAGGGAACAATTTCTTCCTGATAATCTCGCCCAAAATCCCCCTCTTTTCAGTTTGAAGCCATTACTCCTTCAGTTTGAATCCTATCACTCCAAGGGATGCAGTGGACAGAGGCAATTCCTGGGAAGCAAACTTCTCACTGAGCTGATGTCACACAGAATTCCAAAGGGGTTTGGGGTGGAAGGGACCTTAAAGATCTCATTGCAGCCAAGACCTGTCCAACCTCTCCTTGGACATTTCCAGGGATGGGGCAGCCACAGCTTCTCTGGGCAATCTGTGCCAGGGCCTGCCCAGCCTCACAGGGAACAATTTCTTCCTGATAATCTCGCCCAAAATCCCCCTCTTTTCAGTTTGAACCCCTTACTCCTTCAGTTTGAATCCCAATACTCCAGTTTCTAATGAAATACATAGATGGGTCAAAGCTGAACTCTCCTAAAAATAAAATTTTAGAAAATTTTACAGAATTTACAGTTTTTTGCTAAAAAAGAGCACTGAAGCTTCTGAAAGTGTTTTCCTGAGCAGGCTCTGGTGGTGGCTTTTGGTGTGTGTTGTTCTCAGCCCCTGGATTTGGCATCTCTGTACCTGTGTGCCAGCTGAACTGGGATGGGTGGGCAGGAGTGCTGTGGGAGAGGTGAGACTGTCAATATCTGTTGGGAAGAGTCTTGGTTGTGGTCTTTGGGACATCATACAAGGTTGGCAGTGTGGCTTTGGCTCCATTATCCTGTTATCTTCTGCAGGAGCACAGGAGAAGCCCACGTGCAAAGGGGGAAAGCAGAAAAGGTCAGAGATGATTGTCTGGAGAGCCTGGCACCAATCCCAGAAAAATAATGGAAAAGTTGATAGAGGAATGAATTAAAATAAAGAATAGAGATCATTTAGGCCTCTGTGGAAAGGGAGGAAGTTGCAGCTTTGATGGATGAGGATAACTGAGGTTTGTGTCAGGGTTTCCTGCTGTTAGATGTGGCAGGCTCTGAAACCTCAGCAAAAACCCAACAATCCCAGCAAAGCTGGTGTGTGCAACTGGCAGAAATCTTGTTTCACAGAATCATGGAATGGTTTGGGTTGGAAAGGACCTCAAATCTCACCCAGTGCCAGCCCTGCCATGGCAGGGACACCTCCCACTGTGCCAGGCTGCTCCAGCCCCAGTGTCCAGCCTGGCCTTGGCACTGCCAGGGACCCAGGGGCAGCCCAGCAGGATGAAGGACAAATTGGATCCTTTCACACAGGGATTTTATCTGAATCCACGAGAGTGCTGGAAAGCCAGGGTCAGTTGTGGTGTCTACAGCTGAAAGGAAGGGTTTACAAACCTGGAGAGTTAAGGAAATAACCACAATATTGATTTGAAGAGTGGAGGAAATTCCCTGCAGTGAGAGATTTAGAGCTCAATCTGCTTAGCTCATCAAAAAGAGGATTGAGAGGGGACTTGATTACAGGGACAAGTATTTTCATGGGGAAAGCATATCCAGCTTTTTAATCAAGAAGAGAAAAGAAAAATCAGATCCAATAGCTGCAAGCTGGAGTCAGACAATTTTAAATTAGACATTAAAGACAATTTATTTTTTTTTTAATCTGTGATTAACCACTGTAATGAACTGTGATGTGTTCAGATGGAGACTGGATACCTTGTGTGACACAATCAAACACGAGTTGCTTGTGATATGATTTCCAGAGGATAGGAAAAAACACAACAGAATGGGCTGTACAGAAAGGTGCCAAGGCCTTAAAATGGGTGAGCATTGAAAGGGCAGTGGAGGAAGAGGAAAGAAAAGGGAAGAACTGACATGGGAAGCACAAAAATGAGGACCAAAGGACAAAGAAAGGAGTTCCAGAGCTTCTGTTTCAGTGCATTGCAGCATATGTGTGAGCAAAGTGAGTTTTGGCATTGGGAGCACCTTGGGTGTTGGCAGAGCTGGAGTCATCTGTCTCCCAGTCAAAACAGCAATTTTGGATTCTGGGCTCTGTTCATGAGGATAAAGGAACCTCCTCTTTGTGCTCTGGGCGTTTGGCAGTGCTGTGGTGCTGGGGGGAGGATGGTGCTGCCAGGAGCAGGGATGGACCCCAGGGTGGGGTCCCACCAGGAGGGTGGTGCCACCCTGCCCTGGAGCAAAGGGCACGTCCTGTGTCCTGGGCATTGGTGGGATGTCCCCAGTCCATCACTGGGGTCTCCTGAGTGTCCCCCACTTTGCTGCCATCAGTGTTACACACACAAGAGCTAAAGGAAATTAAAACTTTCTATTTCTGCCATTGAAGCCAATTTTCAGGGTGATGCCTGGAGAGGCTCCCTGGAACAGAGTTAAAGGAATAAAGCAGGGGTTTTTAAAATAAATAGGAGTAAATAAATAATTTATTTATTAAAATAAGAGGATTTATTAAAATACATAAATGAAGGTGTGTCCTTCAAAGGATTCACCTTGGGCAGTGCAAGAGCCCAGTCAGGGCTACACCCAAGGTGGATGAGGGTCAGGAGTTCTCACACTTTGACCAGTTTGGGTCCATTTCCATGTGGGGTTCAGTGTCCAGTCCCAGCTCCAGGGGATGCAGTCCCACCCTCCCAGGTTGGTGTCCAATCCCACAGGGAAATCTCAGTGGTCTCAGGATTTTTGATGTGTTCTCTTTGTCTGCCTGTCCTCTGAAGGTGTTTCACCAGAGCAGTGACTGAGAGTTCTTTTTTCCATGAAACATAACTCTGTTCCAACTGCTTACAGTGCCCAGCAATGAGATAATCATTAATTGACACCGAATATTGTGTATTTTCTGTGGGGCAGTGCAGTCATGCTCCAGGTGACTTTGGTGCTGGTTTTTTCCTGTGGCTCTTCAGCTATAAGGGAAGTGAAACAGATGCTTTAAACACTGCCAGTAATTTTGCTGTCATGGGAGCTCTTAAGCCAGGACTGGAAATCCCTTTTCCAGAAACATTTCCAGAACTCTTCTTTACCTCCACAGCAGAGAATATTGTGTCATGGTTATGTGGAGGGAACTCACTCACATTGTGCTGGTTTTTACAACTCCATCCCAAAGGTGTTACCTTTGTTTATCAACATTCCCTGCACTGTTTTTGGACTGGCAGAGAGTCACCATTTCAGGGTTTTTTCAGTGGAAATAGGAGTGTGTTTTCTCTGGGCTGTTTAACAAAACCATCAATTCTTTGGGACAATTAGAGCTCCAATTACCTGCAGCTCTGTTTCTGCCTTGGACATTTTGCACTGAGTACCTGAGTGTGGAACGGGGCTGGTTATGGCCACATTCTGCTTGGAACTAGGAGAGCTGCTAAATGGGAATAAACTGCTTTATTGGGGGAAAAAATACAGAGCAAAGGACGTGTGTCCTACTTGTAAGAACTGGCTGAGTGGGCAGTAATTATTCCAGAATCCTGCTGGAATGTACCCACCTGGATGATCATTTCTTTCTCAGTGGACATCCCAGGAATTGTCTTTGCCCCAGGATCCCCTGGAAGCTGCTCTCAAATCAGAGCAGCCTTCAGCACTTAACTCCTGCCCTTGTGACATCCATTAGGAATGCAGAGAGGTAGGAATTACCCCATTCAATCCGATTAAAGATCCAATTAAGTTGGAATCCTCTCTCTGTTAGTAACCAATACCACATGACTCAACACCCTGGGAAAAGCCCCAAACCTTCCTCCCTCCTCCCCTGAACCCTCATCACAATTAAGAAGCAAATTGTCCCTTAAAGACTATTTTATTTTATTTATTTTATTTTAATTTTTATTTTATTTTATTTTAATTTTTATTATATTGTATTTTATATTTAATTTTATATTATTTAATTTTATTATATTTTATTTCAGCACCTTGGGCTGCTGAGCAGCTGCTTCCTATTGCAGTGATTTTTATTCATTTTTGTGAAAAGCAGAGAATCCAATTGAATCCCTCTCCTCCTTCAGCCCCCTGAAGGCCAGGGGCTATTTGCTGAATTTAACTTCACTTACATCAAATGAAACAAATCCACTCTGACCCTTGAGGAAGCCTCATGTTTTAGATCATAGGTTGCTTCTAAATAGAGGGATGGGAAATTAATGTCTCCCTGGATGGATGATCCTGTAGCTGTCTCCTGCCAGGGTTTTCACTTTCCTTTCAGCTGAGTGGCCTGGTCATTTCTGAGCAGGCTGAAATTCGAGTGGATGAAGTGTTATGGAATATTTATTTATGAATATATATATTTATGGTTATATATTTATGGTTTTATATATATGTTTGTGTGCAGACAATCAGTTAAATGACTGTGTTTGTTTGGTTGTGCACAGAATTGTTTAACCATGGTGGCAGCACATGGAAAATAAAATCATTTGGGAGATAGATCTATAGATATATCTTTGGTTTTGTTTCAAAACCATTTTGTGCAACAGGCAGTGGCTTTAGCCTTGGGCTCTTGAATCTGATATCACATTTATCTTCCCTGAAAATAATCAGAGTACATCAACATCTGATGTGCCTGAAAGGGAAACAAGCACAAGTGAAGCAGCTGAATGTGGAGCATATGAAATGTTTCAAATTATTCCTGAGCTATGAACTTTGAAATTTGATATTACACACCTCTAATGTGCTTTCATGAATGCTCCCATACATTTACTTTTATCCCTTCTATTCATAAATAAAGATAATTGGGTTTTTGCCTTGTGTGGGCACATGAGAAGTGCTGGAAAGCTCCTACACTAAAGTTTATTTCTTCCTCATAATTAATAATGAGGTGTTGCCTGAGAGGTGGTTCAGATTCCTTCTCTTTTGGGATATTGTTTTATTGGGTGCTCCTCTCTGAAGAACAACTTCATCCTCTCTTGGCATGGGCACTCTCAGTGGCAGATGTTATCCCTCAGAGCAGACAAGAAGATTCAGATTTATATTTTCTTTTTCTTTTCTTTTTTTTCCATAAGTGGCTTGCCCCCCAGGCATTTTTTGACAGGGAGGTTATAATTTCAAATTAAATGTGAATGTGGAGGCTTTCCAAAGCCCCAAATTGCAGAGATCTCTCAGCGTGGCTGAAGGAGAAATGAACTCTCCCTGCAGATGGGCTGCTGTGGTGGGAGGGGGCAGCTCTGGTACCACAAATTTGGACTCAAGAAAGGCTCTGCCCATCTCTGAGCTGCTTCCATTCTCTCTTTAACAACCTTTTCCCTTCTGGAAACCTCAGAAAGGCCAACGGGGCACAGCTGGATTTTCCCTTCCACCTCCAGATGGTGAGTGGTGCTTTCACATCTCATTGATCAGGTGAGGCTCCAGCAGCAGCGAGCACAGGTGTCCTTGAGAGGGAGAATTGGGTGTCCAAGCAGGAATTCAGAGGGTCAGGAAGGGTTTTTGTGCCTGCCAAGGGGTTTGCTCTCATTGTGGCTGGGGAGAGGTGCAGTGAGGAGAGGATGTCCCTCTTCATCCTGGTGGGGATTTTTCAGCTATTCCAGGAAATTGGTGTCTGGGATTTGTATGGCTTTGGAAGGAGAAAAAAAAAAAAAACCTTAACACTCCAGATCTAAAACATGAAAGGATGAAAAACATGAAAGGATCTCAAGTGTGAAAGGATGGCCCAAGTTTAAGAGCAGAGCTTTCTTCCTGATCAAACAGAGCTCAGAGGAACCTCCGAGCTCCTTGCCTGAATCTCCAGATTCCTGTCCCAGCCCTACAAGGTCGGGTTTGCACTGTCTGGAGCTGCTCCTCTTTGTGTGGGTTCTGCCTGACTCAGGACACGACATCTCCTCACAGCTGGCCTTTCATTTCCCCACCTTTATCCTCTTTTTCACCTTTTGTTCCAGTATCTGGCCTGTGATTCCCCTCTTGCTCTGCTCCTCCCTGTGCAGTGCTCCTGTCCCCAGCCCTGCTGGCTCTCAGGGTGGGGATGGTTCTGCAGCCCCCAGAACTTTCCAGATATTTTGGGATCACTGTGGTTTGATGCTCCTGTCCCCAGCCCTGCTGGCTCTCAGGGGTTCTGCAGCAACCAGAACTTTCCCTGCCAGGATATTTTGGGATCACTGTGGTTTGATGCTCCTGTCCCCAGCCCTGCTGGCTCTCAGGGTGGGGATGGTTCTGCAGCCCCCAGAACTTTCCAGATATTTTGGGATCACTGTGGTTTGATGCTCCTGTCCCCAACCCTGCTGGCTCTCAGGGGAGGGATGGTTCTGCAGCCCGCAGAACTTTCCCAGGATGTTTTGGGGTCAGTGTGGTTTGATGCTGATCAAGGACTGTTTCCACCTGACACCTGTTAATTCTTACATCTCTTGGAAAGAATGAAATTGCAGAGATGTGTGTGCAGGCAGGGTCTGTCTCCCTGCTCCAAAATCTCTCCCTCTGGATCACCTTTTTTGAGGTGTGGCCACGAATTTCCTTTGTGCCCCCACGTTCAGGAGGTTTTTCCTTCAGTGCTGAGCATCCAGCCTCGGAAAGGAGCGAGAGCCAACTCGGGGAGCTTTAACCCATAATAAGTTTGGTGTCCTCGGGGAGAAGGGAGATTAAGGAGCCCAAATTCTCCAGGAGATTGTCACTTGGCTAATGATGATCGTAGCCCCTGGCAGTGGGGGATGATAGGGCTGATACTTAGCAGGGGTTGTGAACCAATTAGTCTGCTCAACAAAACACTCGGTCCACTGGGTGCAAATGTTAGGAATATTTATAGGGCTGGCTCCAGCTAATCAAAACTGGAGAAAGCTTCTTAAGAGCCTGTCCCAGGCTCTGCAGAGGCCCTGGGATTACACAGCTGACAGATAAACAAATGTTTGCCCGTGTAAATATTAAGGCTCAAAGACTGTATTTGAACTCTTTCTCAGTTTCCTGGTGGTGTAAAATCAATTAGGGGTGATTAGAGCAGGCTGGAGTGCACTCCCTGCGGGGAGCAGGCTCTGGAGGTGGCTGAGCATGGGAATTCTCCTGCTGGCTTCTCCCAGCCTGGCTTTGGGGTGTCCCATCAGCTGGCCAGGTAGAATGGGAGCAGCAGTGAGAATCCGGGTGGTTTGCATTCATTGAGTGCCTGATGCCTCAGCCCTGAGCGTTCCTACCAGCTCCTTAACCCATTAACTCCCAAACCTGCTGACTTGCCAAAATGTGGCACTGCTGGAAATCAGCATTGGTCTCACAGTTAGAGCTGTCCAGCACCTTCTGCTGCTGAGGCAGAGACTGGGTCATTGCATGAAGTCTTAATAGTGGAGCTGGAGAGAAAAGAATTTATCTTAATTTACAGGCTGGCTTAAGTGCTTCCAAGGGTTTCTCTATTGGCTTGTTTATTTATTTGCACTTCATTTCAAATTTTCAGGGTATTTTTCCCTCTGATCTCAGGCCTCAGCTGCAAAAACACCTCTGTAAAACAGACAAGAGTAAGAAAAATCCACAGGCTTCCCTTTTGGAAAGCTGAAAGTATTGATTGCTGAGATGGAAGGCATAAATGTGCTTGTACAAGTCTTTACAGAGAATCTGCAAATAGAAGAACAGCTTCTAACCCCACTGCTCAGCTCCTCACCAAAACACTCTGCCTTGCTGTTTTCCAGCTGTTACTTTACAGCAAGTGATCATTTTGAAATACAGCCATTTTGGGTTTGGGGCTCAAGGTTGTTTTCTCCAGTTTATTTCAAAAATCACTTTAAACTGGGGCGTTTATTGCATTTGGCAAGCTCCACACTAGGTTTTTACTTAAAGAAAAATCAAATTTTAATAAAAGCCAGGTTGCAGATTGTTCTGGCGAGCACAATGTGATTTTATTTTTTTATTATTGTTATTATAGTGGGGTTTTTTTTACACCCTCCTGTGTGTAAAAGCTTTCTTTATGCTGCTCTTACTCTGGCTGCAAATGGCTTTAAGTGCAGTGGTTTAACACACAGATGTTCTTTCTGATGGCTCCTATGTGTTGAAAATGACATAATGTCTTTTTTGAGCCTGAAAAGCACCATTCTCATTGGTCCTGGCCATTGTGGTAATGGTGCTCTTTATTTGTAGGTTTTCTTTGGGTTTTTTTTTTTTCTTTCTTTTTGTTCATGTGTGTATCAGAGACACAACACACTGGCAGTTAAATGGGGTAAAAATGATCTTTTGGGGAGGATGGTCCAAGTCCATGGCGACTCTCCAGGGATCTCATTAAAGCATTCTTTCCTAATCCAGTGTGCTGCAGTATCAGCTCTCTGAATCCCCACACTGTGCCTTCCTGATAGGTCAGTTTACACAGAATTAATTGTCTAATTTCACAAACAAGCAGTGCAGTGCACATTGATTTTTATTTATTTATTTATTTCGCTGTTCTCTTTTAATCTGGTGTGTTGCTCTTGTGTGTTCTGCTTTGTATTTCAAGGTAGTTTTTACAACCCATCTCTACTTACACCAGTTTGTCATGGCCCACATCAATGGGAATCATTATTTATTTTTATCATTCTTCTTTTTGTCCTTCCAATGTGTAAGAATTGCTGGTAATTTAAGCAATAATTTTCTGCATTAAAAAAACCCAAGTATAGGGAGGTTTTAGAAAAGGAAATTCAGATTGTTTAGGGCTTCAGTGGTTTAGATGCTCCAAAGACAAATCCTGAATGAGGAGCTTGGATTTTCCTTGTCCTCAGAGGTCACCTGGCTGCTTTGGTGGCACTGGAATAGCAGAGGGAAAATGAGCCTTGCCCAGAACAAAGCACCAGCAAGAGGAAATCAGTTGATACAGAAGGACAGAAAAATACATTTGAATAAAATCTCCTGGACTGGGCTGCGAATTTGGCTTGAACAGGTTTTTTAATATTTGGAGGATCTGTTTTAGGGTAAAGTTCTTGAAATGTAACTTGCACAGAGGATTTTTGCATCAGAACCAGAGGATAATTCAGGTTCACAAAGGCTTTTAGGATCATCAAGTTGAACTTAGTGCCTGTGGTTTTTAACCACATGAGAAAGATGGATTCACTCAAAATACCCTTCACTCAAAATACCCTTGCTTTGGCCAGGGTGGCTGCTAAAAACCTGCTGCTCCCAAATACCTGCTCCAAACTGCTCCCAGCTTGGCTCCTCATGCTGCTGCCCTCAGGAGATCCCTTCCCCTTCCCCTTCCCCTTCCCCTTCCCCTTCCCCTTCCCCTTCCCCTTCCCCTTCCCCTTCCCCTTCCCCTTCCCCTTCCCCTTCCCTCCCCTTCCCCTTCCCCTTCCCCTTCCCCTTCCCCTTCCCCTTCCCCTTCCCCTTCCCCTTCCCCTTCCCCTTCCCCTTCCCCTTCCCCTTCCCCTTCCCCTTCCCCTTCCCTTGGAATAGGAGTGAAAAAATGCAAAAATGAGACACTTTGGTTTATGTAAGTGAGGGAGATTGAGGCAGTAGGACAAGGTGAGAGAAAAGCTATCCTGACTTGTCCTATTTGAAAGGCAAAAAAACCCCAAACAAAGCAGCAAAATTATCCTCAAAGGCCTGTGGTGATTTAGAAAATGTGTTCATCAACACTAGGATTTCATCTTCTGTTTCTCATTTACATACACAAAACATTTTCCAGTGAAAACTACAACTTCCTGAGCAAGAAATGACATTTTGGACAATGTTCATGTTCTCTGTGTTCCCCCCTTTGCCAGCAGGTCTAGGATGGTGAATAGAAAATAAGCCAAGGAAAGTTTGCTTTGCCACCTCATTTATTGTCCTTTTGGCTCTTGCTTCTAGTAAAGGAATTCAGGAGCAGTGGGAATTTACACTGGGAATTTACACTGCCACAGCTGTTCCCAACTCCTTTTGCAGCAGGGACTGCACCTCCCTGGGTCTGAAACACTGAAAAGGGAAATGGGATTTCTCCATCACCCCCAGGGTTCCCAGCAACTGCAGACTGGGCTGGAGCAGGCCTGAGGCTGCTCCCTGTTGGGAGGGAATGTGGGACAATCCTGCCTGGCCCTGTGACAGGGATGTGACAGCGAGCAGAGCCCCCAGAGCTGTGTCCCCTCCTGGCCCCGCTGGCAGCGGGCACGTTCCCCTCCTGTCAGCTGTTCTCTCAGGCTGGTGACATCACACACCAAGCAACACTGGAGGCAGGGCTCTTGCCATGAAAAGATGAATTCCCAGCACAGCTGAAACCTCTGGGGCCTCTGTCACCAACTTCAATGGGGCTCAGCTCCCACCTCCATGGGAGCAGGAATAAATTGGGAATAAATTGCTGCCGCAGCGCTGTCGGTGCGGGGCAGGGGAGGATAATTAGCAGCCAGTCAGTCATGGAGCTGCTTGTCTGATGAATAATAGAACTGAGGACCAGTGAAACGTTGCCTTCCAAGTGGGTAAAGTGATTTTAGCAGATTAACATGAGTGTAGGCAGCCAGGAAATATGGCACGAAAACCAAGTGTGAGAGCAGTTCTAGACAGAAGACATCGACTTTTCCTTCTGTCTGGCGTCCAAAACTCGCTGTGGGTTTTTGTGTAAATACTGCACCAGGAAGCTGTTCTGTTAATTCTGCACCAGGAAGTTGTTGGTGATCAAGAAGTCAAAGTCTTGTGTAACTGGGATTTGTTTCTTCTTTATTTTTTTGTGGAAGTGGGTTGATGTTCTTAAGGAGCAGGAGGGAGATTTCAGTGAACGCCCTTCTCCCTTTTTGCTTCTTGTCAAAAATACCTTTGGAACTTGTTAGGGGAGCTCCTTTGTAAGGTGTTCAAGACCAGCTTGGATGGGGATTGGAGCAACCTGGTCTAGTGGAAGGCGTCCTTGCCCATGGCAGGGGCTTGGAAAGAGATGAACTTTAAGTTCCCTTCCAGACAAAACCAATCTGTGATGGCACAAGGATGATGGAGCATGTTTTATTGGAAACCCTGGCTTGGAATCTCTGATTGCTGACAGAAAGATGGTGAGACCAGCTGGTGCAGAGAACCTGTGGGACAAAGACAGGTGCTGGGTTTGCAGCTCTGTTACCTCTGAGCAAAGCAAGCAACAATTAGAGCCGAAGGAAGGCAGCCCAGTGTAGTTTTAATCATTAGTCTCAGTTTGTCGTTGGCCTTAACGCTGCGTGAGGCTTTGTGAGAGCATAAAGGCAGCTCTGTAATGCTGAGCCTTTTAACCAGCCCTGTTTGTGGATTGTGATTGGCAAAGCCATTGACTTCATATTCTTTCATGTTCTTTCTGTTCCCCCCTGTTTTGATGTTATCCTGCAGTCATCTTAGCTGCGTATTAAACAAGAGACCGCTTCAATATGAAATGATCAAAGGGCTGGGGGAACACAGGCCCATAAAGAATATATGGAGAGCTCGGGGAGAATGGTGAGTTGAATTTAAAGGCTTTTTCAAGCTGCTTAATTCCTGCTTGGATTTCTGGTGTCACCAATAGGCAACAGTCCCTTTCTTTAAATCTTTCACTAAGGATTGACTGGCAGAATCGCTGTTTTACATGAGGTTTAAAGAGTAAAAGGCCACCCTGAAGGTCAAACCCTGGGAGATTTCCTCTGAGAGCTCATTGATTCTCCTAGATTTTTGACTAGGAAAGAGACCACTCCTTCCTAGATCTGCAGCTTGGATACAAGTGCCTCAGTATGTGCCAGCACAGAAGGCAGGAGCCAAAGTGTAAGGGCAGGAAAAAAATTAGAGAGAAAGATGCTGTGGGGCAGACAGACAATGATCTCAGTCTTGTATCATTCCAACTGGTGACATTATTAGCTACTGGTCCATGAAGAAAAGGGCAGTATTATTTTATCTGTCTCAGAAATGGATTATGTTAACAATGAAATTGGGCAGGATAAAGATTTATAGCCCCATCCTCAGCTTGAGTAAACAGGCAGAGGACCTGAGTGTGTGGGGATGGAAAAGCTGGGCTGAAAATGCTGGGGATCTGGTTTTCTTCACACACAGACACAAATTCAAGGGTGCTGTGACTGCACAGGCAAGTAACTGTCTCTTTTTTATACCAAAAAAATTCAGATGAGCGCGCCTTGCCTCTCTAACCTCATTAGAGTGTTGGCTTTGTGAGCTGCCCAGAGCTGTGGTAGTGATTAGCAAAAGCCTACCCCATAAGCAAACTCTGTATTTGTGCTGTTACCTACTCCTGTGATATTTCAATCTGATTCATTAGAGAAATTAGCATTTTTATGGACTAATTAGGGGAAAATGTTGCTTGTACTCTTCCTGATATACAGAGATTTTTCATACAACAAAGCCACATAGAAGTGAAACAGGATCCCCCCCCCAAAAAAAAAGGGAAAAAAGCAAAATGATTATTCTAATTAATATAGAATATTGGGGAGATTTGAACTTAAACCCAGGAATTAAGAGATGGTTAGATTGCTGCACTACTGGCAGTTTGTCCAGTCTTCTTGAATTTGTAATTCCAGCTCTCTTTCAGCTATTTTGGTTCTTGAGGCATAAAAATATTTTAAAAGCTGTCAGTCAGTCACTGTATTTTTTGTGACAGTTGCAAAACGCACAGTAATGAGAATGAATAGTAATGAGTGCATTATTCAGCAGCTATAAATACCAATTGATTTCCACTGTAAGTTTATATATTTCAGTCAACATGCATTTTTAGCCGTATTTTTTGCTCCTCTTTCAACCCAGACTCAGGTTTTGTTAGACTGTAGCTAACAATCGTTCAGACCTGTCTTGGTTTCCTTAACGAACCACTCGCTTTTGAAGTTTAATTCTAAACCTGCCTGTGTGTCACTTGCTCCTGCTCACGTTTTCTGTTTGCCAGGAGGGTAAAAATGGGTGTCTGGGACCAAACAGCTGAGGTCTTTGCAGGGGAAGTATTTTGTTTTTTTTTTTCTTTTCTGAGTGGGTGGAATAGCTTTATTTTAATCAGTGCAGACATCTCCTGTTTTGATGGTTGTGTTCTGATAATGATCCTGCTGAAAGGGGCTCAGAGCAGCAAACCCTTCATTCTGGGCTTCTGTGCAAGGGGCAAAAATCTCCTTCTTGCACAGAGGGGAGAAGTTCAATTAGGCCTTCTGGTGTCAGGGGAGGCTGATCAGGCTTTAATTGGCTCCAGCTGACTGGCTTTTAGGCCATGCTGTTGCTCACCTGCAGTTGGACACCTCTCAAATATGTATGGAATTTTGGATTGCGTTTGGAAGCGCTGCACCAAGGCAGAATAATTCTTTAAAATGACACTTAGCAGTGAATGCACTCTGATGAGCAGAGTGAGGTGAAGAAAGGAGGAGAAGATTTCTCCATCAGAAGTGAAGGAGAAACCATTAACAGTGTGGGGGAATAAAAGTAGGAAGGGACCTTGGGAGGTCCTCGTGGTGGACGTTGGCATTGAACTTAATGTTGACTTTGAACTTAATGTTGACTTTGAACTTGGATCTGGTTGCTCTGGGCTTTGCTGGGTTAAAAACAGGAATTAGGCTTCTCTCTCCATGCTGGACAAACCCACTTCTCCCAGCTCTCCTCCAAAGTTTGGTGCTGCATTATTAGAACCCTAGATATTGAGAATTTTAAACATCCTGTGTTAAAAACACAGACCTTCAGCTCCACCTGGGGTTTGTTTTGCTTTTCCTCCTTTTTCCCTGCAGTTTGGGCCAGGCTTCTGCAGCTCTCCTGGACAGTCCCCACTCCCACCTTCTGTTCACTTTCCTTCTGTGCTGGAGCTCGCTCAGGGGTTCCATGTCCAGCCAAGTCAGCCTTCTGCCACATCTGCTCCACTTCCCCCTCACTGGGGTGAGTTGTTCTTGTACTTTGGGGAGGGTTTCCATGAAGATCAGGGAGTTTTCCTGTGCCTTTCTGCCCCCAGGGCAGCCAGCCTCCCCTAGCAAGCCACACTGCCCCCTGAATTTCAGTGTTGTCAGGAGATCTCAGTCGCTGGTGCATCACCAGTGGCCACATTCTGTGAAGGCTGACTCAAGTTTTATCCACTTCCAGTCCTTAACTGGGTGATGGGCAGCAAACCCCCCTCCTTGATGGCCTCTCATGCTCTAAGAATTAACTCCCAACAACCCTGTTTCACAGCATAAAATTCCTGAGAAATAATTCTGACTCAGTAATCTCTTCTGAGGAAAATTCTGTTGTCCTGGCATTGTTTTAAACTCCTTTTACTCCGATAGAATTCCTTTTCCAGCAGAAACATGTATTTTTGTCTGATAGAAAAAAAAAAATAAAATAAACCCTATTGGACTCCAAGTACTTGGAGTACCATAATTAATTAGTCATCTTCTTGACGACCTTTCTTGCTGAGGGGTTGCTGGTGTGAAGTCTTGGTGCATGTCTGTGGGCAGGAGGAGTTCACAGCACTCTTCAAGCCTGGAGTGCCAGTGTAAAGCACTCCTTGAATCGATGACTTTTTCCAGTTGCACTTGCCTCCTTGTGCTTTCAGCAGAGCAGGAGCTGGGATGCTCAAATTGCCCATCTTGACCTCAGCTGTCTCCTGTGTTAATCAAATGCCCTGTGCTGCTGCTTGGGCCATTCGCTGGGACTCGGAAGTTTTATTTCTGGCTCTGCAATTATCCCAGTGCTGTAATTTCCTTATCTGGATTGGGGATAAATAACAAAGCTCTCCTTCTTCGCAGAAGGCTCGGAGATGTGATGATGAAAAATGCTATATAAGGGTTCAGTGTTGTTATGGGAACAAATATCACTTTGTTTGCATGGCTTGACCATCTTAACAAGCAAGCAGGGAGCTGATGACCAAATCAAGATAAGAATTGAACAAATGAGGGATAATGAGCAACTTCAGACTACAGACTTCATTTTTTCCTTCTGCTTGAAAGTCATTCCCTTTTTTGTGTCTGCCTGCAGAGGATTTTTTTAGTCTGTAAATCATTTGCCAGTTGGTGTAGAAATCTTTTAATTCTCTTCTTTCGTCATTTGCTTATCATTTTAGATGCCAAATAAGTTACTTATTAGTTTGTGTGATCATTAGCAATCTCAGCACAGAATCACATATTATAAGGTTCAGTTCCAATTTTGATATTGGACAATTTTCAAGTGCATTTAAAGGGCATTTCCTGGGGAAAAAAAAAAAAAGTGAAAATTACAGTTTAACAGTGAACTATCTTTATAACAGGAAAAAAAATCATCCTTCATTAAAACTGTGCTCTAAATCTGTTATGAAAAGGGCAGCAGAAAACTGATCATTTAAAAAACTTTCAAACTTCTTTGCCTGTTATTTTCACTCAGTGCCTTGAGTTAGATCCTTCTGATCTTTCAGACTTCATGCTCATGACAGCTTGCACAGGATTGACTTCTGGTTTGTAGAGTGTAAAAAACATCCTCTGTTCACATTGCAAACAATTTTTAACAGGAAACATAAGGAAATGGTTTGTCAGGTGGGGTAAATAAATTTTAACTTCAGAAACCTACACTGATTTATTTGAGTTGAAGACCTTCAAACTGAGGGAAGGTTTAGATGGAATATTGGGAATTAATTCCTCCCTGGGAGGGTGGACAGCCCTGTCACAGGTGCCCAGAGCAGCTGGGGCTGCCCCTGGACCCCTGGTAGTGCCCAAGGCCAGGCTGGACACTGGGGCTGGAGCACCTGGGACAGTGGGAGGTGTCCCTGCCATGGCAGGGGTGGCACTGGGGGATCTTTAAGGTCCCTTCCAACCCAAATCTTTTGGGGATTCTGTTTCTCTGTGCTGAGAGTTGCTCCAGAGTGCCTGAGAACGACCCTGACTTTGGGTGTGAATAGCTGAAAACCAAGTGTTTTTAAGATGTTATATCTGCAAAAACACAGAGCAAAGTTTTCTGGCTGCTTTCATTCATGAAACCCCAATATTGTGATAAGCTTCCCTGGGTCTCCTGGAAAACAGGGGGGATTTCTCAGCTGCTGTGCAAGCTCGGGGTTCTGCCTTCCCTTGGAGAAATCCTATTTTCAGCCCACTGCTGTGGGGTTTGCACATCCTCCGTGGTGAGGAGCTCACAGCAATGCAGCTTTGAGCATCAGGAGTGTTAGAGGCAGAGTGAGCTGCCTGAGGAGCTCACAGCAATGCAGCTTTGAGCATCAGGAGGTTGTTAGAGGCAGAGTGAGCTGCCTGAGGAGCTCACAGCAATGCAGCTTTGAGCATCAGGAGGTTGTTAGAGGCAGAGTGAGCTGCCTGAGGAGCTCACAGCAATGCAGCTTTGAGCATCAGGAGAGTGTTAGAGGCAGAGTGAGCTGCCTGAGGAGCTCACAGCAATGCAGCTTTGAGCATCAGGAGAGTGTTAGAGGCAGAGTGAGCTGCCTGAGGAGCTCACAGCAATGCAGCTTTGAGCATCAGGAGAGTGTTAGAGGCAGAGTGAGCTGCCTGAGGAGCTCACAGCAATGCAGCTTTGAGCATCAGGAGTGTTAGAGGCAGAGTGAGCTGCCAGAGGAGCTCACAGCAATGCAGCCTTGAGCATCAGGAGGTTGTTAGAGGCAGAGTGAGCTGCCTGAGGAGCTCACAGCAATGCAGCTTTGAGCATCAGGAGTGTTAGAGGCAGAGTGAGCTGCCTGAGGAGCTCACAGCAATGCAGCTTGAGCATCAGGAGGTTGTTAGAGGCACTGTGAGCTGTCTGAACCTCGGGGCCGTTAAATGCAGAATCACTCCCACTATCGGGCAGGTGCTAAATGTGCCAGATTTTACCCCAAAGCGCTGGCAGGCTGCTGGTGCTGTCGGTTTTGCTCTCTGGCTTTTATGGACTCTCAGGATTTATTGAGGCAGCAGGGGAGCTCTGGCAGAGGTGATCCTGCCCCAGCCCCAGGTGCCCTGAAGGGGCAATAAGAGCACCTGGTGTGTGCTGTAAATCTGAGCTCCGTTCGTGTCGTGGCACGGGGTTTGACTGCAGAGCACTCTCTGGTGGTGTGAACATGAAACCTGGGTGGTTCTGCACAGACCTTGGCATTTTCTTTGGGGAAGAAATGGCTCTGCTGTGGCTGGGTAATGGCAGGGCTCAGAGAGAGACTGTGCAGCAGTGAGCCTTTGCCTGGGTGCTGGAGCCAAAGTGATTTTCTCCTGGTAACAATTCTAACAGCTTTTAATGCCATATATCCATATTATTAAGTTCAGCACCTGAATTATGTACTGGCAGAGAGCTGTAACATTTCTTATGCCTGAGCAGTCGAGGACCCAAATCTGGCCCGGCAGAATTGATTTACAAAAATGTGTTCATGGCTGCCTTCTTTTACTGGTGCAGTAAATCACAGGAATTGTCAGCCTGCATCATGTGGTGGGCCCAGACAGCTGTGATTAGTACTGCAAGGCTCTCTTCATATTCTTCACATTCCAGTAATAAATAAACAGCTATTTGAGCAACTTGTAGCCCTGTGCTTGGAGTAATTATGAGCCACCTTATTCTATATGTCCCACAGAGTAGAAACATATTTTTATTAATTTCTTTTTCCTGGTGGGAAAAGTTGAAATATGGGCGAAGCATGTCTACTAAACTAGACTTCTTAATTTTATTTCTGTAAAATTAATATCTCCCACTGTTGCTAAAAAGAAAATAATCATATTATTTAAGGAACAGAAAAATGCTTGTGCTGACTCTTCTTAGCACACTGCATCTTGGCTGGTTGTGTTCAAAATGCACATGGGTAAAATTACATCAAGGATGTTTATTTCTTTATTAAAGAGTTTCTTTTCTCTGTTGCCCTTCCTTTTCTCAACCCATATAAATTTTATGTACTTGGTGCTAGTCAGACCTCACTGTAAATGCTCCCCTTAGCACATTTGCATTGCTGTGGCATCCATAAGCTGTAAGGACCTTGACCTTTTGCTGGGAAAGTTTATCCACTTCGCCCTGTGCTATTTTCCAAGCTGGTTAAAGCATCTTTTTATTGCTTGACAGAACCTCCTCCTTGAAAACCCTTCAGCTGTGAGCATGCACAAGGGCAGCTCGTGCCTCACTGGTGGGGACAATGGATGGGGACAATGCCCAGCCCTGGGTGCTGGGATTTGGGTCCTTCCCTCCCTTTGCCACCCACACCTCCCTGAAAGAGGATCAGCCTTGGTGGAGTGCCCTGAGAGCAGAGTCAGGGCAGGTTTGATGTGAGAGCAGTGCTGGGGGAGCAGGTTGGCTTCAGGAGCAGCCAGAGCTCCATCCTGGCCAGCATTCCCCTCCTTTGATCCCATTCTCCTTTCTCCAGTCCTCCAGGACAAATCTGTGCATCACCTTCCTCTGTTCTGCAGGGATCTACAGCTCAAGTGGCATTTAAATATTTATTTGTCATTCCCAGAGCATTATCTGAGCCTGGCTGGCAGGTTTTGCCTTTGCCATTGGTGTGTCTGTCAGGAGCAGTGCACGGGTGGAATGTGAAGGTCACACTGCAGCAGGGGCTGCTCATCCCTCTCTGTTTGCTCCTCCTGTGCCAGCCCGAGGTGCAGGAGCCTGGGAAGCTGCTGGTGCCATCTGTGCCATGGCCAGAGGCAGGGGGTGGTGCCAGCCCTGCTCCTGCTCCTGCTCAGACACCGAGCAGCCCCAGCTGGACACGGGGATCAGGGATGTCCCCAAGGCACCCCTGTGCCCTGCTGCCTCTCTGTGCCACGCTGCCAGGCAGGAGTGACCAGCTGAGTGCAGGGAAATGCCACCTGCATTCCCTCACCCAGGCAGCTTTCAGCCCCTCTGACCTTTGGGGAACTGAAAGACAGAGTGGCTGTCCTTGTGGAACATCAGAACAGTCAAATGCTACTGCAGGAACCCAGACATGCCCATTCCCACCGAGGGAAAATTAGATTTTAATTTTTAAAGATCCCAATGGATTTACCATACCAGGGCACCTCACTTTGATTCAGGCCATGAGGTTTCTGGGACACTCAGAAATCCCAGTCAGGAAGGGTGCAGGTTCTTCCCTGGTGCTCAAGGCATGGAAAGCCCAACAACAGGCTGAGTTTTCAGTGCAGACTGGGGGCAGGTTTTCTCATTAAGACAGAGCTGGTTTCAGTTATTCCTCAGTGAAATAAACCCTGGGGTTGGTTTTTAAACTTAGGGAACTTGCTGCAGCCAGAGAGCCCAGCTAGGGAGGCCAGAGCTGGCTGTGCCTGGTTGTTCCACAGGAGGAGTGATGGTCTTTCCTTTTCTTCCCCTTTTCTTCCCCTTTTCTTCCCCTTTTCTTCCCCTTTTCTTCCCCTTTTCTTCCCCTTTTCTTCCCCTTTTCTTCCCCTTTTCTTCCCCTTTTCTTCCCCTTTTCTTCCCCTTTTCTTCCCCTTTTCTTCCCCTTTTCTTCCCCTTTTCTTCCCCTTTTCTTCCTGTTATTCCCTTTTCCTTTCCCCTTTTTTTTCCTTTTCCTTTTCCCCCTTTTTTTTCCTTTTCCCTTTTTTTTCCTTTTCCCTTTTCCCCTTTTTTTTCCTTTTTTCTTTTCCCTTTTTTTCCTTTTCCCTTTTCCCCTTTTCTCTTTCCCCCTTTCCCTTCCCCTTCCTGCAGCATCACCCCAGGTGGGAACACCTGGAGCAGAGGTCTCTGAGTCACAATTTTTCCTTCATGTTGCACAAGAGTCTTGGGCAGAACACTGGCTGATCTTCCCTGGGGAACTGCAGCACCACTGCAGGAATCTTGGGGTGCAGGAGGATCCTGGGGGTTCCTGGAGCTCTTTAGGGAAGGCAGTGGAAGGTGTCCCTGCCCATGGAAGGAGGGTTGCCATGAGATGGTTTTAAGGTCTGTTTCAGCCATGCTGTGATTCCCTGACTCTCTGACAGCCCCAGGAGCCTGGAGGGAGCCCCTGAGCAGGCTCTGAGCTGCACTGGGTGCACTTGGGCACAGAAATCAGCTCTGCCCCTGCTCTGCCTCTGTCATGGGAAACATTTCCAGTGGATTTGGGGAGCAGTGAACTCCTATTGTTTAAACTCAGCCTGAAACCACAAGAACTGCTCTAAATTGCCTGGCTCTAGTAAACCCAGTGCTATAAATCAGCTGACTGATCCTTGTATAAATCTTGTATTTTCCCCCCAAGTTTCCCTACACTTTTCCCTGGTATTTTTTTGATATAAACCCTTCAATCTGACAGCTTTTTTTGCCTGTCCTCTGTCCATACAGCCCACTAATAACTTCAGCCCCACAGACCTTCTCTCCAGGAAATACCATCAAGATTTTCTTTTAGCAAAAGTGAGCAGCCCTTCAGAAATCCTTTATCAGGCCTGCTTTTTCCTGTTGTGGTTTTCCTCTTTCCATTTTTTTTTTTTTTTTCATGGAGAGCTGTAATTTAAAGCTTACAAGATCGATAAGCCCAAGATGCACAGCATAAATGGGAGAAGCAGACAAACAACTGGGAAAGATAGGAGACAGCTGATGAAAATGAATTCAGCTCTAAAGCATTTGAGTTACTGTTCTCTGCTGTGATTTCTGGGAGAGATTAAAAAACAGGAGGAGGGGGAGATACAAATCATCATTCCCTCCTCCCTTGGAATCTCAGGGTGAAATAGTGCTGAATTTCTTCTTTTCCCTCCCATGTCTCTAAACAAACAGGAGATTTTTTTATTTTTTTTTATTTGGAGGAAAGCTTTGAATCAATTGCAGGAGAATTGGCTTAATCCAGAGCTAACAGGGGCAGTGTAATGGCAGGAAGTCTGGACCTGATGGAATAACAGCCTCTTGTCTTGAACTGCCTGGATCCAGCCCTGGGACAAACTGAAACCCTGGAAATGGCCCCTGCTCTGCCCTGGGTGGTGGCAGAAGGATTTTTCCACTCTGCTTTGCAGCCCTGGTGATTCTGCACGGGGCTGGGTTGGGGTTTGCTCTCTTTTCCAGCCCAGGCATGTCTTGCAGAGCTTGGACCAGGCTGGCACAGCTTGGTTGGGCTGTGCCCAGCTGGCACGGGCCGTGGCTGAGGAGATTTGCATTTGGCATTACAAATTGCAGTCACATTGCTCTGGGGAGGTGGAGGCTCTCTGAAAGGCTGAGTGCAGTGCCAGCAGGAGAGCAAACATTGCTGAGCTGAAGCCTCAATAGAAGTCAAGAAGGATTAAGGTGCAGCTGAAAGTAGAGCTGGGCTTCCTAAATCACCACAGAGCTTTAGAAAATGTTTTGTGTTCACACCAAAACCGTAATTTATCGACAGAGGGGTCAGACTGTGAAATGTATGTGCTAGTGAGCTGTGTTTCAGTGAAACTGCAAACTTCTGTTGATGGGGAGATTCTTACAAATGTTCCCTGTGTGCCCATGGCCACGGAAGTGTGGGAGCTCAGCCCATCCCTCCTGATGTCCAGAGCTACCCAGAGAACCCTTGGGGGGCTCGGGAGCCTTGGAATGTTGCCAGAAGCACTTGGTGGATGGATTTGGATCCATCCGGGGATGTGCCACCTGTGTGTGAGGAGATGGAACCTGTGGGAATCACTGGGGTGGGAATGGTGAAGGGAAGACACAATTATAGGGTAAATCACAGATTTTGGGGTTTGGGTACAGGGCGGTTGTGGAGACAAGAGGGAGGAATCAGGGCAGGTCACAGGGCTCTTCTTTCTTCTTCTTGTCATCCATCTTCTGCTGTGGTGTTGGCACTTGGGGATTGCTCTGTGGTGAGGGTGCACTGGGTGACGAGGGTGACAGGTATTGGGGATAAAAGGTAAATCTGATATTTGTAGTTTTTGTTATAAAAGATGTGCCCGCCTTGGGGGTGGTCAGAGTGCCTTTGGCTGCCCTGCTGGTCAGATCCAGGTCGGGCAGAGAAGGGACTTTGTAGGTAAGATATAATAAACAATTCTGAAGACTGAAAAACCCAGAGTCCAGACTCATCCTTTGAGGCCCAGCGTGCAAAGAACCATCCAAAGTGTGTGTGGGAGCAGAGACAGACAGCCCAACCCCATAGGGAAGCTCCCTGAAAGGCTGGAGATGTGTGTGGCAATAAGCACTGACATTTTCTGTGTTTACATCTGTGTGGCTCTGCTTACCCCCAGAGGTCAGGGGCACTTTGCAATATGAGTTTGAAATGCTCTGGGAAAGGAGGTCCAGGTGCACCTGGGCACCTTGGGAGAGGGATTGGCCCTGTCCGTGGGGAAATCAGTCTGTCTGCACCTGGTGAGATGAGAGCAGATAAAGAGATTATCAAGTAGTGACAAGAAAGGAGGGTAGCTGAATTCCTCTTTATCACTTCTTCTCCCTCAAGACTCTCTGAATATCTTGTCATTCAAATGGAGAGAGTAGAAAGAAAATCACTTTTAGAGGTGACCCACAGAGGTACAGCCAGACCAAAATGGTGTTGTGTGCTTCTTCTGCTCCTGGGTGACCCAGGAATTGGTCTGGTGCTTGCACTGTGTGAGCTGTAACCTTTGGGAGGGCAGGAAAAGTGGGATGAGAGCTCCAAAGTCTGTCCCAGGCTTTTGCTGCTCCCAGCACCCTGTGGAGCATCCTGTGACCCAGCTCCAGGTGGGAATATCGAGGTCAATGGCAGAGGTGTGTCCTGTCCTTGGAGTAAAGAAGCAGAAATGCAGCTCTTGGTCAGTGTGTTTAAAACAGGTGGGATGTATTGGGAAAAACCCCAAACAAGCAGTTAAGGGATCTGTTTCCTCTTGGATGCCCTTTTCTTCCACGAGCTGTTTTTGTTTCTTTTCCTTTAAAGGAAAGTAACTATTGAAAAATCACTTTGAAAGGTGTTTCATGTTAGGAGAGCAATAATGTAGGTGGTGATTGATAAGATTTATTGTTTCTGGCTTGGTGTTATCTTGTGATTCTGAGGAAAGCTGAATCTTATCTGTTTGATGCTGTATAAACACCTAACAGGCTTCAGAGAGCTTGCAATGTAAGCAGACCAGAGAGGCAAAGGAAGAGAGGGGAAATGTGCAGAAAAGTGCCTCGTTCCAAGGCCACAAACCAGGTTTAGAATAAAAATCAGATCTTCTCACTTCAGCCCATTTTTTCCTCTATTCCATGAGGTGTTTTGCTTCTGTTATTCAAATATGGAAAAACCTCTCCTTTTTTAGGTAAATGAAGGGCAAGGAGAATGAGATCAGACAGAAACTCGGCATACAGGGAAAAAAAAATAAAGCAAAGGAATTGTACTGATAAAGGTGCTGGTTTTAGATAAATTGAACATATGACATGCCATTACACAATTCACAACTCTTTCTTTCTTTCTTTCTAGATGCAGTAAAGTGGGGAGGAGGATTCAGATGTAAAACTACAGCCTGGCCATGCACTGGTGAGAAACAGCCCCGTGTACTGGCTGGAAATTGATATTTTTCTTTTTAATTACATGTTTTGGGTGTCTATTGGATCTGCCTCTCTATCTGCATGGTCACAGTTAAAGTCCTTGTAACCATTTTGGAGCTGTTTGATGCCATTTCTGTCTGGAAAAAGCTGTTTATAAAAGCACAAACACGTGTGTGTGTGTGTGTTTGTGCAGGTAGGCAGGTTCTGGAATGCTTCCCGGGGATTTGCATTCCCTGGAGGGTGTGGACATGCTTTCAGAGCCTGACAGCTCCGGGGTCAGATGGAACTTGTTTGTCTTCTCCTTTTGCAGCTCAAGCAAACATTCATTTGTTATTGTCCGTGGAGCTGAGCCCTAAGCCAGGCTTTATCCTGTTGTAGCAACTAATTGGTGAGGAAATTGTGATTTTACATTTAAAAAAACCCCCTCAGCTCTGGAGAAAAAGGTGCTGTGAGCATTCTACCCTGATTATTTCAAGGTCAGTGTCCCATTCTGCTCTCCAGCAGCTGCTGGTGGCCGTCAGGGCAGGGAGGGGCTGGATGGATTTCCCTGGATTTCCTAAAAGTTGAAGAGGAACAGCGGAAGAGCAGGGACTTGGTGGTGGCACTGCCAACAACTGCTCCCAGGGAAAAAAGCCTTTGGAGCCCTGGAGTTATTTATGGCTTGGACTTCTCCAGGACAGTTTGTTTCCAGTGATTTCAGTGCCCATGGACCCTTCCTGTAGGGAGATGTGCCTGGAGGAAACAATCCCACTGGCAAGGGGCTTCTGTCTGTTTATTTAACTGTTTTTAAATCCTGTTCAGAAAAAAGAAAACAAAGCCAGCCCTCCTGGTAATTCTGTTTTCTTTCTGTTTGTGGCTGCTGAAAAGGGACTCTTGGCTACCAATATGTGCATTTCCCATGGACTTTTACTAACAGGAGCTTCAGAGTGAAAGCTTTGCCTAGAATGGGAATTTTTTACACCATAACTTCCTTTTGAGCTGCCTTTTTTTAGGATTTTGTGTTCTGCTCGCTGGCCTTGACTACTGAGAGCAGATTTCTTTGTATCTGCTGCTGATTTTAATTTTGTGAACTTTGGTGGGCTGTAAAAATCAGAATTATTAAGGTACTGACAAAATGTAGCTTGTCTGAATAAAATGTTTTAGGATTTAAAAAAATATATATTTTTTATACCCACTGATAAACAGATTTTTCCATTGCAGCCAGCAATTGTTCCAAGTAGAAAATTGCTTCCTAATTTCTGATTAACCCCAGCTAATCAGGCAGGCAGTGGGATCCAGCTGCTGTGTAAGTCCAGATCTCCATAAAATCTGGTTATATTTTCATTTATCTCAATGTGGGAGCAGCTCTGACCTGAAAAGCTGACTTCCTTGTGTGCTTGTGAGTTAGCTGATAAACTTTCCCTCTTTCAAGCCCATCCAGCTGGAAAGGCCACCATGAAAAGCTGGCTGGTTTTGGGATATGAACGAAAAAGAAGAAAGATTTACTCTATTTTTCTTAGTGGACAATCTTTGTTGTTTCTTCTTGCACACCTCCAAAACCTTCCCCCCCTTTTTATCACCCAAACCTTCTCCTGAAGGATTTATTCCGTTTTTCTTAGTGGACAATCTTTGTTGTTTCTTCTTGCACATCTCCAAAACCTTCCCCACCTTTTACGCCCCAAGCCTTCTCCTGAAGGATTTATTCCGTGTTTCTTAGTGGACAATCTCTGTTTTTTCTTCTTGCACACTTCCAGAACTTTCTGCCACCTTTTATCCCCCAAACCTTCCCCTGAAGGATTTATTCAGTTTTTCTTAGTGGACAGTCTCTGTTTTTTTCATCTTGCACACTTCCAGAACCTTCTGCCACCTTTTATCCCCAAACCTTCTCTCTGGGAGGGTTTCCCATGGGCTGAGCTGTTCCCTCTCCAGGGAGGAGCACTGGAAATGCAGGTACAGCATTCCAAGTGCAGACTTGAGCAGCTTCCTGCATGGAATCACAGAATCCTTGAGGCTGGGAATGACCTTTAGGGCCATCAGATCTGCCTGACTGCTGCAGCCCTGCCGAGGCCACCACTCACCCGTGTCCCCATGTCCCCAAGTGCCACATCCACATGGCTTTTGGGTACCAAGGGTGTCCCAAAGTGCTGCAGCCTTTAGGGCTGGAGCCTGGCTGTGCCTGCAGTGTGGCTGTTTGGAACTGGAGGGTTTCTCCCCTCTGCATCCCAACCCCAAGCACCACTTGTGTGGTTTTGAGCCTTTCTCAGGGCAGGGATCAGCCCCGTGACCTCCTCGCCCTGGGTGACCAGAGGATGAACCCAGAGCCATTCAGATGGGGCTCCAGACTGCATTAATCTGTGCAGCCCCACAAATAACTGCATTTGCTCACACAGGGGCTTTTTATTTAAATGCATTTCTCCTCTTTGTCAGAGAGAGGAATCGTAATTAACATTTCATTCTGTGATGAACTCCCTATATTTAGAGCGTTATTGGTGAATCTTCTCCTTTCTGAAACCTTTTAAAATCTGAATCTGAAACCTTTTAAAAGATTTTTGGCAGTGGGAAAAGTTGGTAATCGTTCATTTTCATTTAAAATTCAGGGCATGATATGTGAAGCTGTGTTTATGAGGAGGGTACGTGGTCCTGTCATTTTCTACTTGCTTAAAAGCCACATAATTGGTTGAGGAAGCTCCCATCCTGAGGAGAAGAAAGGGCTCATTAAAAAGATTAGCTCATAGAGAACAAATTAAACTTCAGTGCCCTGCATAAAGATTATAATAACTGTAATAATAAATGAATTAATAATGCATTAAAGGAGAATTCCTCCAGTCAGCTTGTCACACGCTTATCCTTGAAAATTGACTTCAGCGAGGTGTGCCACATGAGCTAATGGCCTTAACTGATGGATTTGGGGTTTTTCCATGCTCCAAAATCCACTCAAGCCCATAGTTCTGACTTTCTGACAGTTTGCTGGATAGATGCAGTCACTTGGGCCATGTGCTGCTGTAGCTGGGGAGGAAGCTCTGGTTTAACCTCAGGTGATCAGAACTGGGAAATCCTGAGCTCTTGGAAGGGGAAAAATTGGCAATCCAGGGCTGGGGGCTGCACACCTGCACCAGAGGTGAACATCCTGGGCTGATGTGGGATACAGAATTTAGATGGAACTGTCAGAGAGCAGGTTTAGATCAAATATTGGGAATTAATTCCTCCCTGGCAGGGTGGGCAGCCCTGGCACAGGTGCCCAGAGCAGCTGGGGCTGCCCCTGGATCCCTGGCAGTGCCCAAGGCCAGGCTGGACATTGGGGCTGGAGCTCCTGGGACAGTGGGAGGTGTCCCTGCCATGGCAAGGGGAGGGATGAGTTGGGCTTTGATGTTCTTCCAGCCCAATCCAGCCTGGGATTCCATCTGGGAGCTTCCATAAATGTGAAGGTTTTGTTCCCACTGTAATAAATGTGGGATCATCAGGATTTAGGAATTAGTTACCAAATTCAGCACTGGAATAAGAGGTATCCAGAGGGGTTGAGCTGAGGAGCTGTGGGTGCTGAGGCATCTCTAGACAGCAGAGAAGTGAGAGTTTGGGGATTTCTGCAGTCTCCCCTGGCTAAGGGCTGAGTTTCTAATGGTTATTGCACCAGGGAAAAATTGAATTAAGGGAATTGATTATCCAGACAGAGTAAGGTTGTAAAATGCATCTTTAGGCACCTGGGTACCTTTAAAATGAATCCATTATTCACTCCTGAAACCCAAACCTGCTCCTCTAAACCCAGGCCCTGCTGAAGATGGAGTTCACGTGAGCCATGAGCTGGTTAATTTTTAGAATCTTTAAATAATTGAGGCTGGAAGGGACCTGGGGAGGTTCAAAAAGGAATCTGTGGGTTCCAGAGATTTTGGGGAACACTTCCTGCAGAGTCATGGAATGGTTTGGGTTGGAAGGGGCCCCAGAGATGATCTCACTGACATTTTCCAGCAGCCCAGGTTGCTCAGTTTATCATGATTGTGTCACACTGGTGCTTCTCTGTGTCCTCAGCCACACCTGCAAACAGGTATTTGTAGGTGTTGATTTAACACCCAGCTTTGCCTGTGAAAGACATGAAAGCAAATTCCTTCTGGGATGCTTTCCATTTTTAATTTGAAAATAATTGAAAATGCATCTCTAGTGTTTTGTTGCTTTTATTGGAAGGGTATTTTTTAATAAAAATCTCATTCAGCATAAAAAGGACAACATCAATGGGCTCCTTATCAGTGCTTTGCATCACGTTAATACCAGAGCCAGCAGTGAGTTGTGCAGGTATTATACCAGAACAAAGGAAATTATTCCAGGGATTTTATCAGAGGATATTTTGAGTTTGCTTGTCAAGCCATGCAATGTGTGCTCTGCTTTGTTTGCTGGCTGCTGTCAGAGCAGCTGAGCAGTTGCTGGAGTTTGCACAGGGATTCTTTTCCTCTCCCTGCCCTGGTTTGCTTTGGCACATGGTTGGATCCACGCTGGGAAAACGGTGAGATATCAAATAGAAGGGAGGGATGCATCAATACTGGAACTGCTGCAGCTCAGAGCAGAGTTGCCTCTGCACATCTGAAGTGGTCACTCGGGGTGCTGGAAGTGCAATCCCTTTTTTAGGAAAATTACCCACAAACACCAGAGGTTTCTGTCCAAACAGGAGACAGAGGAGTCCTTTTACTTTCTTCCAATCAAGGGAAAGGCCATGGGGCATTGCCCTGGGATCTCTCAGATTTTTGGAGGACACAGCCTCTCTTTTATCCCAATTTCCCACCACATTTCCCCTCTCTCTTTCCCCATTTCTGAGGTACTTGAGAGGTTCAGACTTCCCAAAACTCCTGATCCCAGAGATTCCCCTCTAATGTATAAGTCTCCCTTTTAATTTTTAATTCTTATGGAATTTAGGGATTTTCCTTCCCCATTGTTTCTTTCATCTTTCAACATCCAGTTTCATTTATCAGCAAACCTAAAGTTTATTTGTAAAGGCAAATCTCTTTTTCCATTCATCACTCAGTGCAATCCTTCCCATGGTTTCTTTTCTCTCCCAGTGCTGGTTTTATCCACCAGCAGCCCCACAGCTGCTTTGGAAAGTCAAATCCCCTGTTCCTCTCACTTTTTTCAGCCTCCCCACAATAAAGACTGAGCAGTGAATTCTGAATTTTGGAGCAGAGCAGGGGCTGGCAGTGGCTGGGGAGGGAAGCACAGCTGGATCTGCTCCTCCAGACTCCCAACTTCTGCTCCCAGGGCAGCACAAGGAGCTAAATGCTGAGGTGTTCTTAAATTTCCAGTAACGAGGCCGGCCTCATTAGCACTCTCATCAAATGGCTTTCAGTTGCTATCAGTCTGACTTGGATTTGAATTGATGACCTTGAGATAAAAGGCTTTTTATTCTATTACCCATCTCCTGAGCCATCAAGTCTTTAATATGCCGTGTAAAATCAGTTTTCAGATGGTATTTCTTTTCTATAACATCGTCATTTGTTACTAATGATGTCTGATTTGGGGTGCTACAAGCTATAATTGTGCACAATAGTACTTTTGTTATTCCTGTTATTTCAGATTTATCTGCTGTATTACCAGCTACTTGTAGGCACAGAGAAAATAGATTGGTAATAGAGTGTAATCCAGTTTTACAGAAACGAGTTAATAAAATCACATAAAAATACAAAGTTAGGTTCAGCATCAGCAAAGCTCATCTGTTACTTCAGTAAATTGAAGTATAAAATTCTGCTTTGATGCTGAAATTTTGCTTTACTGCACAATGCCATGTGGGACCAGCAAAGGTGTGGAAAATGAAGGCAAAATGAGTAAGAGTATGTGATACAAACATCACACTGAAGGGAGTTTAGTGCATGCCACCCTTTTCCTCCTGAAGGCTTTTCCCTGAGGATGATCTGGAGGAGATCCTGTCAAAAACCCCAAAGTGCACAGGAGGGTCAGAAGTGTAACAAGGGAGCTTTCCCTGGGTTTGTTTGGAAAAGATAAAACTGGGAGCACTGGGATAAAAATCTGCCTTTAGGGAGAGATGCTTTGGGAACTCCCAGCTTATTGTCCAGGGCTCCTTTCCCTAAATCTGGGGGTTCCCAGAGGAGTCCTGGGGGGATCCTGCCTGGGCTGAGGGCTGGAGCTGTCAGGGCTGGGGGCACTGGGATGGGGCCAGGGAGGATTTTCCCTGGGAAGAGGCTGCTGAGGAATGACCAGGGCTCTCTCTGAGGTGTCTGTCACCACCCCAGGATGGGGACAGGGCTGAGGGGACACCACTAACGAGGGACTCAGCCAGGAGACAAAGGGACAGTCCCAGGAGACAAAGGGACACTGTCTGTGCTCATCATCCCTCATTTGGGAATTAATGAACAAGACACCAGGGCCATGAAACCTCTGACACTGGGCAAGGAGAGCCCTCACCCAGCTCTTGCTGCTTAATGATTTCATTTTGGGTTTCAGGGGCTCTTTGTTGCCGTGCAGTGGTTCTGGGCAAACTGGTTTTGAGGGAGGGATTGAGATTTGCAAGGATGCTTCATGCCTGTGTTTGAGAAATGCTTATTTTTCCTAATTCTTTCATGAACTCCTGCAGATTAATGATGCAAAAAAGGCTTTTTGATCATCTGTTGAGCTGCTGTACCCCTACAGGGTGGTTGTTTTCATTAACCAACTCGGGTTTTTACAGTTCTACAATGCAGATTTATGTTAAAAAGTTAATAACAAGCCTGGAGCACAAAATAACAGGGGAAGCAACTCTCTCCAGGTGATGGAAAACGGAGCCTTTCTGACAAAACAAGGTGTTCTGTAACCTGGGAACCTGTCCTGGTTCCCTGCTGCCTGCCATCCCCAGTCCTGCAAGGGGCAGAGCTGGTGCCTGCTCTGCCTCCCCCAGCAGGCAGGAGATGCTCCTGGGTTACTCACAGCCCTGAGCTCTGTATGCTCCTGGGTTACTCACAGCCCTCAGCTCTGTCTGCTCCTGGGTTACTCACAGCCCTCAGCTCAGTCTGCTCCTGGGTTACTCACAGCCCTCAGCTCAGTCTGCTCCTGGGTTACTCACAGCCCTCAGCTCTGTCTACTCCTGGGTTACTCACAGCCCTCAGCTCTCTATACTCCTGGGTTACTCACAGCCCTGAGCTCTGTCTGCTCCTGGGTTACTCACAGCCCTCTGCTCTTTATACTCCTGGGTTACTCACAGCCCTCAGCTCAGTCTGCTCCTGGGTTACTCACAGCCCTCAGCTCTGTCTGCTCCTGGGTTACTCACAGCCCTCAGCTCTGTCTGCTCCTGGGTTACTCACAGCCCTCAGCTCAGTCTGCTCCTGGGTTACTCACAGCCCTCAGCTCTGTCTACTCCTGGGTTACTCACAGCCCTCAGCTCTTTATACTCCTGGGTTACTCACAGCCCTCAGCTCTTTATACTCCTGGGTTACTCACAGCCCTCAGCTCAGTCTGCTCCTGGGTTACTCACAGCCCTGAGCTCTGTCTACTCCTGGGTTACTCACAGCCCTCAGCTCTTTATACTCCTGGGTTACTCACAGCCCTCAGCTC
This sequence comes from Serinus canaria, assembly GCF_022539315.1. Taxonomy (NCBI): domain Eukaryota; kingdom Metazoa; phylum Chordata; class Aves; order Passeriformes; family Fringillidae; genus Serinus; species Serinus canaria. Next base: position 2,645,617 of record NC_066326.1, on the reverse strand, counting down.
TGTCTACTCCTGGGTTACTCACAGCCCTCAGCTCTGTCTACTCCTGGGTTACTCAGAGCCCTCAGCTGCCAGCAGATGCTCTGGCACCCTGACCCTTCGGGACCAAGGTTCTCCCTGCTCCATTCCTGGGAGTTCCTTCAGGAATCTTCTCTTGGTACTTATCCCTCCAGTCATCCATCATACCTCATTTCACTGAGAAGTGTAACAGAAGGCATTAGCTTAATTAGTGATCAGGATTGTTAATTTGTGCCTGTTTCTGTGGAGGAGGTTGGGCAGTTCCCTGCTGAGTTGTCCAAATTAGTGACCTGGATGCACTGGACATTATTTATTGTTTTACAGCAAGATATGGGAGCAGATCCCTTTCATTCCTCTCCCTTTGGTTTGGATGAATCACCAGATTTCCCTGACTCAGTTGGGTTGGGTTTTTTTTGTCTCCAAGTCTGCCACTTTCACCCATCTGCAATCCATTGAAAAGATGGAGAAAAGAACTTCCAGGCTTTTCTCTCACCAGGAAGTTGCAGAGGAGCAGCAGCTTGGTGACGTGGCACAGGCAGGTGCACACTGACTTCTGCTGGAAAATTCAGAATGATCAAAACCAATTTGCTGTTTGGAAATGGCATTGATAAAATGGTGCCATGCACCATAGATTGGTGAATCCTGAGATCCTCCTGGAATGAACCTGGTGCTCTCTGTTATTTGCAGGTTTGGGGTGGAAAAATGAAGATGTAGAAATGTTTCATGATGATCTAAGAGAAATTGTGGGAGAGGCCTTCATAGCCTAGGATAGACTTGCTGGAAATGATTTTATTTGAGAGTTAATTATTTACACACTAATTACTCAGGGTTTGTTGTTACTTTCAGTAATTTGGCTACATAAAATTTATTGATAAGCTGATCTTAACAGAACCTCCCAGAAAATGAAGGCAGGTGTGGGGGAAGGATGCTGGTAATTACAAAAAAAATACCAAAACAAACAAACAGACAGAAAGATTTGGAAAAGTTTCAGATAACTCTGAGAGTCTGAGACAGAAATGAGCAGAGTTAAGGAATTCATTTGAAAAAATATTTAAATTATCTTTGCTCTGCTATAACAGGAGATAGAATTTATGTATTTCTTGGCCAAGTTCAGCTGACTCCCTTTAAAAGAGGAGTTAATTGAGATAGGGCAGAAGGACAAACTCAGATATTTTAGGATCACCCTTTGCAAGTGCCACACACAGGAAAATCTGGTGCTCAATGCTTTCCCCCTATAGAAGTGGCTCTGCTGCCATCTGATCCTTATTCCCAGCTCCAGGATGCATCACCCTGCAAATTGCAAAACTCGGGATTAAGAAATGTGCCTTGAAATTGTGCCAGCCCAGCTCCTTAAAAGGCTCCCAGAAAAAATGAGTCAGTGCTTAAATGGCCACTGAGTGCATCCTCAGAGCAGTGCAGATTGAATTCCCTGGAACTGCCAGGATTCCTCGGGGAAGCTGCTCAGGAAATCTTGGAGGAGAGGAGGAGGTGGCATCGACCCAGGAGGAGCATGAGGGCACAAGAGAGGTGCCAAAGCCATCCAGAGCAGTGAGGAGGAGAAGCACAGAGGCTGCCCCAGAAGGTCTGGAATTTCTGGGCTGGTTTGGGGGTCTCAGGGCTGGTTGGTGACTGGTGGCACCAGGAAGGGGCAGGTGTGGGATGCTGTCTGGCTCAGGGTGTGCAGGGCAGGCTCTGGGAGCTGTGCTGGTCTCAGGGGAGATGTTTGTGATGGGTCCCCACAGACTGAGTTGGTGTTTTTTGGTTGTGTCTGTCTCCCCACCTTCCCTTGGTCCCCTGGCAGTTGTGTAACTCAGAGCCTTGGTTGTTGCTCATCTCGGTGTAAGGTCAGGATTTTTGTCTGCAAAGGCAGGATTTTGAAATTCTGGTCTTAGCCCAGATGTTTTGTGGGTTCTGTTGATGCTGTTATGATTTGTTTTTTCTTTTTCTTTTCTTCTATCTCATAACAAACCCTGCTTTCTCAATCTCTCAGCTGTGCCTGGTGTCCCCTCAGAGCTGACGGGCAGAGCTGAGACATCTGAGTTTATTCTCAAGTGCCTGGAACTTTCTGCTTCTTCAAACACATCTCCAACAGCCTTTCCTGGAACCATTCTTTTCACCTTTCCTGGCTCAGAGAGGAATGAGATTTTTAGCCACGTTTGCTGAGCAGATGCACCAGGTTTCCTTTGCCGAGTGTATTTCTGATGATTTGATCTTTGAAAAAAACCTCAGATTCAGGTGCTTTGTGGGGACCTTGCAGAAAACTCTGATTTCCTCATTCCTGCTTGGGTTTTCAGAGTGTCCCAGCACAGCCATTTGGAAGGCTGACCATTCCCAGCTGGCCTGAGGAGGTGCAGTCCCCAGGGCTGTGCAGAGCCCCAGCTAATGAGCTCCAGATTTGGCTGCTCTGGGATGTGCCAGCTTTTGCCTGGCAGCTTTTTTTTTTTCTTTTCTTTTTGGCTCCTTCTGAGGGAAAGCAGCTTCTTTCTGTCTTTGTAATAAATGGGGACAGCTGCACATCGAGGCTGTGCCCTTCCAGATTCTGAAGGTTTCCCCAAACTGTGCTGGAGTTTCCTGCAATTCCTCCTGGAGGTGAGAGTCAAACTCTGCTGGGATCTCTTGCTAATTTTGATGGTACTTTAGTGGTGATTCTGCCTTTGGATCTGAATGGATAGAAAGCAAATTTCAGTTATTTTTTCAGACAGAGGTCCTTGTAGGGATAAAGGTTTCTGATTTTTCATCAGGAAAAAACAGTGATAGGAGAAGGGGAAATGCTTCAGGCTGAAAGAGAAGAGGGTTAATGGGATTTTGGGTGGGAATTGTTCCCTGGCAGGGTGGGCAGGCCCTGGCACAGGTGCCCAGAGCAGCTGGGGCTGCCCTGGATCCCTGGCAGTGCCCAAGGCCAGGCTGGACACTGGGGCTGGAGCACCTGGCACAGTGGGAGGTGTCCCTGCCATGGCAGGGCTGGCACTGGCTGGGATTTGAGGTCCTTTCCAACCCAAAATATTCTGGGATTCTGTGCCACATTTAAGAGGACTCTGTCCTGGCTTTTTGTCATGAAAGCTCAGACTAAAAGAACATAAATAAGATAGATATTTTAAATATATTTTCTATATTCTTTTTTATATCATGTTGATTTTTGTTTCTCTTCTGTTTCTTCTCCAGTGTTATTTTTTCCTCTTTTTAACTTCTTTTTTGTTTCCCTTTCTTCCCCCCGCCCCTTTTTGCTGCAAAGTCACAGGTTTCCCTAATCTCTGAGGTACACACCAGAATTTTCAATTCATTTACTTTTCTCCTTTGACAACTGCATTTTTTGCCTCTCCAAGTTTTGTTCTTCCTCTTCCCTCCAAGCTTTGCTCCCCCAGATCTTCCCAGCCCATCCAGAGCATCTCTGCTTTATAATTACTTTACATTCCTTTATGGCTTCTCTTTAGCAGAGGAATTTCAGAAGTTAATGTGAATAATACTAATTATTTTGGATCTGTCAGTGCACGACTGATGATGAATAATGCAGATACTGCTCTGCTGCTGGGTGCAGTTCTGGGGGATTTTTGCCTTTTTCTCCTCATCACCTGCCTTGAAGTATTGTGACATTGGGTGACACAGATAAACTGGGTTCTGTAATTAAGGTTTATTTTAATGAGCCTGGAAAATACTCAGATTTGCATGTTCTCATGGTTTAAACGTGGTTTAATCAGCCCTCCAGTTTTCCTTTCTGCTCAGTCCTCTGCTGACATTTCTCCAAAGGAATACCAGGGTAAATATTCTCCACAGGAAGATCAGGAGGCTGAAGCTCCAGCATCCCCCACATTGGCATGTTGAGGTTTTCATATTAATGACAATAATTTTGTGCATTAGATCAGTGAATTTTTCCCATCTATCTGTGGAGGGCCTGGCAAATACCACTGAGGAAGGAATTGTATGGATTTGACTTCTCTAATAGAATTCACCTTATTTTCCATGAGCATTGGGGATTTTCCATTCCAGCTTCCATAAAAGAAGCTTTAATTCTCCTTGTGTAGGCTTTTGCTGCAAAAAAACCTAAAAATTGATGAAAGCAGTGGCTGAAACCATGGGTTCCTTACCCCCAGGATCCATGGGATAAGCACAGGAAAAGCTCTGCTTAGGTGGGACCTTATTTCCCCCCCAGTTTCCCAGCAGAGCTGCTGGCTGCTGGGCTAAAGGAAAGTCATTTCTGAGTGGTGGGTGAGGAATTTGTGAATATTCAGCTCATCTGTCTGAGCTGACACTGAGCTCTGAGAGCCCTGTCCAAACTGATAATTTCAGACTGGATTTCATCCCCTTCAGGCACCAAAACTTAAGAATTTAACACCTTTTTTTTTTTCCCTCCCATCCCATCCCTATTTCCCCCGCCTGTGGTTGTTTAATATTAAAATTCTGCCTCTTGTGGTGGGGGAGTCAGCAGGGAAGCTCCAGCTCCGAGGGGATGTTAATTATCAGCAGTGCAGGGTCCCAGGCCCTCCCAGGAGCAGCATTTGGGATGGGCTGGGGCTGCCCAGGTGTGCTCTGGCAGGGTGGAAGGCTCAGCCTCACACTCCGAGCTGGTCCCTGCAAAGGGGGCTGTGGGAATCCTGTGGGAATCCTGCTCTTTCCCAGGAGGGAAGCTTGGAAGGATGCTCCTGCAGCTCCAGAAAGGTGATTTTATTCTGTCTTAGAGCTGGAAATCTATCTTCCTTTCTTCCTTTCTTCCTCTTCTTCCTGTTCTTTCCTTTCTTCCTTTGCTTCCTTTCTTCCTTCCTTCCGTTCCTTCCTTGCCTCCTTCCGTTCCTTCCTTCCTGTCCTTCCTCCTTCCTGTCCTTCCTTCCGCCTTCCTTCCTTCCTGTCCTTCCTTCCTTCCTTCCGTTCCTTCCTTCCTTCCTTCCGTCCTTCCTTCCTTCCTTCCTTCCTCCTTCCTTCCTTCCTTCCTTCCTTCCTTCCTTCCTTCACTTCCTTCCTTCCTTCCTTCCTTCCTTCCTTCCTTCCTTCCTTCCTTCCTTCCGCCACTTCCTTCCGCCACTTCCTTCCGCACTTCCTTCCGCCACTTCCTTCCGCCACTTCCTTCCGCCACTTCCTTCCGCCACTTCCTTCCGCACTTCCTTCCGCCACTTCCTTCCGCCACTTCCTTCCGCCACTTCCTTCCTTCCGCCACTTCCTTCCTCCGCCACTTCCTTCCTTCCGCCACTTCCTTCCTTCCGCCACTTCCTTCCTTCTTTCCCTGCCTTAGCCAGCTTTCTCAGAGTGTTTGGGAGTAGGAGTGGTGCAGTTCCAGCTGTGATTTTCTCCCTCACTAGCAGGTGAAAAGCCTGTTCTCAGCTAGGAAAAAAAAAATTGGCTGTTTGTTGATCCTTCCTGCAGGAAAATCCTTTGAAATTTAGCAACTCAACTTCCCAAAGTCACAATTCCCACTCAGGGATGATGTCTGCTGCAGTAAAAACCACCTTGGTGTTCCCAGAACATAACGAACTCAAAATGTATTTATTGGCTGTGTGGCTTGAATTCAAAGATCTTTAAATGGGAAAGAAAGAAAGAAAGAAAGTGGCCAATTTTCCCAGCAGAAACATTTATGGTGGGAAGAAATAGTTTGAAAAATTTGATTTTTTCACCTGAGGCCAAACAGAGCAATCACACATAGGATGAATCAGATGGATTCCATGTTCAGAATGCTGGGAAATCTGCTTTGAAGCATTAATCAACACTTTCATCTTATGATTTTTAGCTTTGTAATTACAATCATGCAGTATTTACCAAGTGTGAATACTTCCATTGCAGGGATTTGTTATCAAATTGGATGTGGGGCTTAATTTAGATTAAATTCAGGAACTCTGTGTCTGGAAATCTCTCAGTACTTTGCGCCTTGCAGGCAAAAAGTGCAGAGGAAGAACGTGAGAAGGAGGAGAGGAAATAAACCCCCCCAACTGCACAGACAACAAAACACTGATTTTTCTCTTTTAATTAACAAGAAGGGTTCTCACAAGGTGAGAATAGAAAGGAATCAGCTTGAGGTAAATTCATTGCAAATCAGAAGTGCACTGCAGATACCAAAAGATGAAATACTCCTGTGGAAGCTGGGTTTAGGAACTGATTATTGTGAGGCTGAGCCTAAGTAATAAGCATGAAATATTAATTAGGCTCCTGGTATCTCATGAAATAAAGGTGATTTAGCATTAAGAAATGAAATTGAACCAGATTTAGAGGAAATATTTCAAATTATTTTGTGCAATGGGCTAACGCAAATATTGACTCCCTGCTCCATTAATATAAATAAATTAAATTATTAGGGATTAGTGGCCAGTGTGAACTGGAGAGAACCCAAAGCAGGAAGATTTAACCTTTTCCCTTCCCATCCCTGACACTGGGATAAGCAGCAGTTGTGCTCCTGCACTGGAGCACTGCTGCTCTCCAGGGAAGCCTTTGGTCAAATTGCCCCAAATCTTTGGTAATTGGCACTCCAGAGGCTCCTGTGGCTCAGGGCTCGGATCAGGAATGGGATCAGGAACGGGGTGGGCAAGGCAGCTCTGCTCTGCTTGGGCCTGGCTCTGATGGAGGAGGGAGTTCCAGCAGGGGAGGTGAAACCTGACTGGGGAAAGGGTTCTCTGGAAATCTCACCTGTCCCCAGGCTTGGTTATCCACCCTGCTGCGGGGAGGGAGGGAGGGAGGGAGGGAGGGATGGATCCATGGATGGATGGATGGATGGATGGATCCATGGATCCATGGATGGATGGAGGATGGATGGATGGATGGATGGATGGATGGATGGATGGATGGATGGATGGATGGATGGATGGATGGATGGATGGGTGGATGGATAGATGGATGGATGGGTGGAGGAATGGATCTGGGATGGATGGATGGATGGATGATGGATGGATTGATGGATGGATCCATGGATGGGGGATGGATGGATGCATGGATGATGGATGTGAGATGGATGGATGGATGGATGGATGAGGATGGATGGATGGATGGAGGTGGATGTGCAGATGGATCAGGATGGATGGATCAGGATGGATGAATGGATGGATGGTGGAATGGGGATGGGATGGATGAGGATGGAGCAGATGGATGGCCATGGATGGGGGAATGGATGCCATGGGATGGATGGAATGGGTGGATGGGTGGATGGATGGATGGATGGATGGATGGATGGATGGATCCATGGATGGATGGATGGATGGATGGATGGATGGATGGATGGATGGATGGATGTTTTGTTTTCTGGGTCCTGGTGGAATGACAGAGGGAAAAGCACCAAAGGAGTGAGGAATACGGGGGGGGTTTGACTCGCTGGGTGAGGAATTGGAGGGCAGGAGATGCTGCACTGAGAGGAGGATGAGTGCTGCCAGTGGGACTTTATCCTACCTCTTCCAGGAGGCAGGGATCACTGGGAGAGCCCTGTGTTGTGTCACTGTCACTGACTGCTGCAGGGATAACCCTGGATTTCATCTCAGCTGTTTTATTGCATCAGCTCTGTCACTCCTGTCCGTCCCTCCAGGCTGGAGCTGGGGCTGGAGCTCCTCAGTGGGTGCTCCCCCAGACCCCTGGGAGCAGCAGAGTGTGGGGAGCCCCAGTGACTGTCACTGCTGTCCTCCCTCCTGTCTCCTGGTGTCACTTCAGCTGCCCTGGGCAGCCCCTGGAGGCTGGGAGCTGAGTGAAGAGCAGATGTGTGCCCTGCTCAGGTCTTCCAAAGTGTAGAATTCCATTCATCCCACCTTGCTGAATACCCTGGGCACTCACTCATCTTATTTGGGGTTTGCACAGGTAAATTCACCATTTTTACAGGACCACAGGTGCTGCCAATCTCCTAAACCTCTGTGCCACACCTGTGAACTGGTTAACAACTGACAGGGCTGATTCAAGCATTCTTTTTTTTTTTTTTTTTGTAATTAAAACCCTGAATTTCCTGGCAAATCTGGGACAAATGCACCTCAGAGTAAGGCTTAAGTAGTACTTTAAGGCTGTGGTTTAATGTACTGTTATGATAACAGACCTGTGTATCCATGGGAATTCCAGGGATTACACTCATTGCACACAGGTCCCATCCTGAGGATGGTATGAACACGAGCAGGTGTCCAAGAGATGGAAGAAAAGGAGCATCATGACACAGAAAAGTTCATAAGATCATAGGTAAAGTCTGTCAAAACTGGAATTTGAATTTCTGAGAATTTCCAAAACCATCTCCTTAATTAAAGACACTGCAGTGATTGGGGAAAGGGAAGGGCTGCAGTGACAGGGTCAGATTTGAGGTTTGAAATCCACATCATCCTGCCCTGAGCTCCTTTTCAGCCTTCCCAAATTTCCCCAGAGGGCAGGGAAGTTCTGGTTTGTGGCTGAGGCTGCCACAGTCCAAGCCCAGGCTGCCATGGCCCTCAGCTCCCCACTCCTGCCCTGCTTTTGCCCCAGCAATTTTCTTTGTGCACCACAGCCATCATTAAGAACCACCGGCCCAATTTCTTGTTTCATTACGGATGACAAAATAAAACATTAATAGGTTTTTTAATATGAGCTGGGAGTTAAATATTCATTATTTCTTATTTCTTCAATGTCACTAAGCCTTTGATGTGCTGGAACTCCAAAACTCTTCTCCCTGCCCTCCACTTGTTCCCTTTTAGCTGCTGGGTGTGAAGGGCACTGGGGCTTTGCTCGTGGCTCCTGCCGTGGCTGAGCAGCTCCTGGGGCTGGCCCTGATGATGGATGGGATCTGGGATTCATCCTGAGCACTGCCTGCCTGCTGGCTGAGCTTTGCTCTGGGCTCAATCCTCCCTAAAGGCCACTTGTCTGTCACTGCTTGTTTCAGAGCCACAGAACCGTGGCCTGGCCTGGAAGGGACATGAAATCCCATCCAGTGCCATGGCAGGGACACCTTCCACTGTCCCAGGCTGCTCCAAGCCCTGTGTTTAGCATTCATGGAATATTGAGATTGAGAAATGGTTGGGTTTTTTTGTTTGGTCGGTTTTGGTTTGTTTTTTTTTTTTTTTTTCCCTTCTTCCTTTTTTTTGACTAAGTCTTGACCCTTCCAGCTGTTTCTCCAAAGGTTCTTCAGCACGGCTTCATTTGGAATTAGTTTCCTTGCAGTATTTCAGTTCTGTAAATTGCTCCAACTAACACTGCAAAAACAACCCTGGAGGATTGGAATTTTGGTGTGTATTTTATTCATCAAACCTGAATTCAGGGGTTAGAATTCCTCACTGGACTGGATGTTTTTGCTAAGGGCAATGAACAGCTTTGGAAAATGCAAAAGGTGCCAGGTCACCAAAGGAAGCAGAGCATAAACTACACAAAATTATTTTGGAATAAGAAGTAAAAAAGGAAACATCTTAATCTTAGATTCTGGATTTATACATGCATGACTTTTCCAGATAATTTTAACCTCATAAATTCAGAGCAATTAATATATTTCAGTCTTGAAACTCAAAGGTTTTCCAACTCCTTAGAAAAACCTGTTTGTGTTGTCCCCATCCCCTTTCCCAGTTCACCTTTCAACTCTGAATGCAATCATTTATTTGGGAGCATTTTGGACTCCAGTAGTTGGTGCTTTATTCAGTGGCTCTGCGAGAAAGGCTGGGATCAAAATTTGGACTCGGGAGAGAATCCAGAGGATTTTATCCACCTCGTGGAGAGGAGCACTGGAAGGCATTTATAGGAAAAGGTGGCTGAAATGGTTTGGGAATAAGGACTGTGGCAAAGGGGGAAGGAATCTGAATCTCTGGGAAAAAATCTTTATGGAACGGTGCCCAGTTTTGTGTTCCTTGTTTTCTCTCCTAACCTGCTTTAATCTGGTTTTAATTTTGTTTTAATTTGTTTCTTTGGACTGGGGGGATGTGTGGTAGTGGAGGTGAGTGTTTGACAGGCAATAAACTGTGTAATGACAGTGATTAACATTCACAAAAGAGAATTCAGGTGGGAAAGAGCTCAGCAAGTCCAATAAAAGCTTCCACAGGAGGATCTGCCTCTATGGCTCACAAAAAGAAAACCTGAAACCCATTCTGGGATTTTCAAATTACCCCTGGAGATTGGGCTGACAGATTGCTGGTGGTGTTTGATGTGAGCAGAGCATCCAAACCCCTGGCAGTGTTGGTCCCCACCGTGTCAGATGCCTGCAGGAGTTGGTGTCCTGCAGGGATTGGGGACTTTGTGTCCCTGCTCTGGGCTTCAGCTGCTCAGAGCTGCTGAGTCCCAAGGTTTTCAATGAGCTGTGCTGAGTGAAAGCCCTGAAATTGTGAGTGAAATAGAAATTAGGGAATGTTTCCTGTGCTCTGCAGAAGGCAGAGCTGGGCTGGGGAGCTGGATGGGGTCTGATGCTCAGACAGCTTCCAGCAGGACTGGTCCTGGGCTGGCTTGCACAAAGTCACCTCTGATTGTCTGTTCTGGGCATGTCATGTGTCACAGCTGCTCTGTCTGCTGGCCATCCATGTCCTTCTGGGCAGATTTATGTCACACCCCCTCCCTGCACCGTGACCAATGTCACAGGAAACAATGCAGGAAGCAGATGCACATTATTTCTTAATTATTATTACTTTATTGCCATCTATAAATAATTTCTCTCTCTTCCCCCTCCAAAACCAGGCTCCTATTTGTTTTCTTTTTTCCTTTTCTTGTTGCTGCTCTAATGGGCTGTCTCAGCTCCACAGCCATCAGAAATCTTGGCTTGATGAGGCTGCTATGAAACATTTAAAGATTTAAATTATAAACTCAGAGGGAGAAAACCAGTGATGCATGATTAGTTGAAAGTTTTAAACATAATAGTGGTATTTTTCATATGCATGTACAGAAATGGCTCGTGTCAACTGTAATGTGATTTTTAATACATATTAATAGAGTCTGTTGCAATGTGGATGGTTTGAACACCTTTTGGCAGATGGCTGTGGCATTAGAGAATGCACAATATAAATTAGTCATTCAGGGAAAGAAAACAATGCTGGAGTGCTAATGTTGGCTGTGCTCAGAGATGTGGCTCCAGCACATCACTCCTGCAGCCAGCAAGGTTAGAAGCAGGATTGAATTTGCCAGGGAAATGAAATAAATGAAAGGATAAACTCCTGTGTCAGAAGGGAGCTCGCTGTGCTTACAGCTTGTTCACATCTCTGTCTCTCTGTCTTTTGGCTCCTGTGCTTTTAGAGGTCAGATGGTGCAAAGCCAGGGCTGGGCTCAGCTCATCCCTGGAGGGTTGGAGGGGAGCAGCATCTCCCCCGTGGAGCCCCAGGGCTGTGAGCTTCAGGTGTGCTGGATGTGAGGGATGGAGCAGCTCTGCTGGGAGAATTGGGATTGCTCAGCCTGGAGAAGGCTTTGGGGTGTCCTGACTGTGCCCTGCAGTGCCTAAATGGGCTCCAAGAGAGCTGGAGAGGGACTTCTGCAAGGGCCTGCAGGGACAGGACAGGAGGGAATGACTTCAGACTGAAGGAGAGAAGGTTTAGATGGAACATTAGGGGAAAATTCTCCTGGGCAGGCCCTGGCACAGGGTGCCCAGAGCAGCTGGGGCTGCCCCTGGATCCCTGGCAGTGCCCAAGGCCAGGCTGGACAGGGCTGGGAGCAGCCTGGGGCCGTGGGAGGTGTCCCTGCCATGGCAGGGGGTCAAACAAGATGGATTTTAAGGTCCCTCCCAACCCAAACCCTTCTGTGGTTCTCTGTGAACTGCTGTCCTGAGACATGAAGGAAGTCGATGGCTGAGCATTGGCTCCTTTCTGCTTTGTGCTGTTCAGAGAACAGAATTAGCTGGTGATGAATCTGTGAGCTCTGTAAGTGTGTTCCACCTTCCAGGTAGTGGCCTGACAAATGGCAGGAATTTTGCAGGAAATCACTTCAGCACACGCTGAAGGGCTCAGCTCATTCTGAGCCAGGGAGCAGCAGCTGCTTGGGCAATCTATTGCTGTGCTAAATTCCTGATCGAGGAGCTTGCTTGTAATCACTGCCTGGTAACCCTGGCATGGCTGGGGGAGTCTAGGAAGAGGCATTTAAAAGCAATCTGCATTTTCTGCCTTGGAAATCTTCAGAACCATTCTCATTCCCTGAGTTTCCAGCAGGAGAGGCAGTGGCTGTTGGCTCCTGCTCCATCAGGATGATTGTCAGGGTGCTTAATGAGCTTTGTGCAGAGCCAGCACTTCCAGAACATATGTGTGCACTGAGAAACCTGGGCAGCAGCTCCACAGGCAGCCTGCCTCTCCTGAGCCTTGGAGCATTCCCAGACACCCCTGGGAATCAGGGCTGCTCACCACCACCTCGAGCTCATCCCTCTGAATGTTGCTCCGTGGTGAAGCCAGAGTGAAAAGGAATTCTAGGGTGAATCACAAGGTGTGAGCAAACAGCCCCTTTGTATGGACAGGGCTGTGCTTTCTCTGCAAGGAGAATTGTGCTCCCCAGCCTTGAGAAGGAGCTGGGTGGGTGAGGTGGTGGCTGGTGGCACAGGAGCAGGCTGGCAGGTCTGCACTGTGCTCTGACACGTCGTGTCGGGGCTGCTGGAGATGGAGCCCAGCTCCTCGCTGGAGATGCAGCAATTGCAGATGGAGTGATATGTAATTTACTGAGCTGCTTGTTAATTCTGCCAGGTGATGAAATCTCCTGGGCATGTAATTACTACAAATGTTTACTTGACTCTACCACATTGCTTGACATTCTTCTCCACAAGTTTGTGCCTCGCTAAAATTACAGCCTGGCTATAAAACTCCACTATTAGGCAGCAAAATATTAAAGAAGTATGGATGAGAGTAAAGACATTTTAAAAAAGCTTTTTATGCTTTGGAATTACAACCATTCATCCCATCTCCTGCTGGTTACACACTTTGTAATAGCTATTGTTTCCACGGCTGGGGTTTAATTTTCCTCAGCACGTTGGCAGCGCTGGTGATCTCAATAACAATCCTCCCAGCAAGGCTGTGAGGCCAGCAGGGAGCAGCCTGACTGACAGATATTTGAAGCCTTTTTGTGCTTTAGGATTAGTGAAACGTTCCCAGGCAGAGCTCTTGGAGTGGGTGATGCGTGGGATCCTGGCTCTGTCACCTGCAGGGGAGCTGGGGTGGCTTTGGGGTCAGGTTGGTGTCCTTCCTCCCTGCAGGTGACACTTCAGCCTGTGATCCCTGAGGAGCTGGGGCAGAGGGAGTGCCAGATTTCCAGTGAAGTTCAAGTCACCCTCTCACTGTTGGTGGCTGAATTGCTGCTCAGGGGCTTTTCAATGACACAGATCAGCCCCAGAGTGCAGGTAGGTGTTTGAGCTGAATATTCTGGGCTGTAGGAGTCAGCAGCAGCAGGTGCTGGTGAGGCTCTGGGACACGTTCTGCAGCCCCATTCCCACCTACACAGAATCACTGAGCTTGGCAAAGCCCTCCAGGATCACCGAGTCCCAGCTGTGCCCCATCCCAGAGCACTCAGTGCCACCTCCAGGGGACACCTCCAGGGATGGGCACTCCAGCCCTCCCTGGGCAGCCCCTGCCAACGCTTCTCCTGCAGGTCTATCAACAGGTGAGCCCCACTTTGCACCAGTCTGGGCCTTTTCTGGAGTCCTGGATTGTCCCTTTGGATGGCAGGGTGGTGCTAGAGACAGCATGCAGCTCCTGGGACGGTTCCTCCTCAGCTGCAGATTCCTTCCACAGCCCTGGAGCTGATTCTGCAGCAGGTGAGAGCCACTCCCAGACGCTTGGGATGCCCAAACTTGTCCTGGATTATAGAAGCTGAAAGGATTTGTTGAAAACACTGATTTCTCTGAGTGTGACAGTGGTTTCCTTTGTGCCCAGCAAGCTTCTGGCAGCCCATTTAGACATTGGCCAAGCTGAGAATGGAAACAACTTTCACTCTAATAAAGCCCAAGCTGCAAAATTAGAAATGCTGTGATGACAAAAGAAAAGCAGACACAATTATGCAACAGAACCTCCATGTGTAGCTGGATTAGGAGCTGCTGAAGGCATTACCTGCAAAGGAGGAATCCTGTTTGTCTTTGCTTTGGTGAGTTCAGCCTGACACTGCTTGGGTTTTGGAGAGGTCTCCTGGGGATTTCGCTCTTGGTTTTTTAATTTTCTGGCTGCTCCATAATGTGAGGAGCATTTTAGAACAGCTCTCAGGCTTCCCTGATTCCTGGCCTGATCTGAAGGATCTCTGGGTGTGTTCTCAGCTTGGATTTACCTGCCTGGTGCCCAGGAGAGTGACCTTGGTCTGTGGTGAATGGGTCTGAGGGAAGCAGAGGGAACAGGGATCCTGCTGTTTCCTGTTCTCTCAGGAAGCACACAGCACAGCATTGCAGTTCTTTGGGGATGTTTATAAACATGTAAATCATATTAATCAACTCCCCCAAGAAAGATTTTCCCGAGACAGGTAACAGAGAGTGGCCCCAACCCTGTTTTTCTTCACCAGTTGCTTCTGTTCCTGGAAAGGCAGCGAGGTGTTGTGGAGCATGAGTGGAATTTGACAGGTTTCCCATGGAAACAGAAGATCAGGTTTTCATTTCTTCTTTGCCAGTGAAACTGATGTCAGTCAGGAGCATCTGTGCTGTCCTCAGAGGATACACCCTGGTGTAAATGAGGGCTGGAGTAAATGAGGGCTGAGCCCTCCTGTGCCCAGGTACTGAGCAGTTTGTACAGCCTTGTCTGCCTTAATGTATCTTATTTGTGGATATTTTTAAAAATTGCTTGGTGATATGATACTAGTTTTTCCTTTTGAAATAAATTCCCTCTGTGGCTCCAGCCTGGGGAGTTCAGGCAGGTTTGAAATACTCTCAAATGCAGAATTTGCTGCTCTGCTCTCTGATCCCCCCAGACTGGCACTGCCATCACAGGCTCCCCAGTTCCCTGCTCAGGGATTGAGATCCAGACTCTCTTTCATTTCTTCCCCAGTGAGTTCCTGTTCCAGCCTCACAAATTCTCCCAAGTCCCTGTGCTGCCTGTCTCTGCTCAGCACTGATCCCTGCCCAGCTGCATTCCCAGATTTTGCCAGAGCCATCCCTCTCCCAGGATGGGTTCCTTGCTCACAGACGTGGAGCAGCAGCTGCTCCCAGCTCCCTTTACACCCCAGCCTGGTGTAGCTGCTCCAGCCTCCTTTGGTGTTGCTCTCCTTTCCTTGTGTGCTCCTCCTGCTGCCTCCTTTCTCCTGAAACCTCCCTCTCTCCATCTCCATTTCTCTCTCCAAATCCTCTGCTCCTCCCTGCTGCTGCTTCTCAGCACTTTTATCCCTTCAGCCTCATGGAATCCTGGAGTGGTTTTGGCTTGGAAGGGACCTTAAAGCTCATCCAGCCCTGGGCAGGGACCCCTCCCACTGTCCCAGGTGCTCCCAGCCCTGTCCAGCCTGGCCTTGGGCACTGCCAGGGATCCAGGGGCAGCCCCAGCTGCTCTGGGAATTCCATCCCAACCCCTCCCCACCCTCACAGGGAGCTCATCCCTTGTTCCTTCCTCACTCCTGCATGGAGGGGGACCCTGAGTGTCTGCTGAAACAGCTTTGCTCAAAACCCATCACGTTCTTTGTTTCCCTTTCCTCCCCCCAGTGCCCAGCTGGCTCCCATGGGGAATTTGTCTTTGGGCTTTTTCACACTGGCTTGGCTCTGCTGTTTCCAGTATGGAAATGGGTGAGAGTCTCCCTCACACCTGGAGCAGGTAAAAATGAGTCAAGCCACCTCTGCTTTATGAAACATCAGCTGGAGCTGTTCCCCAAGCTTTGCTGGCACTGGGTCAGGGCAGTTCCTTTAATGTTGGTCCCTGGGTTGCCTGCTGGGAGGAGCAGAGGGAACCCAATGCTTCCCTGATCCTGCTTGGGAAATACCATAAAACATCCCAGAGGCATGGCTGGACCTGGCTGCTGACTAGGAAGAAATTCTGAGAGCAACAAATGTGTAAGAAACCTGTTTGAAATCTGTATTTCTCAAGAATTCTCTCATTCACGTCATGAAACTCAGCTCCACTTCCTGCCTCTGTGTAAACCTGCTTAGTATGGGCTGTGATATCATTTACCTGATCTCCTCCTCTGTAATTGGTGGGAGAGAAGGGAAAAACACCCCAAAAATCTCTTTATGAAGTGCTCTGCCAATTTACCATGCCATAAAAGAGATATGCCATAGTTAGTGCTAAGGTCTAATTATGTAAATGACATAATTTAATAATCATTATTAAATCCCAGCAAGCTTTCTTTCTTTTCCTCGTTGTTGATGGTTGTCCTTGATAGGAAAATGTCGTGATGCCTATCATAAAAATTAATTTTTGTGGGGATTTCACACCATTGCAGGGGCTTGGAGTGCAGGAGGCCTCGGAGGCTGATGCCTCTTATCTTTGCAAGAACAAATGTTGTCCACAAGGAGAGCAGGGAGGGGAGAGAAAACTCTCACAGCAGCAAATATTTAATTAAAAAAAGCTGCTTGGGCCAACTAGTTGTGGCAGCAGCTGCTTAAACAGAGATCTGTCCTCTAAATAACTTCAGCTAAATAAAGGGAGGAGAAGGAGAGTGGAGGGGAAAGCTCCAAGGGCTTGGGCTGTAATTGCAGAAGGGGTTTCATTTCTGCATGGTGGTTCCTTGGTGGCCATGAGCTCCTTCTCTGCCTGTCTGGAAGCACAGGATGCTTCAAGCTCTGGGAGTTTTACAGAGGAGAATGTCAAGAAAGCCAGTGCTGCTGTGTTTGAGGTGTACAGGGACTCATGAGGAAGGCTTTTCTGCCAGGTGGAATAAATCAGAGGTTGGTAGGTACAGAAGGAGCTCTTTTCTAGCTTCAGAGAATTCAAGGAGAGATATCTGTGTGTCCCCACTGCAGCAGGGCATAAACCACACCAGGTTATCCTGGAATAAGGAGTAAAAAAGGAAGAATCATCATCTTAGATTCTGGATTTATACATGCATGACTTTTCCAGAAATTTTAACCTCCCAAATTCAGAGCAGTTAATACATTTCAGTCTTGAAACTCAAAGGTTTTCCAGCTCCTTAGAAAAACCTGTCTTGTGCCCTCACTGCCCCAGCCATGGGGAGTTTTCTGCATTAAATCCCAGAGCCCTGGTGAGTTCCCTCTGCCCCTTCTGCATCTGCCACGGTGTGTCCTGGACTCCTGAAGGCTCCATGCCATTTATTGACCCTGAAATGTTATTGATAACAACATAATCCCAGTTTTAGGGAGTACCTCAGAGCCTCCCACAGGCTCCCAGCTGCAGCTCAGCTCCACAGAGGATGTGGTGTGACCAAGGCTGGGCAGGGTGAAGGATGGGAGGTGTCCATGCATGGTCTGTGCCAGCAGAGCTCTTTGGAATGCCCAGATCCATGGGGAGTGAATCCATCAGCCTCTGCCATGCTCTGGGGGCACCTCCAGGCTCAGGGCTGCAGGGAAGGAGCAGAAGTTCAGTCAGAGGTATTTGAGAGACAAATGCATATATATTATATATTTGTGCATAACTGACTCCTCTCTGTGATATTTTTAGGGGGTTTTAGCCACTTTCTGGTTTGTCTTTACAAGAAACATAATTAGTTTTTGTGAGATAATGATTAGAGGGCATTAAGTTTATCCATGATGTGACACAAATGAGATAGAAACAAATTGACAATTTATTTATTTTTTTTCTTTTTAAGAAGAAGGCAGAGCAATGTCTGTGATGCTGTAGAAGCTCTGGATGAAGTCTCTAAGGCAGTTTTCATGCATGTGCCATGGAAAGCTCTTCTCCCACTGTGCAAATCATTGCTTAGAGCAGCACTGCAGGTGGGCTGGGGGCAAAAGCCACCCTTGTTCTGAAGAGCTTGGTGTTGGGGTTGGGATGGGCACTGAACTCCTGGTGCTGCCTGTTTGACATTCAGCTTGAAGCTTCCCCTTGCAGTTTCACATGATTTCAGCAGGTTTTAATTGTTCATGCAGAACTTTCCACTCCTGATATTTACTTGCTGCGTTTCTAATTTGATTTTATTTGCTTTAATTTCCAGCAAGGTGGAGTGGAGTTTTTTCCCAAAACTGGGGGATGATAATGGGTTTGTGCTCGGTGTTCAGGAAGTCACATCATGGGGAACCAGCAGCAGCTCCAGCTTTTGAAACAGAGATTTCATATCTGGTGGTGGGATTTAGGCGGGTGCATTTTGGTGTTGCCATTTGTCCTGGTTCAGGGCAAATTTTGTCTTCTTCTCTCCCCCCTTCACTCTCTGGAACAAGTCTTAAAGGTGCAAAACTTATTATTCAGCATAAACAGAACAAGGCAGCTGGGGATAAAAGCATCATGTAGTCAACCCAGGACACCATGGAAAGAAAACACAAAAGTAGAGGGAAATCAGGCACCTGAATTTCCCTCCAGTTGGTGGGCACTTCCTCTGGGTTGTTTCTAAACCTTCTGTGTGGCCTTGGGAGATCCTTTACCAACCCCTCATGAGCTCAGGGTATAGATTTAGTTTTGCTCAATTTCCTTCCAAACGTTGTCCCTGGGTACTGGGTAAACAGGTAAATCACATTTTCCCCAGCAATCCTGTTTTTCCAAGGCTTTCAGGCTGTCTGAACAGCGTGTTTGGCTGCCTGTGTGGCTTCCTCATTGTTTTCTGCTCAGCCACCTAGCTGGAGTCAAATTGTACCTCTAAAGATCAACTGTGCCTGAAAATACACCCTGGGCTTGTGATGTGCCTGATGAAACCTCTCCTGTGATCACCTGAAGGCGCTGACAGCTGCTGCTCTGCACCCTGCCAGTGCTGAAAGGAATGATGGATGTGCATCCCGAGGAGAGAAAAGCAGAATTGCAGAGTCTCTTCCCTTTCTTTCACAGCTACAGCAGATATATTCAATGTATTGTCAGCCAGCTGTCTTCAGTGTGCTTGATGGATGTTTTGATTTAGTGCCTTGGAAAAAAAAAAAGGTGTTAATGGAGAAAAGCAACTGTTGCAGCTAGAAAATCATTGGGGTTTGGAGTGTTTTGAATGATGCTTTTCCCTTACAATGGTTAAACTACCAGAGCAAGTGCAGAAAATTGCTGCTGTGCTCAGAAATAATCTTCATCTTATCAACAACTTGATTTCCCTGAAAGCTTTGCCAAAAAATATTTCCATTAACAGAAGCTGTAGGGAAAAAAAAAATGATGACCAGATAAATGGCAGCATTATGCTACTTAGGAGGATGTCTCAGGCACTTCTGGAATGATTCTGAGCTCTTTCCTCCCTGGAGATGCTGGGAAAAAATTTGTCCCATCTTCCTCATGAGTCTCTAAAAAGGAGCTCCTAAAAAAGGCAGGTGAACCCAGAGTGTCTCCCCTGGTGGGCTGGGCTGCTGAGTGTTTTTATTCAGCCTTATTGGGGGTTTTCTTGAGCTGTGAAGTTCTCCGTGGGAAAAGGGAATTGTTGGAGATTCCAGGTGAGAGCAGGGAGAGTAGGAAGTGCAGAATCAGATGAATTATCCATGAATCTCTAATGCCATCCTGTCTGCTCAGCTACTCAGATCCTAATGCACAGACTGGGCCAAATCCTACAATTATTGCCATAAATCAGCTCCCGTGGTGCTGCTGCCTTGGCAGGCTGGGAGTCCCACAGGATCCTGCTGTAGAATCAGACCAGGATTCCCAGAGTGAGGGATGCTGCTGGCTGTCCCCACGGGCAGTGAAGATTTCAGAGTGATGTGGATGGTGTTCCACTCATAGCCTTCAACACTCCCATGCAGAGTTGGTGAGAAATCACTACTTCTCACTCTGTTTTTTTCTTTTCTAAGTAATCCCTTGTATCTCTGGCAATGTAGAAAATGTTGGAGGCTTAATGGCCTTGACTTATCAGGAGAAGCAAGTGTGGGGAGATGCTCCAGGAAGAGCTGATCTCTGTTATTACACAGGAGGAGGAGAAGCAGAGGCAGGCAGAGAGCACAGAGCCTGCCTGCTGTGGAACTCTCCCTGGTCACGAGTCCCTGGCTGCAATTGAAATTAGGAACACGCAGTGTCCCGGTGACTTTCACTGCCATTGTGCTGAGAGCAGGGTAAAAACTGAGAGAGGGGATTTGCTGCACTTTTGGGGTCAGTTTTTCTTGGGGTTCAGGATTTTTTGTGTGTGAAGCCCACCAGGGTTTTTCTCTGGAGGTCTTGGGAATCCACTGAGCATCTCCTGAGTCCCTGAGGCAGAGAAGCTCTGTGAGTGTGCATTTTCCCTGGCACAGATGGAGCAGGGGGCTCAGATTCAGGGCTTTTGACATCTGACAGTATGGCCAGTGTTGTACATCTGAGTGAGCTCACCTGCCTGGGACACAGCAGGAATAGATGATTCTTAATGGACTGAGTGGGAATAATGGCTGTTTTCTGCTCTAGAGGTCATTTATTTGCAATTAAACCCCTTTCCCCCTGCTCATGTCACCTCGTCACCAGCACAGGGTACACAGAGCCACGCTGTGAGAATCACCAAGTGGAGCCCTCGGTGCCCTGCAGTGGTTTCTGCCATTGTCAGGTGATTTTCCTGGCCCTGGGATGGTTCCTGTGCCTGGACTGGAGCCCATCAGGGGCTGGGTGTGGAAGTTTTCCCCCTCCTTTGCCACCTGAGAGAAGTGCAGGGTTCCTCCCGTGGCAGGATCCCTGGGAGCCCTTGGCTGTGCCTTTGGAGTGTGCTCTGTGCTCTTCTCCCTGAGCTTTCTGCTGACTGAAGATCCTCATTAGCCCCAGGCCTGGCACAGCCCTGCCTGGCACAGCCCTGCCCACCTTTCCCAGCCAGTGGAGCTCTCCTGGCTCTGTGTGTGCCAAGGCTGTGCTCCAGGCAGGAGCTGGGCTGGCTCAGACTGGCTCTGGCATGTGCTGCCTTCCAGGAGAGCCTTTCCAGGTGAGGCAGGGCTGCTTCAGGGAGGTGTTGCTTTACTAGAACTCATGTTTGTGTGTATGAACAGGAGAAAACTCACGATTTTCCCATTATTATGTGTTTTGAAAGAGGCAGGGTGAGAGCACAGAAGAAGCAGGCACCTTTGCAAATTCGTGTTGAAATTTTGGGGGATTTGCATCACCTCTGCTGGCAGAGGCTGTCGTTGGCAGTCACATCTGAGCACAAACTGCAGCCTGCTTTTATTTCTTTCCCTTCCCTTCCCTCTGTGCCTGGCTGCCACTGCCTCATCCCCATCACCCACCCCACCTGCTGCTGTCCTTTGCTTTCTGCTTCATGCTTGACCTGTGAGCTGAAATGCTAAAGGCTGTTGAAAATCTCAATTAATATAAAACTAGTTTCAGCCAGAAATGTGCTAAACTCCTTTAGGAGAGGTTGCATCTCCAGGAAATGCAGAATGGCAAAAGCCTCAGACAGCAGTTGAATTTTTAGCAGGCTGTGCTTTCAGGTGTGTCTAAAGCTCAGATCTGGGCTGGCTGGTGCCCAGCAGGGAGGGTGATGGTCACTGGGGGTTTGTAGGTCATGGCATTCCTCTGCTACAGCGTTATCTCCTCCTGCTGGAGTAATTTCTGTCTTTCCATTGGTTAAAGAAGGGATGATTTGTGGCCAAGCCTTCAGGTGGAGGGGATAAACCAGAGACACGTGGGGGGATTAGGCTGCTCTTACATCTGTGAATGTGCACATGTATAGCCAGACCCTTCTTTTATGGTGGTTTGTACAGGAATTATACAAAATGCACTTTATAGTGCAGTGGAGGGATACAGTCTGAAATTTCAGCATGGTACTTTTAATTCCACTCCAAATACCTTAGAAACTTGCTAATTAAATACTTGTGGGTTTCTCAGAAGGCTGCACAACATCTCCACGAGCAGTTTGTGCTGCAGGATGTGGTACATCCACCTCGAGTACACAACATTAAATCCAGATTTTCCCCTGAAAGAGAGGTTGGTGCCACAGTAGAGCTTGAAGAGAGGATTAGAGGAGATGAATGTAAAAATATGGATTAATTCCCACTCAGGAAAAGATTGTGTCTACTGACCTAAACTTGTGTGTCACAGGAGCTGCTCTAGTGGCCCAGTGCTCAGAGCTGCTGCCCAGTTAACCCAGTCCAAAAATGAACTGGAGAAGGAACAGTTTTGTGTGCAGTGAGAAGGGGCAGAAAAGCAATGAATTGAAAGAAAAAGGTATTAAATTTATGGAGGAGAGGTATTGGTATTATTAAAGAGCAGATCTGGCTCAGAAAGTCCCCAGACAGCTGCAGGAGGACAGAGGATTTCTGTTCTCCCTCTGAGCCACTGTGGGCTCACCTGGTGTGCCATGCCCCAGCTGTTGTCCTCAGATCAATCCAGATATTGGTGTTTACTCAGCTGTTTGAGAGCTTCCATCAGGGCAGAATTTGGTGCAGGTTTGTGTGCTCCTGCTGGAAGGAGTGGCCAGGTGGTTATCTCACCTTGCTGGGAAGTGCCATGCCAGCAGTGTCATCACTGGAGCTGAATGAGGTGGCCATCATCAGCAACAGCCCAGCCACAGCTCACACTCATTCCTTGGGCCATCAAGGGGTTAAAGCAGGTTTAATTCCCCCTCTGGGCTTTCTTGGGAGTCTTTATTGCAGGGGCTGTTCTGAGGCTTTTTGGAGGTTCCAGCAGCTCTGATGGGGCTGGCAAGGCTGAGTTCCTGAATGCCTTGGCAGGTTACAAACCCCATTTCCTCCTCTCTCCATCCCTGTGTGTGTAAAAGCCACTCAGAGCTGTAAGAAATGTGATCCCTGTGCTCGGTGCTTCAGCTGCCAGATGGACACAAGCAATTCAATCAGCTCTCCCAGGTGCTGGGCCATTGTGTGGGCAGAGGGGTGACCAGGAGAAAGCATTTATTGCTCCTTTAAACCATTTCAGAGCACAGGCTGTGATCTGGGGAGACCTGAGGGGATGGCTCTGCAGGATTTTGTTGGGAGCAGGTAAGGCAGTGCTTGTGGGAATGGGGAGCTGGGGCTGGCTGCCTTTTCCTGGGGCCACACCCTGGCATTCCAAGATGCTCGTGCACCTCATTCCCCTCAGCTCAGGGCAGATCTCCAGCAGAGACAGCAGAAATTGGGTTTGCACAGCATCAGTGCAGCCAGGGGACAGCACCATCTGTCACCCTGCCCAGCCCAAGGCTGACCTGCCCTCCCAGACAGCCAGCACCTGGCAAGCTGGCCCCCCAAATTCCTTGTTCATTCCTTCAAACTTTGGCCCAGGGGAATTAATTATATTGAACTGAATGGTTTACTGCTGCATTGTGCCACAGCCTCGTGTACATATTTCTTTTTTGATCATGTTCATTCCATTTTTAGAGTGGTTTTGGGGTTTGGAAATGGGAAGACTGATGGATTACAAAATTGGGAAAGCACAATAGTTTTAACCACAGTTGAAACACATAAATTCTGTGAAATAATGCTGAAGTTGTGTAACCAGACTGAAAACTTTTCCTTTAGATGTGCTGGTCCAGTAATGTTTGTGAAGTCCTTGGTAAGATAAATAATACATGGACTTTTCTCACTAAACCTCCTGAGAGTGGAATTGCATCTAAACCCAAAATATCCCTGTGCCTGTTGTGTGCTGCAGTGGGTTTGGAAATGCTTTGCCTTGGAAGGAAGAGCAGCTCTCTGATGCGGGTGATTATTTTAATCACCTCCAGCATATGCATGGGCTGCTTTTTTAAGAACTGAAAACATCCCAAAATATAAGGCTGGGGAAGAGTCAAGTGAAGGTTATCCTCACCCTGACACTGGCATGTCAGAAAGCTTTTAGGGGAATGGTGACACTGACACCTGAACTGAAATGGGGTCCTTAGGAATATTCCCTCTCTTTTCCAAACCCTGAGTGACTCTGCACACTGCTGGGGGGGTTCAGGGGGAGAAAAAATCTATAGCTGCATAAAAACTGGCACTGGAGCAGCATTTATGCAGAAATGCAGCAGAAATCTCCACCTTTCCCAGGTGAAGTAGGGAGATCCTTGAGGTGTGGAAAAGCTCTGAGGTGATGGATTCATCCTGTGAGCTCCCTGCCTGCATCCCAGGGCTGCCCCCCTCTGCTGGGAGCAGCTCTGGGAACACTTTGGAGCACATCTCCACATTTGGAGCACATCTCCACATTTGGAGCACATCTCCACATTTGGAGCACATCTCCACATTTGGAGCACATCTCCACATTTGGAGCACATTTCCTTTCCTTACCTGGTGAATTTTCCATGCCCCACCTGCTTTGCAGTGGAGCCCCTGTGCTCTGGAGCACTGAACTCTCCTACATTAACTGTTGATTTTTTTTTTTTTTTTTTTTTTTTGGATTAGGGTTGGGATTGAAAGTTCTTAAGTTCTTGAGATGATATTTTGTGTTTGGACTGAGATGTTTATCATTTCTTATTTATATTACAGTTTTATTAGTAGTCAGTTTACAGTATTTTATTCACAAGCTATAAAGTGTTTTGTATTTATTTCTATAAGGTTTTTTAAGGAAAAACTAATTAAAAAATAACAGTTAAATTATTTTTACTTTTAACTTAAATAATTACTTAAGTCTCGTAATGTGGGCTTTTTAATTTAATTATAAAATACTACTTAAACTTATGAAGAAGAAGGTGAAGAAGGACTGGTTATTGCTTTAAAACTTCTATTTTAGTTTTACATATTATTATTATATTTTAAAACTTTAAGTTTTCTATTATGTGATATTACACGCTTCTGTTTAAACTGTACACTTATAATCTTAGTTTTTTTAATTTAATTTTGGAAGTCTTCTCTATGGCTTCAGGTTAAATGTAGTATTTTCTTGAGGGTTTGTGTTTTTCTACACAGAAAATTTAAAATTTTCAGTATCTAAGGTTCTAACAATTAACAATTCCATGTGAAATCATTAAACCAAACTTTTATTTCTTCCTACCAGACAGGAATTTTTTTTTCCCCAGAGTTTTTTCTTGTTGTTCCATAACAACAGGAAAAACCAGAGTTTTTTTCCTGTTGTTCCTCAACAGGGGAGGCTGTAATTTCTAATTCCAAATATTTACCAGTCCTGTAACATCCGTGTCACTGAGAAATTAAACTTGCTTCTAGTTAATGAAAAGCTTGGCCAGGGGATGCACCAGTGTTCAGCTGTGGGGATCCATTTCTTTCCTCAGAATTTGTGTGCACAGGACTGAAACAAGGAATGTTTGAAGAGGGGACCAAAGAGCTGAGGTTGGTGCCATATTTAGTAGTGCATTATAATTTCTCTTGGAAGTGGCAGAGCAGTAATCTGGGAATTTTGGCTGTCATCCTGCTACTATTTATGAGCAATTTTAATGCAGTAATTACATGTAGGGGAAATTCTTCACTAGGTTGATGAGATAAATGGAAATTTAATCTTTTTTTTTCTTGTTTGGTTGTCCAATATTTTTATGGCATCCTTCTGGAAGCAAGGGGATGTAATAAAAGAATCTGGAACTGCATTGCTCCTTGGAAATACTGATAGTTTGAGAGATTTGCTCAGTGTAAGTTAAAGGCAGCTCATTAAACAAACAAATGAGCTGTCCTTAGAGCAATCAGTATTTACTATTAACTGAACAGCAGAGTAAATAATGGATTGCAGGTAAGGAACTACAGATAAGTATTTGCAGGGAATTCAAATGACTTGACTTGAGCCTGAGGCAGAGAAAAGCAAATAGGAAGTCAGAAAGAGGAGGAGGAGGGGGAAGAAGAAGGGAGAGGAGGGGCTGCAAATGTGACATTTGTTGGAGCAGTCCGTGTTCATTTGTGGTGCAGAAGAAAGGTTTTCCTGGGCAGGCTGCTGCCCCCAGCCCTGGTGCCAGAGGTGCTGCAGTGAGTCCACCTGAGGGCAAAGGAGGATGTGGAATTCTTGGGAAAAGAAGAAAAGGTTTGGGGGAGACCTTTTCAATTTTACCAGTACCTGCAGGAGGTTTGCAAGAACCAGGACACAGGGAATGGCTTCCACTGCCAGAGGGCAGGGATGGATGGGAGACTGGGAATTAGGAATTCCTCCCTGGCAGGGTGGACAGCCCTGGCACAGGTGCCCAGAGCAGCTGGGGCTGCCCTGGATCCCTGGCAGTGCCCAAGGCCAGGCTGGACACTGGGAGCACCTGGGACAGTGGGAGGTGTCCCTGCCTTGGGAGGGGTGGGAGAAGATGATTTTTAAGGTCCCTTCCACCTTAAACCATCCCATAATTCTGTGAAAAGCAGGGCTCTGGGCCTGACCCAGCTCGGAGAGCAGGGCTGATGCTCTTCCCAAGGTCAGGATTTTGCAAGTGGGTCCCTGGCGCTGTCCTAGCCCAAGGACAGAGCTGTGCTTTGGCACCAGTGAGACCAAAACCTGCCCCTGGCTGCCAAGGGCCTGCACAGCTCCCTCAGTCACTTCTCCAAATTACTTAGGCAGCGAAATTGTTCATTTGCTGGGAGCTGGCCCAGGTTGGGAAGTTTGGGTTTGGAGTTTAATCATGGTTGGAGTGAGAGATTGTTCTGCCTGGAGCTGGGGTGTGTGGCTGTGTCTGCAGGAGGATGGATGGGCTGTCGGGGGATATTGTTCATTAAGGAAGGGGCTCGGGGTGTTTTGGGTGCTGGAGGTGAGAGGGAAGGTTGGGGATTTAATCAGGATCTCTGCAGTGTCACTGAGGCCTGCTGGGACAGCCAAAGGTGTGACAGGCATCCAAAGCACCCAAAGCTCGGCAGCCCTGCCTAAATGTCACCTCAGAAAGGTGAAGAGCTCGGTCCAGGTCTCTGCAGGGAGGATGAGCCTCACCTGGCTGCCTGCTGAGCACCAGCAGGGCACAGAGGAGGGCACAGAGGAGGGAGCAGGTGTGGTATTGTCCACAAGGGTCCCAGGATGAGGGAAGAGACAAGAAAGTTGACTCCATGTATCAAAGGCGTGATTTATTATTTAATGATAGATAATATATTAAAACTATACTAAAAGAACAGAAGAAAGGATTTCACTAGAAGGCTGGCTAAGAATAGAAAAGGAATGAATAACAAAGTCTTGTCTCTGACCGAGACAGTCTGGACTGTTGGATTGTGATTGGCTCTTAATTGGAAACAGCCAGATGAGGCCAATCCCAGATTCCCCCCGTTGCATTCCACAGCAGCAGGTAAGAATTGTTTACATTTGTTCCTGAGGCCTCTCAGCTTCTCAGGAGGGGAAAAATCCTGAGGAAAGGATTTTTCATAAAAGATGTCGGTGACAAGCAGGGAGTGGGGCAGCTCAGGGAGATGTGGCTGAGGTGTTGGCATTCCATAATCACTGTCACAGCCTCTGCCACTCCCCAGGGATAGCAGACACAGGAGCACCAGCCTTATCTTGCTGGGAGGTTGCCACAAGGTAAATATCTCTGCAAGGAGCCTCTTGCTCGATTCCCACCAGCCCAGGGCTGCTCCTGATGGAATCCCCTCCCAAGGAACCAGCCCAGGTCCCAGGCAGCTGCAGGGAGGTGCCCAGGTGGAATTCCCAGCTGGGTGTGCACCAGGCCATCCCTGCTGCTCCCCCTGTGCTGCCTGCTTCCCGAGGCTGCTGCTGTCAGCCCCAGCATTAGTATGCAAGCCAGGGAGCAGGAGTGAGGTGCTAGACAGGCCGGCTAATTACAGCAGCCTGCAGAGGCAAGTCGGGCTGTGCCACATGATGAAGGATGCCCTGCTTGCTTGGAACATTGCTGCTCTGCTGTGGCACTTCATTTAAAAAAAATAAGAAAAAAAAATAAGGTGTGAGCTAATTGGTTTGGTTAAGGAATCGAGCTGTGCTTTTGTTTTGTTTTGTTTTTTTTTTTTTTTCTTGGATTTAATCTGAATTTTTAGAATGCTTTGTGGCACTCATCTAAAATGAAACTTGCTGTGACCTTAGCAAGCTGCACACCTCCTGTAATCCCAGCTCCCCTGCCTCTGGCTGCCATCCTGACCTGCCTGCTCCTGTCCCCAGAGCTGTCAGCAGATGGGGAGAGGAGGCTCTCGCTGCCACCACCGTGCCATCTGCAGGCAGCAAGGCTGCTCAGGTTTTATGAGCCTAAATTGTAATTCTGCATCCAGGGGGTTTTCTGTCAGAGCATCTGTTTTACTGCCATGACACAGATCCGGGGCTGAGCAAGTGCCAGGAGCAGGTGAGGAGGGGGACAGCCCCATCCTGCAGTGACAGCAGCCATCAGGTGGCTGCTGGCTGGGGCTGCTGCGTGTCCTGTGTGTCCCCTGTGCTGTCACACAGCCCAGGTTTGGGCAGGCTGAGCTTTGGAAAGCTCCACTGCTCACAAGTCAGAGCCAGGAGAGCTCAAACTGAGGGAACAGAACTGCTGATTTGCCTGATTCTGGCTGATTTACACCCAGGATAGCCTGGGGGTGCCAGCTGAGCCTGTCCCCTGCCCCTGTCCCCCCCAGTGCCCTTCTGCAGAGCGGGGCACTAAGCAGATTAGTCAGCTTCTTCCATCAGCAAATACTCTGGGCCTAAGATACTTAAAAGACATCTGGTTTTTAGCCTCATTTCTAAACAAATGAGGCTTATGTGATTATGGTGTCTGTGGCTCGCCCCTCGTTGGCCAGTTGCAATCCTCAGCTGGGGATTTTGGTCTCCCAGATGTGAACTTCCAGGAAGTTTCTGTGTGCTGGTGTGACCAGAACTCGTCCTGGAGGGAGGGCCACAAGCTGTGAGAGGGGATGTGCTGGGGGAACACATCTGTGTTTGCAGGGAGAAGCAGCCCCGAGGAGAAAACCCCCTTGGGCTGGAGGATGTGGCTGTGGGCTGAGCTCTGCCCCTGCCCAGCTGTGCTGGGCAAGCACAGCCATCCCCAGTGCCACCTCCTGCTGTCCCCACATGCCAACTGCTCCCGGGATTGCTTTTCTGATCCCTGGATTAGCAGGCTGGGATGTGCAAAGATACAGGAGCTGTGTGAGAGGCAGGCTCAGCTGAGCTGGCACTGCCCTGCTGGAGCAGAGCTGGCTGGGCCATGCCAGCCGGGTGGGTCCATGGCTGCTGCACCGTGGCCTTGGCTTCAGAGCTGTTCTTTCACAGGTGTGCTCAGCTGAGGTCTGAATTCTCCTGGGCCTGGTGTCCCTTAGCCCTGTGAGAGGGTGCACAGGGGAGCACAGCTCGTGCTGGTTCATAGTTCACTCAGGGACCGTGGATGGAGTTGGTGATCAGAACCCACTTTTGCAGCCTCAGAGTGCTTTGGGTTGGAAGGAGCCTTAAAAATCATCTTCTCCCACCCCTGCCATGGCAGGGACACCTTCCACCATCCCAGGCTGCTCCCAGCCCCAGTGTCCAGCCTGGCCTTGGGCACTGCCAGGGATCCAGGGGCAGCCACAGCTTCTCTGTGCCAGGGACTCCCACCCTCCCAGGGAAGGATTTCTTCCTGATTTTTGATCTAAATCAGAATTCTCTCCTTATCTTCTCTGTGAACTTCACTTAAATGCTCATTAGAGCTGGATCTGTCTCCTTTTTGCAGCTACACAACATTTTTGCCTTGTCATTCAGAAGCCAAGGATGTCCAGATGAATGTGTGAAACCCACAGAGTAGTTCTGGGACTGGGAGGGAATAGCAAAGGTTTCATGTTCTGCTTCCTAGTAAGGAACTAAATGAGACTGTGGCCTTCTCTGAGCATAAATGAAAGATAAAAGACAGATGAGATTTATGAACAAGGTCATTAGTGTACCAAATTTCTCTCATTAGATCTGTTACATTACTTTCCAACTTACAGAACTCTCATTGGAAAAATTTATGAACTGGAATGATGACAAATGCACCATATTCTAAACCATCCCTACTTTTAATTGCCAAAAAACAAATTGTATTTCTGTGCTACAACAGAGCTGTACTTTTGTGCATGTGGTTTTTTGTTAGAGGTTGTTCCTGAAGCCAGGGGATGGGGCTAGAGGGAAATGGACCATTTAGTGCAATTTAGCTGCAAACCCGAAGCATTGCTTTAATTTTATCACTGTGTCAGACCCAGGTTGATATTGCAGGCTAATATTGCTGTTTTTTCTCCTCACCAGACTCCCACTCTCACATCCCTGTGCCTGATTTGAAGTGACAGTGAGCAGAAGCATAAGGTATCTCTCATTCTGTTTGGACTCCTTGTTTACAGAAGAGTGATGGAGATGCTATTAAGCACAAAAGGCATCACCATATGCCTGTTTTTCTTTGTATTGAGTTTGGCAGCAGCTATTGAAATACCATTATCAGGTGAGTTGTAGTTATTTGCTGTGCACTTTGCTGGTTTTGTTTGATATTCTTTTGCAGCTATCCCTGAAGGAAAAAACACTAAATCCTCCTTTCCAGTTGTGTTCCATTTGGAATTTAATCTTGCCACAATGTGGCCTTTGGGAAATTCAGGTCTGATCAAAAGCTAAGCTGTCCTGTTTGGGCCTGCTTAAATGGAGCAGTAAAGTTGTCTAATAACCTCTCTCTGGTGTTTGCCATCCAACACAACGCTGAGCTCCCAGCCTTTGGGTTTGTCCTTCACTTCAATTCCTCATTTTGGCTCTGAATCCCCCTGCAGCTCGTTTGATGAGCATAAATCCCTCCTTCCTTGTCGTGCAAGCTGCCACTGCAGCCTGGGGAAGGAGCAGGTGGATGTCTCAGGGCCAGTGTTGGTCCCCAGGGGAGGATTTCACACTCTGTGCCCTGCCCCGGGGAGCGTCCCTCGCCGGCTGGGATGAATTCAAACTGCTTGTTTTACATGGATCATGAGCTTCCAGGACACGTGTCAAATGTGGGATGAGGCTCACAGGGAGCAATCCAAGGAAAGCCAGAGGACCCCTCTGCCTGGAGTACAGCCCAGACCTCCCCAGCTTTGCATTTTTCAGACATAAATGGACAGGAGGGTTGAAAACTACATTTAACTTTGTTGTTTTGGTTGCAAAAAAACCAAAAAAAGCAAGAAAGCAAAACTCAACAATGTTAGGATTTATTAATTATGGTGGGTAAAAAATAAAGAAGTAAACCTAAGGAAGAATAAATTTAGGTTCTTTTCAGGGTCTCAGAGTAGGACATGGGCCAGTTTCAGGGCATCCTGTGGATCTGCCATGAGCTCTTAGCACTCTGGAGCCTGCCAATAGCCCTGGCTGCAAAGAGGAAGCCAACCAAGGAGGTTTATAGGATATTTTTGTAAAACTATCCAAATTTGCATTGGGAAGTAGAGGTTTTTGGGTTTTTTTTCAGGAAGGAACTGCCGTGGCTCCTTGTGTTTCACTAAAGCCAACGTGGAGCTGTGACTGTAAAGCAAAGGACAAACTCTCTGGGCATCCACTGCTTTTATGAACCTACCCCAGGGAACCACCTAACCCTTAATTAGCTGTAATGAAGCATTTTATATTATAATAAAAAGTTATTTCTGATCAGGGGAGCTGGTGGGCTTGCAAGTGTTCAGCTGTGAGACCATGTGACTTGACAAGACACTGATTTTCACTCCAGCTTTGAGCTCCCTGCACTTAAAGCAGCACACAAAGAGCATTTTAATTCTCTTCCTGGCTGTTTGTAACAATGGGGTGATCCTATTATCCCAGCTCCACTGCAGGGAACATTCTCCTTCCTCTGTTAACACGGGCTTTTGCAACACTTTAATTCCCTCAGAAAAAAGCAGAAGTTGGTGCAGCCTCCGTGCGTGACCAGGCAGCTGCACCCTGGGGCAGACATTAAACCAGCCTTGCAGTCCATGGGTTTTCTGGCAGTTTTATCCAGGATGGAGGCAGCACTTTGCTCCTTCATGTGTGTGCATCTGTGTCTGGATTAAATCCAGTTTCTGACTTCACTGGGAATAAATTGGCCAGGCCACGGTGCCAGCTTTGGCTCTGGTGTCCCAGCTCCCCTCTGCCCTGGGTGGGTCTGGAGGGCAGGCAGGGTGGCACTGTCCCCCTGCCAGGCCTTTCTTTGGCCGTGGAGGCAGTGACAGTGACCAGAGGGTATTGTCCATGCCGGGGAGGGGATGATCCTCTCTTTCCCAAGGCAAGGCTCACTCTCTGCAGGAATAATGCAATCCTGCCATTGTTCCTCTCCACTCGAGGGGAGCCCAGTTTGGCTGGAACTCTGTTTTAACCCAGTTCCTCTTTGTGTTCAGTTTCCCAGCTTCCAACAATCACAGAGCAATCCCACACCCAGGTTGCCTACCCCTTTGATGAGGACTTCACCATTAAATGTGAAGCCAGAGGAAACCCCCAGCCCACGTGAGTACTGCTTGGAGAAGCAAACAGAAGCTGAGTTTGCTTTTAACCTTTGCCAAACATTGTGTCTGTCAGGAGCTGCTGCACAAAAACCTGCTCATCATCCTCAGAAGGGAAAAGATTTGGCTTTCCATTCAGGCCATTCAGCTTTTGTTGCTCCATCCCTTCCCCTCACCCTGTGAATAGGTATCAACATGGTTTTCCTTGCTGGGGGATGCTTCATTTCTCTGGCACGTGCCAAATTCATCCCCTGGCTTTTAAAAATATCTTGTCTGGGTTGTGCTGCAAAAGATGGGCTGTGTCATGGTAATCAAAGGGGCCCAGCTGTTCCTCTGCCTCTTCCACAGCAACCCTTAAAATCCCAAACACATTAAACTGTGTATTCAATCACCAATTTGCATTTTATCAGATGCCTTGTCTGTACCTAACCTCAGCAGGGCCATAGTGATGGTGCAGACAGACACAGAAGGAGTTATTCAGATAAATATCCAAAGATAAGCTCTGTGCATTTTACACCAGTGTGGAAAAAAGAAAGATTTTTAATGTGAATGTGACTAACAAGAGTGTAATAATAACACAGTGAAAACTCCTCCCGAGGCTTTCACCACTGAATGGTGTTTGGGCTAAATTAATAGCTGGTTTGAATAGCATTTTTTCTCTTTAATCCTTCCCTTCTCCTTTCTTTGCAATACAATTTAATCTTTAGAAGGCATTCTTCTATTTAGATCAAGACGATTTGGTTATTTTTAATTGAGCTCTGAAAGGGGATTTGTAGCGTGATGACAAATTCCCTTTGTTCCACTGTTTGTCAGTGCAACAGTGAAAAGTTTCCTGGTGTATTTAAATGATGTGGGACTGCCTGTTAGGTGAGGGCATCCCATAATCCCTCCATCCTGGAGCAAGGATCCCATGATCCCTCCATCCTGGAGCAAGGCCATAACCCTCATCCTGAGCAAGGATCCATATCCTCCATCCCTGAGCAAGGATCCCATGATCCCTCCATCCTGGAGCAAGGATCCCATATTCCCTCCATCCTGGAGCAAGGATCCCATATTCCCTCCATCCTGGAGCAAGGATCCCATATTCCCTCCATCCTGGAGCAAGGATCCCATAATCCCTCCATCCTGGAGCAAGGATCCCATGATCCCTCCATCCTGGAGCAAGGATCCCATATTCCCTCCATCCTGGAGCAAGGATCCCATGATCCCTCCATCCTGGAGCAAGGATCCCATAATCCCTCCATCCCTGGAGCAAGGATCCCATATCCTCCATCCTGGAGCAAGGATCCCATATCCCTCATCTGAGCAGGATCCATATCCCCATCCTGGAGCAAGGATCCCATGATCCCTCCACCCTGGAGCAAGGATCCCATGATCCCTCCACCCTGGAGCAAGGATCCCATGATCCCTCCATCCTGGAGCAAGGATCCCATAATCTCTCCATCCTGGAGCAAGGCAGTTTTGCCAAGACCATTGAAGTGCCAAAACACTGTTTTTGTTGGTAATTATTTATTCTCTTAAAACCAAAAAGAAAGGTACATCTGCCACCAAATTGATGCAGTTTGCACTGCAGTTTTCAGCTGTCTGATTTTAAATCAGTTTAGGCAAATTTGAGTCCATCTGAGAACTGCAGGTACAGGAAGAGCATTTATCAAAATCACCCCCAGCAGCATCACAGCTACAGATGGAGCTGTGGCAAGGAGAACCTCCTCTTCCATCCAGTTTTTCCTTTTATTTTGCTAAAACCCTCTTGGCCCCGTATTTACCCCTCATTAATACCAGAATGCTGTCCTGGGTCCTCTAACATTTCTTCTCTTTTTCAGCTTTAACTGGACTAAGGATGGAAAACCATTTGATTTATCATCTGACCCCAGGATAGTCACATCCAACAGCTCTGGAACTTTTGTGATCCAGAACAGGGGAATCATCAACAATTTCCAAGGGAAATATCGCTGCTTTGCATCCAACGTGCTGGGAACTGCCATGTCAGAGGAAATTGAGCTGATTGTTCCAAGTAAGGGCTTCATTTCTGCTTTGAATTTGTAATTATTACTTTTATTGTTAGGATGAGAACTGTCTTGCCACAAAATAAATGGGAAAGAACCAGCTCACATGGCAAACTAGTGAACATTCAAAGAAAGTGGTAGTTTCTTCTTGGAATAATCTAATTTAATTCCTGGTTTTGAGGACAGAAACCAAATCTGGATGCAGGATTGCAGACCACTGAACTATCAACTCCCACAGGTTCTTTATTCCTGCGAAATAGCAATGGATGCAAATGTTTGAAAACTCCAGGGGAAGTGATTTGATCAGCTGTGAGTTCATTAATCTGATGTCAGCAGCATTCAGGGTTTGGGATAAATACTGATGGGGAGAAGAATAAAGCACTGGAACTGGATGGAAAACAAGCTTAAAAATAAAGCAGGGAGAAATACTGATCCTAGAAATTTGTGCTTCCACTGATAGCACGGAGAAAGGGCAGAGAGGGAAATGAGGGATTAAGGACCAGGTTTGTAGAAGTGGCATGAAATTTATGGATAGAATCAAAGAATTATTAAGGTTGGCAAAAAGCTCTTAAAATCAGAGTCAAGAGTCCTTAACCCAGCCCAGCCAGGTTCAGTTGAACCGTGTCCCAGAGGTGAAACAGCTGGATTGTACCAATCCATTTAATCACCTGTGGCTTGGAATAGGAACACAAATTTTGCTTCTAAATTCAGGATTGAAGCATACAAAATGAGAAGAGGAAAATCAGAAGCAGAATCTTCCCAGTGGGGTTGAAAGGACTAGAAACTCCCCCAGCTCCATGGTGGAGCAGGTGGGAGCCTGGGGCAGGTTTTAGGATGCAGTTCAGTGGCAGAGATGGAGAAAAGCAGCAGTGCAGTGGGTTTTTTCAGACGAGATCCTGCATTTCCAAGCTCCTGCAGTATTTTGTGATCAGCTATCTGACAGCTCCATGCTCAGGTGGAATCCTTGTGGCAGGGGGTGCATCCACAGCTTTCTCAGCCCACAGTGACAGCAGGTGGCTGCTTTGCTACAGAAACCACTTCTGGCAGATCAGCACAGATCCAATGGGCTGTGAGAAACATGAATAAACATTTTTGTTCTGTCTTCAGCATAGGAAATAATCCTGAGAAGCATTCCAGGCCTGGCCAGGGCTGGGAGAGCTGTGGGGCTGTGGGCACATTGAAAACAAGACATTGCAGGGGCTGGGAGGGGTCCTGGGAGGGAGCTGCTGAGGCTGCCATGTAAATGCATTTTCTGAGTGCTCCTCATGAAAGACACACTTGTCTTCCTTCCATCCAGCTTCATGGATCTCTTTTGACTTGGGAAATCTATTTCATGTTGCAGTGTGCCACACAGTCATTCCAGAGCTTGGTGTTGGCTGAGGAATTTGCAGCATTCCAGGTGTTGCTGGGTGGTTCAGGCTCCACCACCTTGCAGCTGGTTTAGGGCAGAGCTTTCCAGAGCAGAGGGGAATTGCAGAAAGCTTTGGGACAGTGAGTTGAGGTTTATTGAGCTGCTGACAGGGTAGGATGGGCAGCTGGTGGCAGCTGGAGTTCCAGGCAGGGACAGGAGAGTGATGCAGTTAAACTTCAGAAATAGTTTTTGACTTTGGAGTCTGGCCAGGGCAGTGGGGTCAATACAACTTCTCTTAAGCAAAATATCTCAAACTCATTACATCTGAGAGGAGTTAAAGTGCTCAGTGTCCTCTTTGTACCTCCAGCAGCAGAATATTCTACTGAACTAAAAAAGATGGAAAACAAGGAGTTGATGTCTGTATTTGGGATTATTGGATCTGTATTCAGAGAGGAGATTTTTAGCTTTTCATGAAGAGCAGTCTAGAGTAGCTTAAGTAGATATTAAAGATATTGGGAGTGGATGGCAACAAATTTATGGAGAGGTTGCAAACATGGTTGTTACCAAAAGCAAGAGGAATTTTAGTGCTAATAAATGCAAATTCCCAAACCCAGAGAAAAAAAAAAAACATGGTACAGATAATGTATTAGAGGGATTTACCCAACTCCCACATCTTTTAAAGCACATTTGCTGTTATTAGAACTCTTCTGCCATCAGTTCTTTCATTTTCATCAGTTCTTTACACTTTCAATGTAAAAGCTGCAAATTAAATCAGGATTCAGAGAGGAGTAGAAGGCACCTTTGATTCTCTGAAGTGCTCTACAACTGCACCCCAGGGAAAGAGCTGCTGGTGCACAGACCTGCTGTGAATCAGAACCTGCCAGGGAGGGGCTGGGGGTAAATCACCTCTGCTCACCCCCGGGTTTGGGAGCACACACTGGTACATGTGAGATCACTCCCTGCATTCAGGATAAGGATGCAGAGGTGGCAGAGCTGTGCCAGCTGCATTCAAGTCAGATGTAAAGCTCCTTGGCAAAGTCACCGTGCCAGGGAAGAGAAGAAAACCCCGGCGAGGCAGAGCAGGGCAGTTTCTTTCATAAATTACATTTCCACTGCAGAAGCAGAATAGTGGGTCTGTAAGGCTGCTGCTGAAAAGGAGAACAAAAGAGTGTTTACTCACAGTCATCATTCCAGGGAAGCAATAGAAATGTCAGCAGAAATGATCATTAAATCTCACCTACATAATGAAAATAGCCCACCTCCCCTATGGAGGATGACATTAAGGAGAGGGGGAAGAATGGGCTCTGAGGATCTCGATGTGTTTGCAGCACTAACAAAGGCCAGATTGTTACAAGATACATTCAGCATGAAAATGAATTTAAATGGTGAGAACACAGACTTCAGCTCCCCTCCTCCAGCATTTCGGGAATCTGCTGCTTGAATTAGTGAGCAGGCCCAATGCCAGAGGAAGGAGAAGAAGTACAGTTTAAACTTCTTTAATTAACTGTGCTGTAAAAGGCTCTTCACGGCAGACTGAGTTAAGATTTATGCTTGGTATTTCTAAAGCTGCTGCTCCAAAAGACCAGAGACCTGAGGATGGAGAAATTGGCTGAATGTAAAATTCTCCCGTGGCAGGCTGTTCTCTGATGTGATGTCAGTGCAAGAATTGCCAAAGAAACCAGACCTGAGTTAATATTCAAACACTCAGGTGTGAACATCCTGAAATCAGTGCAAGATCCTGAGCTGATACTGAAGGAGGAGGTCTCAGTTTTGTGAAGGTTTTGGTGTAGCTTTTAAGGAAGAGAAAACAGCAATTCACTGCGACTTTGCAGGTGATGGGATGAAATTTAACCCTCTTGCCTCCTAAGGCAGGGACCTTCACGTGTGGCCACCTAAACCAGTGGGCTAGCCCTGATTCTTGCCTGTGGCCATCATTTGGAAAAGGATAACAGAGATTTACACAGAAAAAAAAGCTGTCACTGATTCCATTCCACATCCTCAGGGCTGAGTGGACTCCCAGCCACGCTCTGACAGCCAGGCTTTGGGAACTATTTCAATTTAAGGCAGCAATTAAAAAATCCATAAACAAGCAGGGTCGTATCTCATAAACAGTTCAAAGGCTGCAATGGAAATTACAGATTTAACTACTGCTCCTGCTCCATGGATCAGAATATCAATTGAGGCATGGAGATGAGCCCTGGAAACCTCCCAAGCTTCACTCAGTGCAGCTCAGCATCAGGGACTGCAAGTCATGGTTCAGATTCCTTGAAGTGTTGGGTTGTTTGCTGTACAGGATACAGATCTGTATGAAAAATCATAATTAGATACTAATTTAAGTGTCTAACGAGCTGGAAATTTCGAGGTTACAGGAAATTCTGGACTATTTCTGCTTTGCCTCACTTTTACATCCTTTA
This sequence comes from Serinus canaria, assembly GCF_022539315.1. NCBI lineage: Eukaryota > Metazoa > Chordata > Aves > Passeriformes > Fringillidae > Serinus > Serinus canaria. The sequence continues at coordinate 2,607,928 of NC_066326.1, read as the reverse complement.
AGGGTTTATTTGCAAGGAAAAATATGAGACTATCTGTGATGGATCAGCCTAAGCTCTCCTTTATCTCAGGATATCTTCAGTAGAATTCACAGGGAAGGTTATAAAACCAGATCTGATGCTTTTCTACAATAATTTCACAACGTATTTGCTGATTGCTGATTTATCATCCTGAATTCCCTCCATTTTACACCTGATATTGGTAGAAGCGAGACACAGGGATCTCAGGGGCAGGTGACCTGGAGAAATGCTTTTCCTTTGTTCCATTTCTCAACACTTGACCCCAAAACATGTAAAATACCTGATGGGATGGGCTCCATTCTCACTTAAACTGGAATAAATTGCCATAATTGATACAGTTTTAGTGTGAAGCCACTGTAATCAGCTGCAGGACAAAAACTGAGCTGCAGGACAAAAACTGAGCTGCAGGACAAGGTGTCCTAAATGAATCCCTGAGTAAATCTGGGGCAATGTTGGTGACTGGAGTTCCCAGCTCTGCTTGCTGTATTTCTGAACCTCTGTTTCTGCTATACTCAAATTAAGCCTTTCTATTGCACTGTATTGGTGTCTCTCCTGTTTGCTTTAGGTTGAGAAACTGCATTTTCTGAAGGGATAAGGAGGAGAGCCTCAGGCTCCTCTCTGGGTTTTTTCCCAGCCCCCCAAATTTTGTGCTCCAGCCTGGTCTCAAGCCCAGCTCAGTCACTGAACTTGGAGTCTCCCCAGGGATTAAACAGACCCTGGCTCCTTGCACAAATGACTCTGGCCACTGATAATCTTCTCTTTCCATGGCTCACACACTGTCAGAGCGCTTCAGTTCTGGTTTTTGAGTGCAGCCTTGTCAGGAAAAACCCCTTGGTCAGCCAAGCCTTTTCCAGGAGTGTTTGAAGAGGTGTCACGGAGGGATTTTGGGAGATTCTCCCTAGCTGGAGTTGGGAGTGCAGCTTTCCATCCTCCCTGTGGCTGTTCCACTCACACCCCATGATTTGTGTGTGGTGAGAGCCCCAAATCCCTCTGCTGTCCCCTGTGCCCTGGGGATGTGGGGAGCAGCACCCAGAGCTGTGCTGGATCCTCTGTCCCCTCCCATCACATCCCTGTGTGGGGCATTCATGGAACATTGATGGAACAGTGCCAGTGCTGTCACTGCAGAGACATCAGCTGGGATTTTCAGTGGCCATGGGCTGCACTGAGAACTCTGTGCAACATCAAACACTTCCACAGCACAATTTATTCTGTGTTTATTTTATTTGGCTGTGGGGTTGAACTCAGCTGTGATATTTTCTGTGATCAGCCACAAATCAGTGGTGATTGATTCTGGAATATCCTCTAATTAGAACATAGGAGCCCTGGAAAAATATCCAAAATATTGCCTGCATAGACATCCCAAAGATGGATGTGCAAAAGGCAAAGCCTAATGTGACAGAAGCCTTTTATTGTGAATAAATCTGAATTCAGCAGCAGGTATTTTTTCTAGTGTTTGGGACCAGTGGGACCCCAGCAAAAAAATTATGCTTGTCAGAGGGTTTGGCTGAGGAATTTATCATGAGTTTTCATTTCTTGCAAAGCTTCAAGGATTAAACATTCGAATTTATCATTATGAGGATCGAAATCAAAGTTTTCCAATGCTTTTCATGGTGAACTGAGAAAAAAAAAAAACCAAAACAACCAGCATGGAAGGACCTGTGGTGCAAATACTTGTTGGAGGTGGAGGACATTTGGGGTCAAATTGCTGCTTCCCCCAGTGAAGTCCAGCTGCCAACATCTGGCCCCACGTTGGAGATGAATGTCTGTGCTGCCAGCTAATGACACCAGGAGTGTGACTTGTCACTGTCTCCTGGTGGGACTCAGTAAATTTCTGTATAATTCTGTAATTACTGGCCACAGAAATTCCCTGAGGAGCCCAGTGGTTATGGCACCCAGCTGGGATTTCAGAAACCCAGATGTAGTTCTGCTAAATGAGGCAAAAAATGGGTTAGAACAAGGGGTTCCAATGTCCTAAATTTGTGATGCCATATTAGTCCATTTGCTGATCTCATTGGTGTGGTCAGAAATCCCTTTATCCTTCCCTGATCCAGCTTATTGAAAGTTTTGTTGGGAGTGACGTGCTTTGGGGGATAAATAAGCTTTAGATCAAGAAATTGGCTTTTTCCTGCTGGAAAATATTCCACCTCTGCAGTCAGCAGATGGATTTCCCAGGGCTGGAAGAGTGCAGGTTACTGAAGGTACTGGATATGAATATGCAGCTCTTTTTTTTCACCTGAAATTTCACCTACAGAGTGGGTGATGCTCATTAGCTGCATTTTGCCTCTCCTCAGAATTCCTAACCTATTAATAACCCTCCTGGAGATAAAATCTCTGCAGAGTCTGCATTCAGGCAGTCAGCACTGAGTGATTGTTTCTTTTCATGTTTACTAATCCTGGGATGGGTGAAGTGTCCTCAGAGTCCTGTCCCTGCATTTCTCCCCCTCTCCTTTCCTTTGCCTCCTGCCCTGGGATGTTGCAGGTTCCCTGCTGGACCGCTGATGTCTCAGGCTGTGGAGCTGCTCTCAGAGCTCCCTGTGGTGAGGTGAGCACCAGGGAGGTGATGTTGGCTGTGCCAGTTTGACTCTGCACAGCCAAGACCTTCTCCATCCTTTGCTGTTTCATTTAATTTAATTAAGCTGCTCATTCTGCTGGTTGATGCTGGTCTGAGGTGAAACTCTGGCCGGTTGGAACTTGCCTGAAATGAAAGCAGGAGGCAGCGTCAGCCCTGAAAGTGCCTTAGCTCAGTTCCTTCAAGGGGTGGTTCCACCTTGCAGGCTGCTTTCTCTGGGATCACCTCCAGGCTGAGCCTCCCTTGGTCTGGGGTGGGCTCCAGCCCAGCTCTGCTCCCCGTTTTCCCCCATCAGCTCCAGTGGCGTTTTGGGCATCCAGTTTTGCCCAGGTGTGCCAGGCTTTGAACAAAATGCTGGCGCCAGGTGCTGTGGGTGGTGAAACACTGATGCATTAACCATTTATCCTGTGTTTAAGCCCAGCTAGAGCAGCCCTGGAACAGCCCTGTGAGCTTTGTGCCAAGCCTATGCCTGCAGCCCTGCAGGAATCCAGGCTGAGATTCCAGGCCTGAGGAGGCAACAGAGGCTTCAGAGCAGCCTTCCTCTGACCCTGGAGATGGAGGAGAGCTGGGACAGGAGCCTGATGTCTGTCCTCCCCTGCAGGGACTTGCAGTGGGTCCTTAGGAACCATGTTTGATCCAAGGATTCCCAGAACATTCCACTCTCCCAGGCTGGTTCCTGATCTCCTGCTGGTGCCCTGTGCAGGCTGATCTGGAGCAGAGGCTGGGCAGAGTCCCAGCATAAAGCAGGGATTTATCCAAAGGATCTCCTCCATGGATGCACCTTGGGCAGCACCAGAGCCCAGCCAGGGCTGCCCCCAAGATGACCCAAAATGGCCCCAAAATGCCCGGCCGGGCACGGGGTCTCTCCCTGGGATCAGCTCTGCTCCATTCCCACCTTGCAGTTCATTGTCCCAGCCCAGCTTTAGCCCAGGCACTCCCACCCTGCTTGTTTTTCTCTCTCCAGCCCACGGGGTTTGTGCTCCTGGGCTGGGATTGGGATCATTTGTCCTTGGTGCCCAGCTGGAGCAGGAATTGTTTTGTCTCCCTGCTCTGTGCACAGAGCTCACCATCCCATAATATGAAGCTCAGAATTACACATTAAAGCAGCACAGAATGTGAAAAATATGAAAGCTAAACCTGAGGCATCACTGGGACCATCTGGGGCCCCACCAGTGCCCAGCCCTCGGTGCCAGGCTTGTCCTTAGGGACCCTTTGGCCTTGAGTGGTCCCTTCCAGACAGCACAAAGGAGCTAAAGAAAGTGTTTGTAAAGAATTGTGTTAAAGTAAAGCCAAAGCACAGCACAGGACATCACAAACAAGTGTTAAACATCCCCATCCAGTGCCTGGCTTTGGAGAGGATGATGTGAATGAAGGGATTCCTATTGTGAGTGTCCCAGAACGCAGGGATTTCCTACTCTGAGTAAAACTCATCATTTCTCTGTGTAAATTAAAATTGGTATTGAAGGCAGAGAATGCAAAGGATGATATAAAGGGAAATATTTTATTAAAAACGTATCAAGGGAAAAGCAAAAGGCAAAATTTCAAAAGGTACCAATAAGAGAGGAACTTCTTTGCTTTTTTTGTGCAGGTGTACCGAAATTCCCCAAAGAGAAAATCGAGCCTCTGGATGTGGAGCACGGAGATTCTGTGATCCTGCACTGCAACCCCCCAAAAGGCATCCCCCCTTTGCATATCTACTGGATGAATATTGGTGAGTCAGGGGTTCTTGCACAACTCAAACAAGGGGGCTCAAAGCATTTTGTCTTTCATAAAAGCTTCATTGCAGATTTGTCATGGGTAGGAATTGTAATTGTGCAAGGGCTTGGGAGAAATATCTGGATATTGAAGAAGAAAATTAAAAAATGGAGGGTGGAGATCTGGTCTGACATGACCCGAAGTTAGATTGTTGTGGGCATTGACACAACATCTCATTAAATATGAGATATCAAATAATTTATATATTGCTGAGTCTGTCAGTTGTGGAGTTCTGCATTTAGAGGAGAGAGGATATCACGTGTCAGTATGTTATCATAATTCCTCTTTCCATAAATTGATGATTGATTTATGATAAGAGAAAAATAATCCACCAGGTTTATATAATGACTTCCTGGTGGGTTTCTGTCCTGCTATTCTGCAGCGTTTGGTTTCTGCAGGAATTTCTGCCTTTTGGGAAAGCAAAATAACTCTGGTTTTTAATTATCAATTTTTCCTTATCAGTTACACAGGTATACATTATTATATAAATATATTTTTAATCACTTTTATACTGAATATTGGTAAATATCCCATTGTTTTTGCTGGATTTTCTGCCTCTTTTACTTCAGAGTTTCACTCTCTGTATCTGGAAGGCAGCACACAGGGGGAGCATTTGGTGAAACAGCCCCGTGTTGTTCCCACCTTATTATTTCCTGCTAGGAATGAAGGGATGAGACTATTTTCAAGCTAAGAACGATTTATTCCTCAGAGAAACATCAGTCTCAGAGGCTGAGAGGTTTTAGGGGAGCAAGAACTCGGCCACAGCTCAGAGTAGTCACAAGTTCTTTGTTACAAGGCAGTAGAGAACTTTCTAACCCAATACACAGTTGCCACAGGGTTTATTTTGCTTTTCTGACCATTCACCTTTACTGACTTCTGCTGCACTGGGGATACTTTTATGCAGTGGGCAATTATCACATGCACACACCTGTGCTTCTGTCAGAACTTCTCTTAGTTTATTCCATACAACCCCACCCCTACATTATAAACCCTTCACCATCTTACCAGTTTCTCACTTACTTAAGGCATATTCTCACCTACAATTATAGAAACATAACTTTATGATTTTCCTGCTTAATATCTGTGCATTGTATTTTTACATCAGCCCAAGCTTCTCTCAAGCTTTGCAGATCAAACCCTTCAGAGTCTGAGCACGTTTCTGTTTATCCAATTCCCACACCACCTCACAATTACTCTTCCTTGCCAGATTTGCAGCACATCCCACAGGACGAAAGGGTCTCCATGAGCCTGAAGGGAGACCTCTACTTTGCCAACGTGGAGGAGAGTGACAGCAGGAGTGACTACTGCTGCTTTGCAGCCTTCCCCAGGCTCAGGACCATCGTGCAGAAGATGCCCATGACGCTCAAGGTTTCCCGCTGTGAGTGTGGGGCTGAGCTCTCTGTTTGCTGCAGGTTTCTGAGCTCCCCAGGCAGCAGTGCATGCAGATGTGTGGCTCTCTCAACACAGGGCACCTTGCTGAGTTTATTTCCTGCATTGTTAACCTCGTTCTTGGGGCTACATTTCACTGAGAAAAGCTTCTTGCTCCAAGCTGTGTTCTAGGTGGCCATCCCAAGGCATCAGTTTCTCCTGTCCCATCTGGGTCACCAGGAACTGATGGTGCCTTGGACAGAGGCTAGACAAAATGAACAGAGTGAAATGGGTATTTATTGCAGGCCTTTGTGCCTTTGGCACACCTTGAGCAGGCAGAAGCCTCCCAGAGGCTACACCCAAGATGGACAACGTTTTTCAGACAATAATAGGTTTGGTCCATTTACATATCAGGGGTTAATTTTCTAATTACAGCTTTAGGTAATGAAGTAATTTACTCTGAGTTTGCCCCCCCACTTCACTATTGTTTACATTTCCCAGGGCCTGAGGCAGTGAGGTGTCCTCATTGCCAGGCCTGGAGAGGAATTGCTGTGTCTGCCCAAGATGTGAAGGCAGTGGCTGACACTCCATGTGGAGTTCAGAGTCACACACTAAAGCAGTGCAGGAGTACAGATTTAAAAGCTGAAATCCTGAGGCATCACAGTCAGACCCCAAAAGTGCCCTGTCCTTCCTCCTGCTGTCCCCACAGTGAAAGCCAAGGGTGCCTTAGGGAAATCTGCTGCTCCCCCGGGAATGGGGCTTCACTGGGGTTTCAGGACTTCCCTGGGCAAGGCCTGGTTTGGTCCAGCCTCAGCAGTCAGGTTGGAAGGATGATGTTTTCCAGGTTTTTCCAGGCAGCCTGGAGCATCAGAAACACAAGAGGTGTTTGCAGTTCCTTGATGAAATGATGTGTAGGGAATTTTAGATTTCAGCTGTTCCTTGAAACCTCTGATCTTTCAGACTTGCACAGCCCAGAAAGCCAAGGAGAATTTTTGTCTTCATGAATGAAACCCTCATGTTTAATGTGTGATTTTTGAGAGTTTTCTTGTTGGGATAAAAAGATAAATGAGTAATAGTGGCTTTGTGTGTTTAATGCTTGCTCAGACCATATCTTGGGGTAATAATTGTGAGAAAAACATCCAAGTTAAATGTTGCTCTCCATGGCTTTTCAGATGGGTTCAGTCCCCCACACATGCACACAGAGATTAGAGAAAAACAAGATGGGTTTTGGCTGCTGGTAGCCCTGGAAGTGGCCCAAAAAGCCACTTCAGTGTGTCCATCTTGTCATCAAAGCCACAGGACTTGGGCCAGGAAAAGATGAGAGGCAAGGACTGAAAGGGTTCTGTAAACTCAGCTGGCCATTGCCCACTCCAGCCTGTGCCAAGGGCCTGGTGAGGGGCTGCATTAAAAATAAACAGGACAAAAATAAGCAATAAGAAACAAGAGAATGGATTACATTTTGTAACATTTCTCTTTGTGGATGGTTAGTGATTTTTATTACTGTAGATAGCAAGGATGAAATGCTGATTATATCACCCATGAATATTTTTCAGAATAACACAAATCTTTAAAGCATTTTCATTGTGTTTTCAAAACTCTGCTGCTCATCTGTTGCTTTCTTTTGTATTTTTCATTCTTTCTTTCTTTTGGGGCAGAAATTGGGGGGTGGGGAGGGGCATGGTTTTGTTTTGGTTGATTTATGGTTTCTTTTGATTCTGTCTCACCCCTGCATGTTTGTTTGGTTGTCATTTTTATTTATTTCAGTAAAGCATGCTAATGACTCAGGCTCACCTAACGCTGCTGTTACTAAGGGTGAGTTGAATCCATCTGTTTTTAGCCTTTGAGCTGACACTCCACCAGCTGAGGTGAAATGGGAGCTGCTCAAAAACCACATCACAAAAGCTTCTTGATTGTGATGGGGAGGATTTAAGCAGTCCAGGCAGCACAGTTGGCTCATCTTGTGGTTTCTGAGAGCAATCTGCAGGGCTTTTAATGAAAAAGGCAGTTTTTTCCTTGAGAAAGGAGCTTTGTAAGGGGCTGGAAGTGAGGACATTGATGTTCAGGGTGTCTCATGTTATCAATTCAGAGCAGGAGCCAGAGCTGGATGCTCCAAATCTTTTCCTGGCAGTTACAAGAACACTGAGATGAGACAGGCAAGGTTTGCCACCATGAATTCCTGTCCCAGGGGTCAGCCTGGGGCTGCCTTGCTCCAGGAGGAGCTCAGGGTGTGGATTTATGGAGTCTGGGTGCTGTGTTGGCTGTCCCCATCACCTCCATCTAGGTGGGAGGTGGCTCTGTCTCTGGTGCCCTGTGTGTCACCAGCAGAGGTGACAGTACAGCAAAGCCCTTCTCATCCTGTGCATTCCCACTCCCAGTGCTTTGCCTGCCCCTCTCTGTGGAGCAGATCCTGGAATTATCCTGCAGGTGCCTATTCCTGCAATTCTCCACCTGGCTCCTTTTCTTTCAAATCCATGAAATTTAGACTCTGTAGCTCTTGACTCTTCATTTCGTTGGTTAAATACCTTTTAAGAGTCTTTTTTATTATTATTATTATTATTGCCCAATTTTAGCCTCCTGTGGGAGATTTTTTTGCCAGACAAGCAGTGAGATTTCTGAAAAGGAGGTTATCCTGGGGGGTTTTGGGGTGGATAACTCAGAGCAGCCATCACTCCCCTGACTTTGCCCGTGGAGCTGAGCCCTGGGGCAGCACAGGCAAGGCTTGTGCACTTGGCTGCCCCTCCAGAAGCAGTTCTTCCCTCCAAGGGATGTCTGAACTCGTGCTGGGAAGGAGACCTGGCTGCCTTTGGCAGCAGGAGGTGGAGGGCAGATGGGAAATGTGTGAGAGTGTCCAGAGGCACCAACGTGTCCTGCTGCACTCAGAGCACTGGTGACACAGATCTGCAGAGATACAAAGCAAGGGGAAATTCAAGTTAAAAATGAGAAAATGGTTCAGAGAGATCTATGTGGTCTTTTACCAAATCATCCATAACTGGCAGTTTTTTTAAGAACTAACACCATTTGGGGGCTGATTCATTAGTGTGCTAATTGTTATGATAGTGATAACTGGGCAGCCACTGAACCCTGCATTTTTCATCCTGAAACCCTTGTTTGGCAGGCTGGAACAAATGGGCTGTTGGAATCAAATGCAGCTCAATCTTGTTTTATCATTTTTACAGTCTCCCTTACAAATTGTGTCTCCATCCCTGTAGATTCAATATTTGGAGCAGGAGGGACAATTCTGTGGGATGCTCACGTCAGGAAAGGTGGGGTTTCACCTGAGGTTTAAAAGGTGATGGAGCCAGTGCAGAGGAAAAGGGCTAAGAAAGGAGGTGTGGACCTAAAGATCAGGAATGGAGAGGACCAGACTGCCTGAGGGGTGGCAGGAAGGGCCAGTGCTTGGAAAACTGGATGTAAAACTGTAGGAAAAGGGTTTTCCAACACTGCTGCCTGTTGATATCACTGTGCCTCCCTTCTGACTGCTATCAGGGCTCCTGGATTAGTCTCAGGGTGGATAAATAAAGAAGAAAACCCACAAATGGCTGTCAGAAACCTTCTGGCAGCAGTGATGTTCGTGGCATTATTGAAGAATATCTGAGATTTCCCAGCTAACTTCTGTTTTATTTTATCTTTCAGCAAATTTTATCAAGGAAAGGAAGCCCAAGCTGCTGATCCCTCCTGAATCTGCTGGCAGTAGCTCATCAGTCACTGTCATCAAGGGAGGTGTCCTGCTCCTCGAGTGTATTGCTGAAGGGCTGTGAGTAATGAAAATGCTGCACAAACTTAATCACCTCTGGAGGGAGAAATGAGCAAAGAAAAAGGGATATTGCAAATTATGCAGCAGTTTTTAATGCAACTCCTGTGCAGAGCTTTTTGTACCTGTAAAGCAGCACAGAGTGCAGGCAGCAGTAGTGTGTTGGTTATTGCTGTGGTTTGTAAACAAGTCATTAAAACCATGGTGTGGTGAGTATGGATCTCTTTTTTAATTTTATTTTTAATTTTATTTTAATTTTATTTTTCTATTTTAAAAACTGATTTTTTTCAGGAGTGCTACTTTTGAGACGTCAAGAAACTAAATAATATCAGCATCAGCTTCAGTGCTTTTGTTCACGACCTGTAATGTTTTTTTTCTGGTTTTGCCAATTCAGTTTTGCTTCAAGACTCAAAATTTAAGATTTTCCAGGTGTAAGATCTCAGTTTTTTAAAAACAAAGTTTTTGGGGGGTGTAACACAAGACATCCTTTAAGGAATGGTTGGGCCATTGAGGGGGGATCATCAGTCTCAGTTTCAGCAGGAGGGGCTGGCTCAGGTGTGAATGTGACCCTGGCTGCTCTCTGCATTCCCCAGCACCCAGAATTTCCATGGGGGATGTTCATTCCAGGTGTCCTCACAAAGGAGAGGATACTGAGGAACAAATCCATGGCTCTGCAGGGGTTCAGTGAACCAACATCAGCTGTATTGGTGTGATCCTGATCAATCCAACAGCAAAGGGCAAACCTCAAACCTTGGGCACTGCCAGGGATCCAGGGCAGCCCCAGCTTCTCTGGGCACCTGTGCCAGGCCCTGCCACCCTGCCAGGGAAGAGTTTTTTCCTAAAAAACCTTCAAAATGCCCTCTAAACCTTCTCTCAGTGTGAAGCCATCCCCTCTTGTCCTGTCACTCCAAGCTCCTTTAAATAACCTCTCCCCACCTTGCTGAGTCCCTTCAGGAAGTGAAAGGATAATACAGGGAAGGGTTAAAACAGCTGCTTTATGATGGGAAATCATGAAGGACAATTTCTGTGGGAAATGAATATTTGTAGAGAAGTCTTAAAGGCTTGTAGAGAAGTTCTTGTCTTGAACTTGAAAAAAGTTCATATAGTATGTATTTATATACAAATTTTGAGATAAGAAATGCTGATTTAAAAATATCATAGAATAAGACAGACATTGCTGAGAGAGAAGTGGAGCTAGAAATAAGTTTTAAAAGGTGATTTTGTAAATAAGACTAAATATTTTAGAGAAATAGAACTCTGAAAAATGCATTGCAGTAGGACCTACAAAGGGTAATTTTAGATGATTAGCTTTAAAACATTTATAACATAAAGTGCTAAAGCCCAATAAGCTAAGAAATGCTTATAATGCACGGCTTCATCTGACAAATTCCTTGTCAATAACACAGGACAGAATGAGGGAAAGTGAGGAAAGGGACTGGGAAATAAATGTTGAGTTCCACCCTGAGAAGGAGCTGTGATTCCCTTCTCAGGCTGCCGCTCCAGCTCGCTCAGCCACGAGCCCTGCTGTGCTCTCCCCGTGTCCCAGTTTGTCCCCTGTGCCTGTCACTGCACAGTCTGAGCTGCCAGCACAAAAGCAGAGAATCTGTGCCCCCGCTGAACCCCCAGTGAGAGCAGAGTCCCTCTGGTTTGGCTGGGCAGGGCTTTGTGCAGAGCAGAGCTCTAAATCTCCATCCCCAGTGCTGGACGTGGAGCTGCAGGCTCTGCTTCACACCCAGATCATTCCCATGAAAGGCTCTGCAATCCTGTTCCCTCCAGAAAATCCCAAAGTCAGGATATTTATCTGCCTGCACATGTTTAGGGCATTTTGTTTTTTTCCATGTGGGCTTGAAAGGGCATTGCTGGTGGAAGCTGGCAGGGAGTTGAGTTGGCATTCCTGAAAGGAGGTGAATTACTTGTCTCTGTTGGATTCACTCCAGGTATCTGCAGTGAGTTTTGCTTCCCTGTTGCAACATTTCCTTGTCTAATTCACTCCTCACCAAGTGAATCTGCCAGCCCATAAACCTCACCAAAGCCATAGCTCTGATTTTAGAGGATTTTCATGAGGTTTTAATAGGGAAATCCCCTTGGGAATACTCAGATAGGAAATTTGATGTGCAAGGATGAATATCAGATACAGGAAGAGAAAGCCAGAAAAGTCTTTCTGTTCCTTTGGAAAAAGGTAAAAAGACAGAAATATTTTTGTTTCACTCTAAATTTTCCAGGAAACTCTTTAGAATTTTTTTTTTTTCAAAAAATGTTTTTTTTTAAGCACTCACTTTTGAAAGAACACAAAGTACTTCTTTGTCTTATCACCAAGCACACCTTTTCATTGAAATCCTTCAAAAATGCAACTCTTAGAATAAAACGTTATTTTGTCTTTGCTAAAATTCCCATTTTCAGCAGAAAAACGATCAGCTTTGCCTACATCTCTGCCAGTCCACCCTGCCAAATGTCCACAGACCATGGAAGTGGATTTCAGGGAACTCAGATCAGGGGCACCCAACTGCAAAATAGGGAATTAGGGGCATTTCCAATCTGTCACTTTTTAAAGATTTATTCCCTGAGCAGTGGCAGTGTCAGCAGGGCACGGCCTCGGAGCTGGCTTGGGGACAAGAGTGGGATGGGAGCAATGGGATGTTTGCAGGGCTGGTGGATCACCAGAATTCCTGGGTGCCTGGGGCTTTGTTCTTCCTGCCTGGAGCCAGGGGCACAGATGGGCACAGGAGGGGCAGCTCTGGCGCTGTGGCCGCCTGTCCTGTGAGTGTTGGGGACACCAACAATGTCTGTCCCCAGTTCTGTGTCACTTCTGGCTCTTCCTAGGGATGGGAGGAGCCTTTCAGCCACCTCCAGAGCACTGCAGTGGAGTCTGGCTGTCCTCAGGTGCCCTTCTGGGCAGGAGGGGATGAGCTCCAGCTCCTTTCCCGCTGTCCCTGCCAAGGCACATCCCAGGAATGCAGCTTTGCCCTGGTGAAAATCCCACTCACAGGGGTTGTGCAGAACAAGGAGCAGCAGAGCAGCTGTGTAGTGTAACCCTTAGGTAGCTCCAGAGTTTTCAAAGCTTGAAAAGCTCAAAATCCTCTAAAAGCACCTCCCACACCCTGGGTGTGAACAGCAGCTCTGCCACGTGAAGCATCACAGCAGCTTCTTGTGTTCAACTCAAAATCTTCTTTTTCTTTCTTTGTTCTCAGCCCAACTCCTCACCTCAGCTGGGTGAAGGTGACAGGAAACATGCCCAAGGATGAGCCAGAGACAGAGAACTTTGGGAAGACCCTGAAGATTGACCAAGTGACAGCAGCTGATGAGGGGACGTACCAGTGCACGGCCAGCAACCCCATGGGCAGGGCCAGGCACGAGTTCCACGTGCATGTGGAAGGTGCTCAGTCCTTTTTACTAAAATTATTGGTTTGGGACTAAAAGGTGGGGAAAGGGAGGTGAAGGAGGCTCTGTGTTAATGGGACTCAAGGAACTGCACCAATCGATGCCCATCTCTTGGGTTTGGGAAGGTTTGCACAAAGCAGCACCTCTAAAACAGCAACAAAAAATGTAAATAATGCCCTTTGGTTTTTTTCTCCTGAACCATGAAGGCCTTAAAAAGCAGGGGACAATATAAATATGTGAGCAGGTTCAGTAGTCTGAAGATGGGAGGGAGTCAAGCAGAGATGGTGATGAAATGTCTTGTGCTAAGCTAAAGGTCAGAAGAAAGATCTGATTATTCCCTTTGCTCTTAAAAACTGTGAAAATACTGAGCTGGATCAGAGGGATATTTAGCTCAAGTCCCTGTTTTTGGTTTCCAGAGGGAGGGCTGTGAAAATTCAGTGAGCAGACAAAGTACCACCCCTTGCCCCCTTCACCTCTTCCCTTGCTGTGATTTTTGTACAGGCACAACCATAGCCGGGAGTGTTTTCTGGCATCCCTGAAAAGCATCACAAAACCTGTCAAACAAAATAAAAAAGATGCTTCCTACTATTTTTTATCAGTTAAAAAAATGGAACTAGGACCCTTTTTGTCACCTCAGTGAGTACCCAAGGCTCCTTTTTCCCTTCTCCTGCTCCCCAAACCCTGAGGTGTGCATCAGGTGGAGTTCCCTTTCCCAGGAGCCAGCAGAGCTCTGAGGAGTTGTTGCAGAACCAAGAGCTCTCCCTTGCCACTTTCTCTGCCCACAAACAGCTACAGGCTGAGAATCCTGAGGCCCAGCTGAAAAACTTGCTGAGAACATTTGCCTGATGAAAAATGCTCCAACCTCTGCTCTGCACTAAAAAATAAAACAAATCCCCAGCAGTTTTACCCTGCTAGAACCTTCCACGGGCTTCATTTTCATCAGGGCTCCTCATCCCTCTGTGGTCACCAGATTTCTGGCAGGAGAAGAGCACTTTGAGCTCCCTGCTCTGCATCTGCTCAGCAGCTGAGGAAAAGATTTTCTCCCAGTGGCTGATGAGTCCTCTCCATTCCCTCAACCCAACCTTGTCCCTTGCACTCCTCGTCCCCTTGCTGGGATGTGGCAGAGGAGGATCCCAGGGCATGGCAGGTTCTCAGCTGGGGTGGAGGGGACTGAAATCCTTCAGCTGACTCCTAGAAATCCTTCCAGATGGTTTGGAGCATCTCTGCTGTAGCAGAATATTTTAACAATCTGGCTATGATTTTCTGGGCTGCAAAACATCGATTTCCTTCAAAGAAATTGCAGGAGCTGCAAAAACTAAAATACCAGAGAAATTACATTAATCTTGCAGTTTAGAATATTGACCTTCTTCTCCCACAGTTTCCAGAGGAAGGAAAGCTTCCTGGCAAATTGTTATTTTTGCTTATTAACAAATAAGAGCTTAGAAAAAGAGAAAAGAAGGAAATAATCCCACTCCAGCCATTGCAATGTAAAAAAATCCTTTTCCCATTGCTATTAAATCCACTTTCCATAACTAAAGGAGGCTCCTGTCAGCAGCAGGGATTCTTCCTATTAGGAGTCCCCTCACATCCAAGGTATCAAGGTAAGCCTGAGCCCAAGCCCTGCTGTCTCCTGCAATTCCTGAGCAGCAAATGTGGCTGTCGTTAATCAGAGCTGGACACGTTCATCATTCCTGCAGGATTCCTGTGAGCACACTCAAGGGCACATCCTGAGCATTCATTCCAGGAGGATTCAGGGAGCTGCTGCTGGTGCTGGGCTCCTCACACCTGAAGGTTCCTCTCCCAGGATGCATGCAGGGAGAAGAAAATTAAATATGGAAGAAAAATTATGTGTTATTAACCTCCAGCCATCCTCAGTGGAGTGCTGGGGCGTAAATCAGGATTTTTCTGTCACTCTGCCACGTTTTCTGTTCTAGTATCTGGTATTTGAGGACCTCAAACCAACCCACCCTTCTAAACACCACTTTTAATGATATTTGCATGCAGCCCACTTCCTAATCCTAGCCAGTCTGAGGGCAAAGATTCAGGCAGTCATTACCAAGCATATGAAAATATTCAGCAAGCAAATTGTTTGACTGTTTGAGCATTTTAATCTCTCTTTGCAAGGGAAGATGTAGCCTGGAATACCTGAGCAGACACAAAACCCCCACTGTTGTTATTAAAATCAGAGAGAATTATTTAAAAAACCAGCAAAGCAAGCCCACAAATTGTTTTGACTTCAAGTGTTTATTTGGTTGTGGTTTGTAGTTCAGCAAACCCGACAGAAAATGAACATGCAACCTCCAAATCTTGCAGTATCCTAATGATCTAAAGTTACTTTGATCTCCACTGAGGCTTCTAGGTGGGGTTTAATAGAAATAATTGTTACAATATAATGATTAATTATAGTAATAATGTAATAGCTAAGGGCCTTTGCAGTTATGTCTCATAATACTTTTATTACTCAGCCAGAGCAAAAGAAAAGAGATTAAATTAATGGGAAGCAGAAGCAGAACTGGGTGTTGGAATCAGGCTCAAGCTTTCTGCTTTGCTGGGAAATGGCTCCAGCAGGGATGCAGAGCCCAAGGTGGGAACAGCAGCTGCTGCTGGCCCTGGGGTGGGATGGATTCCCAGCCCTTGGGAGGGGAATTTGAAGAGAACTTGACAAATTGGGAAAAGTGGGGTAGAAAGGATGGGTTCAGTAAGCAGAGCACAGAGCAGCTCTCACCAGGCAGCCCCAGCAGCACAGGCTGGGAAATGCCTGCTCAGGTTTATTGGGAGAATACACTGGAAGGGAGGAGAAACATCTCTGGGAAGTGTTAGTCTGGCAGAAAAGGCAAAAATCATCCTGGAAAACAGAAAGAAAAGTGTTGTTGTGAGAGACTGCTGAGAACTGAGAAGGCCTCACCTAAAGGAAGCAGATTTACAACTTCAGGAGAAGCAGCAGGGGTAGTCACAGGGCTCAAAGTCATGGCATTTGGGGAAAAAAATATAGATATCTTTAATTTAGGAGAAATTACACCTGGGGAATGCAAAACAGCCTTCAGAGGAATGGAAGATTCTCTACCAGGTTCCCTGGGGGTGATGGAAAACAGGGAGAGTTAAACTGAAGCTGGTTAGATGTCCCAAATTTGTTCTGCTCATAGGGAAAACAGTGGGAGAGGCTGAGGGGAAGGATTGGATCCTTTGTGGGTATTTTGGATTCTGTTGGAGGTGCCCATTTTAGATCCTTTTCATTTCTGGATCTGTCAGTATTTCCCATAAACACATAAATCAATCAGGAGGAGGAGCAAATTGATAACTCCTGCCAGGAAGAACAATGGTGCAGTGAAATATTTGCCATTCCAGATTAACTATTTGGTTATCCAACCCCTGGATTTTGTAGTTGCTAAAAATGTGTCTATTTTGTGATATTTTGTGTGCTTTAAGTGGTATAGCACATCTGGCACGTGGAAAAGAGGTTCTTCAGCCTTTCTGTGAAATTGCATTTCACACCTGGCAAAATCTCATTGCCTCTGACTTCACAGCCTCTTCAGTTCCTTGGAGCCCCCACAGCAATTCCCGTGCTGAGAATGGGGAGCAGTGGCAGCAAATATCAGCTCACAGCTCCAGAGTGTGGGCACTGGTGGAGATAGGAAGGATCCTTCAGGTGGTTTTTATTCAGCCTGTGCCTGGTGTCTCCCAACCAAGGAAATGTCCTGTCTCAGCTGGTGGCAGATTTACAGGAAAAATTCCAAACCAGCAATTTAACCAGGACTGCTACAAACCTTTTCACCTCCTTGCCTTTGACTCATCTTTTCCTGGTGAAACCATGGTGTAAATGAGAGAGAAGAAAAAGGAGCTGCAAAACCAAAACATTCTGGTGTTTGCAGAGTTTTTCCCTGGAGCCAAATACCAGGAAGCTGAGCAGATGTGGTCATGTCACTGTGGGATGGGAAGAAGCACTGAGTGAGGATGTTGGGAGAAAAACCCCTGCTGTGTGAAGGAAGTGGGATGATTTTATCATTTTAAATAAGCTTTAGTGGTTTGAATTTGACTTCAGCCTTTATTTGCTAATTAAACCATTCCTGGGTGCTCTCCTCTGGGAATGCCCCCCACTTTAGGGGTGGCTTTTTAAACTGTCTGTGTGAATGTGAGCAGTGATGTTTTGCTTTAGCATATCTCACTGATAGCATCTGTTGCTGTATTCCCAAGCAACAGCTCTGGTAATCTTCAAAGCATTTTATGAGCATTAACTAATGAATCCTCAGGTTTTCCCTTCATTACCTCACCTTTTATTAGGGAAAGAGACCAGTGATCTTCCCAGCACTTGCAGAAAAGAGGCAGTGCCAGGTCTGCTGTTAAAAATCTCAAAGTCTGGTTCCTTTCAAGGGGAAGTGATGAATTCAAGGCTGTGGTTTGGGTTGTGGCTGCCCACTGAGGGCTCAGGGAGTGTGTTCAGTCAGAATTAAGCATTTATGAGATAAATTCCCTTTTTCTGCCCTTCATTTCCCTTCCCTCATTCTGGATGTCTGTTCCACACCAGGTTTGGGTACCTGATGCTCAGGGGCTGCTCTGCAGAGCAGAGTTTTCCCAGAGCTTCCCCGAGCAAGGGGAATGCAGCAGCTCATGGCTGCTCCTCTACCACCACCCTGTGGGCACCCAAACCACTCATCCCAGCCATGAGAGAATGCTTTGGCATGGCTAAATGTGGTATGGATCAGCCTCTGGTCTGAATACAGCTTGGAAAAGCAGGAAATCAAGGTGATGGTGCATTTCCTCAGCACGGGGAGAGGGGCAGGTGGATCAGAGTGGATCAGTGCTGTCCTGGAGCTCTGTCAGCTCCCAGGGAAGGTGATGGGAGCCACTTGCTCTGTGCCTGTGGAGGGGAATTCGAGCTGGATGGGTGTTCCCACCTTGTTTGTCTGGTTGAAATAGCCTCACCTTAATTCATAGATCACATCTGAGGGTCCTTGTGGAAATGCTGACCCATTCCCTCCTTCCCAGCCTCTCCCTCCCTGTGCATTCCTTTCCCTCTTGGATGAGCACTCCCCGTTCCTCCACCCTGCCTGGCACCCACCCAGCCTGCAGGACAGCACTGGCGGGTGCTGATGCCAATTTCACCTTTCCTTTACACGGGAAATAGGAGGAATCCAGCTCAGCCACGGGACGGATGGGCTGTGAGCAGGGCTGGGAAGTGTTGGTGGCGTTTGCCATCTCCTGGAGAATCCCAGCAACAGCAGAGGCACACGTTGGGCTGTGATACCTCAGGATTTCAGCTTTTCTATTTCCCATCCATCTGTAACCCTGCAGCTCTTTAGTGTGGAACTCCAAACCCCACACTCAGTGGGAGCTGCTGCTTCCCCATTTGGGGCAGACACAGCAATTCCTCTCCAGGCCTGGCAGCCAAGGACACCTCACTGCCCCAGGGCCAGAGATGGGAACAAAAGTGAGTTGGGGGAGCAAACCTGGGGTCAGTGACTGCATTCCCTGGAGCTGGAATTGGCAGATGAACCCCCAATGTGCAAATGGACCAAACTTATCCAAGTGTGCAAACCCTGACCCATCATCCATTTCTGGGTGCAGCCCCTGGGGCTGCCCTAAATGTACCTGCAGGCCTTCAATAAATAGAACAGCTTCAATAAATAGAACAGCTTTTTATTGCCTTAATTCTGCCTGGCCTCTGGTTTTAGGGAGCCCCAAAAAGGCATCAAGTGATCCCTGCTCTGTCTCTTTTCCTAGAGCCTCCCCAGTGGCTGAAGAAGCCCGAGGGTGGGGTTTACAGCGTGGGGACAAACCTGGTGCTGCTGTGCGAGGCCATCGGGAACCCCGAGCCCAGCATCCAGTGGAAGCTCAACGGGATGCCCATCGATGGTAGGTGCAGGGGCCAGGCTGCTCCTTTTGAGTCCCCTGGGACAGGAAGGGGAAATGATGACTCTGCCTCCATGATCTTAAAAAGCACTTTATATTAATTATATGATTTATATTATATTATATATATATATATTATATTATATGATAGAGTAATTAGGAATATCATTGATAGTAATATATTATTATATTATATTATATTATATTATATTATATTATATTATATTATATTATATTATATTATATTATATTATATTATATTATATTATATTATATTATATTATATTATATTATATTATATTATATTATATTATATTATATTATATTATATTATATTATATTATATTATATTATATTATATTATATTATATTATATTATATTATATTATATTATATTATATTATATTATATTATATTATATTATATTATATTATATTATATTATATTATATTATATTATATTATATTATATTATATTATATTATATTATATTATATTATATTATATTATATTATATTATATTATATTATATTATATTATATTATATTATATTATATTATATTATATTATATTATATTATATTATATTATATTATATTATATTATATTATATTATATTATATTATATTATATTATATTATATTATATTATATTATATTATATTATATTATATTATATTATATTATTTTGAGGGGACCCACAAGTCCTAACATGCTGAGTGATGTCTGCTTTGGCAGCTCTTTAGCCATGAATAAACTAATATTAAAATAGGATTTTTGAAGAGGATGGTGGTGAACATTGGACCTGTGGGGCTGTGGTAGCTTTGAGGTGCTGCCCTGTAACTGTCCCATCTTTTGGGGATCTGGGACAGCTCGAGGGCTCCTTTGTGCTTCTGAGTAAGCCCAGGTGGCTGGGGAGCACTGGTGTAGCAGTGTTATTATCATTTCAAATATCTCTGTGGTGAATTTACTGGGATTTGGTGCTCTGGAGCACTTCCCTCAGGCCATGGGACTGCTGGCAAAGGCAGAGCCCTGGAACTCCCCAGCTGTTGGGCACGGTTTTGGTTGGATCCTCAGGATGTTCTTTCCTTTGCCTTCCAAGCAGTGAGGAGAGCCTGGGAGCTCCCCAGCAGGGTGTTCCTCCAGCTGCTGACACAATCTGGTGTTTTCCAGGCAGGACCTTCCGAGGGAGAATCTCCACCCGGGAGATCAGCCTGACCAACCTGCAGCTGCAGGACAGCGCCGTGTTCCAGTGCGAGGCCACCAACAAGCACGGCACCATCCTGGCCAGCGCCAACGTCAACGTCCTCAGTGAGTGCCCCGGGCTGTCCCCTCCCAGAGAGCACATCCACAACCCCAGCTCAGTCCTCACAGCAGCCTGGGGCTTGTCACCACCTCAAGGGTCCTTTGGGCTCTTCATGGGTCCTTTGGGTTCATTGCTGGTCATGGGCATCTCACGGTTCCCTTGGGTTCCTCATGGTTCCTTTATGTTCCACAGTTTCTTTGGCTGGTCATGGGCATCTCATGGTGCCTTTGGGTTCCTCATGGTGCCTTTGGGTTCCATGGTTTCATTGGCTGGTCATGGGCGTCTCATGGTGCCTTTGGGTTCCTCATGGTGCCTTTGGGTTCCATGGTTTCTTTGGCTGGTCATGGGCATCTCATGGTTCCTTTGGGTTCCATGGTTTCATTGGCTGGTCATGGGCGTCTCATGGTGCCTTTGGGTTCCTCATGGTGCCTTTGGGTTCCATGGTTCCTTTGGCTGGTCATGGGCATGTCATGGTTCCTTTGGGTTCCTCATGGTGCCTTTGGGCTCCTCATGGTTCCTTTGGGCTCCTCATGGTGCCTTTGGGCTCCTCATGGTGCCTTTGGGCTCCTCCTGGTTCATTTATGTTCCATGGTTTCTTTGGATGGTCATGGGCATCTCATGGTTCCAGATGGACTGGCTGCAGATTTTAAGAAATGTTGTCCAGATTTTTGCAACAGGTTTTATCATGGGCAGTGTCATGTGCTTAGCACAGGCACTGCTGAGCTTTGATATATTTTAAAAATGGGGTTGTGGTTGGGCTCAAAAACTTGCATTCAAACACAGTGAAACTGAATTGTGGCCACAATGCTGGTTTTGAATTATTAAGTGTATTTTTAATCTTTGATTTCAGTTGTGATGCTCAGTCTGTTTTTTGAAGAAAGGGGGTAAGGGGAATTTATTTAATAAAAGACATCTTTGGAGGCACTAGGTCTATTTTCTCTCCTGGATGTTTCCATTTCTGCCATGTCCCTGTTATCTCTGCCAGTGAAGCTTCTGAGAGCTCAGCTGCTCGGTGCAACTCTTCCAAACAGCTGTGAAATTCCCATTAAACACCTCAGCCTCTCACCTTTGCTGGAAAAGGGCAGGATGCAGAGCCAGTATTTATGTTCCTAGTTCTGAAATGCAGTGCTGCTCACCTTGAATTGTCTCCTGCAGATATTGCCCCCCTGATACTGACCCCAGATGGGGAAAACTACGCCACGGTCGTGGGCTACAGCGCCTTCCTGCACTGTGACATCTTTGCCTCACCTGCAGCAGATGTCAGATGGTAAGATGCTGGAAACTGGGTTTTTTTTCATGTGAAACAAGTTCCTGCAGGCTTCCCCAAGTTTGAAAAGTCTGCTAGTTATTATTTCTATGGAGTTAAGAATAGAAATTTTCAATAAACATGTATATAATGGAAATTCTCTGTGTTTAAATGTGCTTTTAAAAATTCTGAAGAACTGGTTTGGAAAAAAAGAGTTCCTGGAAGTCTTCAATACCTGTTTGAGACAAATGCCAGGCTACACATGAAGCAAAACCATGCTGTTTGTAGCCAAATCCTGCTGCAGCTTCATCACTTTAATGTTGGCCCTTCAAGTTTGGACACACTATTGAGGTGGAAACGCAGTGACTTAGAGAACACATTTACCTGGACATGCTTCCATAGGCTTGGAAATCACAGGACTGTCACAGCAGGTGACAGGTGCAATAAAATTGCAGGTGGCAGCTGTAGATTAAGGACAGAGTATTTTAGAGAGCTTTTTAGACTCTCTTCCTGTGGGTTTGATGTGCAGAACTTTGATTTGCTGCACGTCCATGAAGTATCTCACTAATCCTGACTTTAATTGCTCAGTGGCAAAGCTGAGTCCCAAAATTCCCCTGCAACAACCCCTAACCAGGAACTGACACTTCCTGCAGTAACCCAGGCCTGTTTCCATCACCTTTAGGACCAAGGATGACAGCATAGAGCCCCTTTCAACATTTCGCTACCAGTTAAACAAGAATGGCACCCTGGAGATCAGGGACACCAGGAAGGAGGACTCGGGGTCCTACGCCTGCTGGGCTGCAAATTCTGTGGGGAAAAGAGCAATCACTGCTAATCTGGACATAAGAGGTGAGAAAAGAAAAAAACTTTCTTAGCTGCTAAGATTTTATGTCTACAGTTTTTCAGGAAGCAGTGAATATTCAGTCCAGGGTAAAGATTTATTCTGTGACTTCAGGAGTTCTCTGGATATTACAACCTGAAATTGTCACAGGTCTCATATATATATATATGGCCTTTAACTTTTCAGCTGGAATTCCCCATGCTCTCACATGGTGCTCATTTTCTTCTGGATGCTTGCAGAAGCTGCACAAGCCACCAAAAATTTGCATTTACACATTATCTTGGAAGGATTTTCCCTCCTTTTTGTCTTGGCTGACCCTGTGCTCCTGGGCTTGCTGGGGTCCTTGTTGATCCAGATGTGTTCCTGCTTCTCCCTCAGCTGTGGGGTTCCCTCCCCTAAAATTCCTTCCCATTTGTTGATCAGAAGGCACATCCCAAACTGGATTAACTCCCACCAAACACGCTGCAGGGTGCTGCTGCTTGAAGGACTTTGCACTGGGCTTTTGCCTGTTTGTTGATAAATATTTTTAAACAGAGCAGATAAAAACCCTCAGGTGTGTTTACTGATAAATTTTAGAGCCATCCCTTGTGCTGCAGCTGTGCTTTAGGGGATTTGTGTGGTTGGTTGGCAGGAGGGGTTTTCCCTGGAGGGTGTGATGGCAGTGGGCAGCTCCTGTTGGGCACACAGGTGGCATTTAGTGGGTTTTCTTCAAATTTGCTTAGCATTTAGGGCTTGCCAATTATAAAAAACACAAACACCCTTAAATACTCAATTAGCAAAGCTCTCTGATGTAGGTTTGCTGTGACAAACTTGAGGAAAAAGCTCACTCATTGTGTTCCATTTCCACCCACTCCCTTGGCTTTGGGAATTTTACAGTGATAATAAACATGAAAATGTACAATGAAGTTCTCACAGAGCAACGTTTCACTGCAGAAATAAATTCAGCTAAGCGCTTTCTTCTTACTTATTCATCTGTTTCTGCATTCAGATTATAGTCAATTAAAAGAACAAACTTGATTGCAATAATTTTTTCTCACTTGACTTTAATATGCTTGTAATTTTTCTTGGATCATTGCCAAAGCTTATTTCAAATGGCAATTAGACATAAAAAACATATTCAAGCCTTTTCTTTTTTTATCATCCATTTAATGACAAGCTGCTAACAAGGATTTTTCACCTGTAACTTTTTTTTAGTGGATTTTTTTTTTTTTTCTGGAGCTCTTTGGTTTGGAGTGAACTAAAAAATGTTTCAAGATAAAAAAATGTTTGAAGATAAAAAAATGTTTCAAGATAAAAAAAAAAGAGAAATCTTGGCAAATATCTCTTTCAAACCCCACCATCCTTCACTTGAAATGTTTGTGTATATAACCAAAAAAAAGACATGATTGTTGCTCCTGAGGTTGATTTGTGTAGATGAAGTGCTTGGTGGAAATTTGATGTAATAGCCCCTCTCTCAGCTAATCAAAGTGTTTTCCTGTGATCAATCAGATGCTACAAAACTTGTTGTTACTCCGAAGAGCCCCCGAGTGCTGAAATCACATTCCATTTTATTGAAATGCCAGGCTGAGTATGATCCCCACTTGAAACACAGTTTTAAATTATCCTGGAGGAAGGATGGAGATGAGCTGCCAGTCAACAGCACGGAAGGTGGCAGGTGAGTGGGGAAGGAACAAGGCTGTTCTTGATCTCAGCTGGATTATCTGATGTGGTGCTGGAGCTGGAGTTTCATTAAACATGAGCCTTAATAGCTTGAAATGCAAATTTATGTCTGCAAAGAATTCTCCATGTGAGTAGATCTGCATTTTACACACATCTAAATATAAATGCAGCAGTGTGAGTTTGGAGGCAGATGGATTTGGGTTTATTAACTCTGTTACCGTAGCATAATATAAAGTTATTTATTAATATATGCATGATACATATCTGTATTTTTATGTATGATATAAACGTTGGCCCAACCCAAAACCACAACCCTGACCCCAGTGCAGGCTGTTTCTTCACTTCAGTGGAACCAGTACTTTCTTGTAGTTTGCACTAATTTGGCCAAAACAAAGTCTTTGCAATGTTGAAGTGATGGTAAACAGGTTTCAGGGATTCTGCCATGAATTTTCCTACATATGAGTTTAGGATTTGCAGGCTGAATTTTGCCCTATTTTTGGGTTTCCATTGACCTCAGGGGCTGGAGCTCAGCCTTTATTCCATAGAGGGTTCCCACAGGGGGAATTCAGATGTCTTTATTAATTACCACAGGCGAGAGATGACTTCCTAAATACTGGAGAGGCTGAAAATCCTGCTGGGCCCTCGGAGGATGGAGAGGCAGTGCCATGGAAACTCCATGTCTGCCATGGAACCCATGGCCTTGGATTCTTGGCAGCTTCCCTGCTGCTTTGGACATGACACAAGCACCCTGGGAATGCTCAGTTTCCCTCGATCTTGCAAAAACCCCATCACAAACCCCACATATTTGTCTCATTAATGACATGCCAAATTCCTATGGCCCAGATGTTCACCCAGCGCATCTCAACGTGCTTCTTTTCAGAGCAGGATTGACAGGCCAGCCTCCAGCCACGGAGGCTAAATTGCCACAAAATACAAATAATCCTCCTCAGCACAGTGCAGAGCAGAGCCACAATCACATTTTAATGCAGCAGGCCCAGTGTGCAGCTATTTAATGCAAGTGCCCCGTGCCAAGTTCCATTATGAACGATTTTTCAGGGAACAAGGTCTGTGTGTCACCCTCATCTTACATTTTTTTCTCATCCTTATTACCTTCTTTTTTTTTTTTCCTTGCAGGATAATTCTGGACAGGGATACCCTGTTCATATCCAGTGTTCTCCTGGAGGATCAGGGAGTTTACAGGTGTGTGGCCAGCACTGCCCTGGACACTGCTGAGGCTGAGGCGCAGCTGATCGTTCTGGGTAAGGTCGATTTTCCTGCTACAAGGAGGAATTGCCACTGCAGAATTTCTTTGCTTCCTTTCACAGAGCCTCAATAACCCAATTTCAGAGCCTCTCACTCCTTAGGCTCAGCTGTGCTGTCCCTTATCTCTGGGAATGGTGGTGCTGACACAAACTCGATTTATTTCCATCTTTGCTCTAGCAAGGTGAGGCAGCATTTTTGCCTCAGCTCAGTGGCTGCAGGAGTTGCCCAGGCTGGAGGGGGTAAGAGCATACTAAGGATGGTTCTGCTGCTGCTTTGAAGTCCTTGGCCAGTCCTTGACAAGAATTGGACTGTGTTTTTGAAGGCCATCAGGCCAATATTTGGATGTGCAGCTCCTCAGAAGATCAATGCTGGTTAAGCACCTAAAAGGAATTAATTCTATTTGTGAACTGAGCCTGAATGACTGTCCAGGGGCAGAGAGAAGAGCCTTGACCCCCTGGGTCAGAAGCTTGGCTTTCTGAGAGCATCCTCACCTCACCACCTGCATCCCTCCCTGAAGGACCCCTTGGAATTAAGAGGATGAGCTTGTGGAGTGCTGTGCACCCATTGCACCCAAGGGCAGCAGCCAAAATTCTGCTTTGTGGTCACAATTTTGGCCAGCCTGGTCTAGGTGAAGGTGTCCCTGCCTGTGGCAGGGGGCTGGAATTAAATAATCTTTAAGGTTCTTTCCAACCCAAACCATTCTGTGATTTTATGATTCTCTGACAGCTTTGCATCATTTTAATTACATTTATTTTTGCTTCATTTTACGTTTGTATTTATTACTGGCAGTGATTGCAGCAAGAAATAAGTCAATCTGCCCTTCAGGATGTTTTTCCACTTGAAAGGAGGGATATTTTTCAGTAAATAGTAAATTAGGAAGATGCTGTGCACATTATTTATGGTGCTGTGTCCTTCAGTGCTGTATAATTCAAAATGTTTGTAGATTATTTGTTACTTCACTTATGAAAGTTTCATAAAGCACTTTATTCCTTTTTTAAAAGGTGCTTTGCAGAAGAAGAAAAACAGTTTTGTGCTCTTTTCCCTTGTTTATCGCATATGAGAGAGGTCTTGGTGAATTAACAACTTCTGGTATTTTCCAAGTGAAAAATTCAGGTTTTTGTGATCAAGGACTGGTGAGCTGACTGAAGAACTAAGTAGGGACATCAGATTAGGGGCATCTGAGAGTAAATTTTATAATTAGAATAATTCTAATTATTTGTTGCATGTTTAATGAACAGGTAGAGGGCTGAGAATATTTAAGATGCACCATCACCATCTTCAAATTAATACATTGAATTTTAACCAGCTGTAGTCTGAGGATAGAGCAGCAACATTCCTGCAGATTAAACTGTGCTTTCCTGATATTTTCCCAGGTACAAGAGAAACAGGGAAAGAAATGCAAAGAAAATAAAAGAAAAAACCCAAATAGAAACTTTTTAACTTCTTGAAGTACCCTGAGATAAAAACTCAGTATTGTAATTTTTAAAAAATCAGTAAGAATTCAGTGAATTTTTTTCACAATGACAAAGACAGTCGTGGTGGTGGAAATCAGTGGTTTTTCTGTAAGAAATGACATTGCCAGTCAAAAGTTTAGTTGGGAGAGCATTAATTGAGCTGGCAGGTAGTGAATTTCCCAGTTCCCCATTAATGCAGATCCCATGGCTGGGGAGATGAATGTTCTCCTTTCCCTCTCACCCTCCAAGGCAAAGTTCAGTAACTGCCGGAGCTGAGGCTCCTTCTCCCACTCTGATTTGTCCCAGGGCAGATCCATGTGATGCTGGACCTGCCCAGAGCAGGGTCAGTACCCATTAATGACTCAGCAGATCTTGGGGTTGGTTTGGGAAGAAAAATCTGTTGTTACAATACAATAATGTGGGTAGAGGGAGATGAATTCCAGAAGGATTTTGTGTTTATAAGGGAAAAATCAGCACCTGAAGATTCAGGATCTTTCCAAGCAATTCCCACTTTCCACAACCTGTCCATCTTGAAGGAGGAGTTTCACCACCGTCTTCACTGACTGTGCTGTTCCAACCCTCTGGAAAATGCCAGGACAGACAGAATTATCTCGCTGAGCTCCTGACACTTCTCCTTTATTTCTCAGATGTTCCTGACCCACCAGAAGACCTCCAGCTCTCGGAAAACCAAAACCGGAGCGTTCGACTCTCCTGGAAGGCTGGGGCCAGCCATAACAGCCCTGTTAATGGTAGGAAGGGGTTCCCAGCATAACTTTTTGGGGCTGTTCAGAACTCTGGCACATCCTGGTTGTCACAGCACACAAACCCTGCTGATGGCCAGATTGAATCCCTTTAACTATGGCAGTTTGTTTCTTGCAAGTTCATTTCCACCCGCGCTCTTCATGCTAAGTTGGTTTTTTAATCTTTTTTCCTTTGTTTGTCCTTTTTCCTGCCCAGAGTCAATTATAGAGTTTGAAGAGAACCACTGGGAGCCGGAGATGTGGCAGGAGCTGGCCAGAGTGCCAGGGAATGACACCACAGCCCTGCTGTCCCTGTCGCCCTACGTGAATTACCAGTTCCGCGTGGTGTCCGTCAACGCCGTGGGCAGGAGCCAGCCCAGCAAACCATCCCTGCGCTATGCCACCCCTCCAGCTGGTAAACCTGGCTCTGCTTTCCTAAATATCCCTGTTTGCAGTCCTTTTCTTGGAATATCTGTGCCCTCCCATGCTCCAGAGGGTGTGAAGGAATCAGGGCAGCTTGCGCTGCTCGGGGATTATTAAAAGTGGGTCCTGTGATGGGAATTACCCCCAGCTGGTTTGGTGGACTGGAAAAACCCTCAGTGATTTTGGTGGGGCAAAGGACTATTTAAATTAACTAAAGCAGTGCATTTTCAGAGAGGAAAATTCAGCTGGAGGATGTCTCGTGACAAGCCATATTCTGATATTTTAGATAATGAGATGAGAACCCTGCTGGGGTGAATTCTTCAGTGATTGGTAAAAAAGAGCAGCCCAGCAGTTGCACATCAAATGTCCAGGTCTTGTTTTGAGCATTTGATGTGCAGTTAGAACAAATCTAAATTTTAACGACCTAACTTGCTGTGCTGCATAAAATTCCTGAGGGTGCCAAAGGGAGGAGTCCACACTGCTGGGTTTTCCTACACTTCCAGCACCTCACTCTGCTGATTTTCCACCCTTTACAGACCTTCATGGACAAACAGTTCCTGCAGAAGGGCTGGATTTGGAAGCAGCCTTTCAGGAGCATTAAGCTTGTCAAAAATCTCCATTTACAGAGCATTCACTGGGGCAGAAAATGTTGTCTCCCTGAAAGTCATTTTAGAGGCCAACTGTTCAGCACAGCATTTGCATTCCTTGGCATTTTCTCTCTTTTTTCCCCCATTTTCACCAATTTCAAGTCCTCCTTCAGCTTCCCAGCTGTGTGTGCACCTCTAATGATGCACCTTCTGTTTTCTGTCCCCACAGGGAGAGAAATCTCTTCCTCATAATCCCCCCACATCTGGTGCTTTCAAATCCAAAAGTCACAGTTCCATGTGAGCTGGTGGCTCCAGCCAGCAGGGACACTTTGGAATCCAAACTGCAGAAACGACGTGCTTGGGTCCCATCAGCTTTGCTGATCCGAGCCATTCATCTCATGAACGTTTTTTGTTTAAGTGTCTGTCACTAATGGGGGAATTTCCCGTCCTTTTTGGCATTTGAATGCTCAATGCAAATAAATGGGATGTGCAGACTGACCTTGTCACCTGTGTGCTTTCAGCTCCAGATAAAAACCCAGAGAACATCCGAGTGGAAGCCTCTGAACCCAATGAAATGGTGATGAAATGGGAGGTAAGGCAAGATTAGCAAATCCTATAGGAACAGTCCTTTATTCTTCTGAAAGATGAATTTGACTTAAATTTATTCTGCATTTTCAACCCCAGTATCATTTTTATTTCAAAAGCCTGAGTTTTATGTCTGACTTCAGAAGATATTAAAAAAAAATATGGAATTCCTGTAAAGCATAGTGAGAATTCACCAAAATTTGTTCTTCTCTGCTTCTTTTATGCAAGAAACTGCTTCAAATAATTGTGCTCTTATCCTGCTCTGCAGTTAAAATTACCAGCCAGGCCCAAGGAGGGGTTGGGTGGCTCATGGCTTCTGCCCTTCCAGCCTGGAAGTTTAAAAACACGACAGATCCCTTGCCCAAGAGAATGTGAGCTTGAATTTTTACACCAAGAACTAAAGGAATGTGGATAAACCTCCAAAGCCTGTGATGTGCATCAAAGGAATTATGTAAAAGTCTTGAGGATGGTTTCCAGGCTTCAAATTTCCTGGGTTTTAAGCCTTGAGCTTCTGTGCCAGCAGTTGAGTTATGTATTCCTTCGTTTTGCACAAATATCCACAACTGTGGAGGGAAGCAGATTTTTGTTGAGGCTGGAATTACACACAGTTTGCATGAGATTTACTCCTCAATCTGCTGCTCCCAGAGGAGAACAACAAATGTTTCCCCAGTGGGAAGTGATGGTTTGGGGTAGAATTGGATCCAAAAGAAGATGGCCCTCAAGATCCATGGGCTTGGACTTGAATGGGGTTTTTAGCCCAGGGTCAGGAGAGACAATTCCGCCTCTCAGAAAAGGTTGGATTTGATCTTGGAGGTCTTTTCCATCTTTAATGAATCCATGAAATGCAGAGTTTTATTGCCCAGTATATTTACTGGGAAATACTGGGATGGCCAACACATCTTTGAGCATCAGGAACTTCATAATCACTGCCCAGACAGGGCAAAAGTGGAAGTGAAAGCTGAGCCTGAAAGGAGAGAATGGGCTGGAAGGGCTTGGTTAAATCTTGTTGAATCATTAAAATGTTGTTAAACAGGATATTCATTTACTGATGGCATTTGCTGTGTGCTTTTCAGAGGAACTGCTGGGCACTGCACAGGCTATTTCTGACAGACAAAGGCTGCAGAGTGATGCTAATCTGCCTATTTTGGATTAGGAGACCAGCTGAGCTTTAGTGACTGGGATTTTCAGGCAAGGATTTGCAGCTTTAAGGGAGATCAAAATAAGAGTCAAGCAGTGCTGCAGTTTATGCAAGAAATCAGGTTTTTAGGAGGAATTTTTTACTTCTCCAGCTTTTCTTGCAAATCCCATTCCCTGGGATCTTCCCTGGGATCTTTTGGGCAGCCTGTGAGAAAGCTGCCCAATCTCCCAGTTCCTTTGCCCCACACATACCAAAGGTCCTCACAGCAGGGCAGATCAGTGGGAATTTTTTGCAGATCCCCCAAATTTAGGTCTCCCCTTGCATGAGGAACATCAAAGAGGAGTAACTTTCTACTGGTATTGGATGCTATTTCCTGTCAGACCTCTTGGACACAAACCAGCTATTATATATTTCATGTTTTCCTATATTTAAATATTATTAAAAGCAGTCTATATGGTGGGAAACACCCACAACTGTTCCAGGGTTTAGCTTTTTTGGTAGGATAGGTGATTATTTAACTTTCTTAATTAAAGTAATGCATTTTCAGAGAAATGAACTCAATTTGAGGATGTCTCATGACAAGCTATTGCTATACATCTCCTAATATTTTATAAATTCATGGTAATTAGCTGGAAACCCTGCTGGGATGAATTCTCCAGCTGATTGGTAAAAGCAGAGTGGCCCAGCAGTTGCACATTAAATGTCCAGGTGTAATTTCAACCATTTGGTGTGTGGTTAGAGCAAATCTAAATTTTAATGACCCAACTTGCTGTGCTACATAAAATTCTAGGATAAAATGCAAATTTTATCTCTGCTAAAAGGCACACACAGCCTTATGCCAGACTGTGCAATTCAGCAGTGCTGAAGGCGTGTGGTTTTACCTCACACAGGAAAACCTGTGGCAAAACAAAACCTGATGTGTGTAGGAGGCAGAAATACGGCTCCTAGCAATTAATCTGGATTTTAATCCAAGCCTTTCACCCTCCTTTCTCTTGAAGTCATGTTGTTGTTGTTCCACTCATCCTCAAATTAAAATTACAGCGAAACCTCCAAGTTTGGGGTTTTTGCCCCTTTTCTCTCCCAGTGTTGAAACACACATTCCAGAAGTGTCACCCTGTTCTAAGTTCCTTTAAGCATTCTGGTGTTTACATTCTTGTAACGAACTTTGTCCCGCACTTTATGTAAATAATTATTGTTTTTACATTCTTCTCTGGAGGAGGAGAAATTTGATGGACTGTTGGTTTGTCTCTCATTGAAGAGGTGGCACTGTCACCCTCCAATCCACTGTCACTTTTGAAAATCTATAAGTGTTGGAGTCAGAAAATTAACTTCCCTTCTTCTTACCTTGGAGGTTCCAGCATGTGTGTCGTTTTATTTCATGTGCTAGAATGTCACAAACATATTTTATGAAAAATCCTTTTGTTAGGGTCTTTTCTCCTGAGAAGCTGAGAAGCTTCAGCTTCTCCATGTTTTGCTGCTTTGGAGAATTGTTTACCCAGCATGTGAAATTGTTTTTACTCAATGACCAATGACAGCCACCTTTGTCGAGGCTGTGAGCAGTCACAAGATTTTATTATCATTCTTTTCTATTCCTTGCTATCCTTCTGATGAAATCCTTTCTTCTGTTCTTTAGTATAGTTTTAATATATCATTTTCTTTTAATATAATATATATCATGAAATAATAAATCAGCCTTCTGAAACATGGAGTCAAGGTTCTCATCTCTTCCCTTGTCCTGGCACCCCTGCCAACACCACCTCACTAGAGTGACACAAAACCATCCTCCTCTCCTTGGCTGCAGTTTGGTGATTTCAGCAAAGGCAGACAAGATCTCTTTTAATTCTCCCCAGCCACTGAAGCCCATGGAGAGGAACGGGCCGGGGCTGGAGTACAAGGTCAGCTGGAGGCAGCGGGGTGTGGAGACGGACTGGAACGAGGAGCTGGTGAAGAAGCACTCCCTGAGCGTGCGGAACGTGCCCACCTTCGTGCCCTACGAGATCAAAGTCCAGGCTGTCAATAATCTAGGATCTGGCCCAGAGCCAAACATCACCATTGGATATTCAGGAGAGGACGGTGAGTGGCAGGAGCTCGCCTGTAAAAGTGGGGGTGGAGTGATGGATTGGGCAGCTCAGAGCTGCTGGAGTGCCAGTGCTCAGCCTGATGGGCTCCATGAGGCATGGGCATGACCCGTGCTGGGTGCCTGGATGCCAGCCTGCTGGAGTGTGAGGGGTTTTTTTTGGAAAGGTCACTTGTGCTCTCATTAATCTCAGTCATTGGCTTAGTCTGAGTGCTTGTTTGAAGGCCATGAGAAGTCTCTGAAGTGTAGCAGTCGGGTTGTACTTGGTAGGGAAAAAAATCTTTGGGCTCTCTGAGGCTTGACCCAACAGTTCAGCACGGTCAGAAGTTAAATAGTCTGACAGTTAGGGACAAACTCACAGGCACTGGGTGTTTGGGTGAATTTGCAGACAAAGCCAACTTCCCATGGGTGTTGGTGTTCCCTTGTCCATCAGTCCCTGAAGAATGTGTCATCCTGTCCAGCCTGGGTTCTGCCCCATGGTTTTCCATGGCTCCCAGCTGGAGTTTCAGTGCTGGAAATGGACTTGGTGGTGGTCAGACAGGAGAACCCCACTGCCCACCCAGAGGTGGGAGCAGGAAGGTCTGGTGGTGCAGAAGAGGTGGCGAATAGCGAGAACAAGAATAAAGAAACTCCACAGCATGTTTATTTTCTTTGTCTCTCTGTGATGAGTCTAATTTTGCATCTACCAGTGGAAAATATTCCTCGCAATTCAGTTGTCAATGGATCAAGGCCTCCTTTTTTTCAGGCACTGTAATAGCTCTCTGTGTTATGCAGTGATTAAAATCCTACTGTTTAATGAGCTTGGTTGTAAAATGAAATTGATTATAAAAAAAACCTTTATGATTGCCTTCTTGAGTGCCGTGTTAATCATTTTTTTTATTCTTCTCACTGCTGTAAGCATTGCTTAAAACAGGAAATCATAAATACTGCTGTAGAAATTCATGTGTCCCAGTGCACATGTATCTCAACCCTCAGCAGAAAAATACAGAAAAATAATGTTTATTGGCCTGTTCCACCCACTGGATGCAGGTGGAATGGCTTTTGGCTTGCCTGCAGTGAGACTGCATGAAGTGGCACAGCTGGAGCTGAAAAGCCAAGCCCTGGAGCTGTGAACAGTGTGAATTTGGGCTCTTGGAAGTGTTCTTAACACCTGGAACTTTTGTTTTTACAGTTCCAGATGCTGCTCCTTCGGGCGTGTCGGTGGAGGTCGTGAACAGCACCCTGGTCAAAGTCTTCTGGTTTGGGATACCAAGGGACAGAGTTCGTGGGCACTTAAGAGGCTACAAGGTTTCAAATCTCTCTATAAATATTCATATATAATTGAATAAATTATTAAATGAGTCCCAGATTGCAATCTCTCATTTTTGGGAAGGTGAGAGAGATCATGATCATGCTCATCCCCATACAATAAAATTTGTTATAGAAATCTCAATCTCCTTGCAGGTCAGCTGGTGGAAAACAAGAAGCCTGCTGGATGGAAAGAGGCATCACCCAGAGAAACACTTCCTGACGTTTGTAGGGGACAGGAACTATGGGATGGTTCCTGGCCTGGAGCCCTTCAGTGAATTCCGCTTGACAGTTTCGGCTTTCACCTCCAGAGGAGATGGCCCTGAGAGCTCCCCTGTGGTTTTTGAAACTCCAGAAGGAGGTAAGACAAGAGGAAAATATGGGATGGAGGGACATAAATTGAAATTGTCCTTGGGACAAGGTGAGTTGATTCCCTTATTTAAGATGATAGTAAAAACTCCACCATTTGTAGAGCACTTAGCTCGAAAGGGGAGCTGTGGGTGTTGAGCTAAATTATGTCCTCATGTAACAACAATTTGTAGGGACAGACCTGTCCCCTCTCCTCTGAAAGCTCATCCTTCTGTCTTGCAGTCCCTGAACAGCCGCGTTTTCTCAGGATCCTGAACTTTGACAAGGACTCAGTCACTCTCTCCTGGGGGCTTCCCAAGAAAGCCAACGGCCACCTCACTGGCTACATTCTGCAGTACCAGATAAGTATGTGCCTCGTTTGCTTTGAGTTCAGGATTGAGGCAGGATTAGTTAAGGAAAACTCCCAGGTGCACAGAAGCTGTCAGAGGGCAGGCTGTCTCTCTTTCTGTCTGCCACCCCTTACTCTGTCCTTCAGCTGAAGCAGTTTCTCTGAGCATAGGCTTTTTGCAGGAACAGGCAGGCAGACTAAACAGCCGTGTTTCCAATCTACAGACTTAACTCAAAGGTGTACATTTCCCCTAAATCAAAATGGATTTCTACTCTGGAAAATTTCCCCTCTGTCTCAGAGTCAGGGGAATCATTCCTGCATCATTCCTGCCTTTGTTGGGGCATTTCCCAGCAAACACAATGCTGACCCAGGTGCTTTTCCCTTGCAGTCAACGAGACGCACGAGGTGGGCGCCGTGAGCAACGTGAGCGTGGCCAACCGCTCCGCGCTGAGCTGGCGCCTGGCCGGGCTCAGCCCCAGCACCAAGTACAAGTTCTACATCAAAGCCTGCACGGCCAAGGGCTGCGGGAAGGCGGCCACCGAGGAGGGGCTGACGCTGGCCCAAGGCAGTAAGTTCACAAAATCCGCGTCAGTGTGGAGAAGCTCTGAGAATAGCGGGGAAAATGTTGTGTGTAGGTAAAACCTTACAATATTAGGGTGTTGTTACCTTTGTAAAATCATGGTTAGGGCCTGCTGCTTTGGCTAGGTAAAAAAGGGCTGTGGGAAAGTGACTCAGCTGAATTGGAGCCAACGCTGGCCTTAGGGCAGTAAGTTCGCAAAATCCGCGTTGATGTGGAGGAGCTCTGAGAATAGCAGGAAAATGCTGTGTGTAGGTAAAAATCTTTCAAAGTTAGTTACTTCTGTAAAATCATGGCTAGGGCCTGCTGCTTTGGCTAGGTAAAAAAGGGCTGTGGGAAAGTGACTCAGCTGAATTGGAGCCAACACTGGCCCAAGGCAGTAAGTTCACAAAATCCGCGTCAGTGTGGAGAAGCTCTGAGAATAGCGGGGAAAATGTTGTGTGTAGGTAAAACCTTACAACATTAGGGTGTTGTTACCTTTGTAAAATCATGGTTAGGGCCTGCTGCTTTGGCTAGGTAAAAAAGGGCTGTGGGAAAGTGACTCAGCTGAATTGGAGCCAACGCTGGCCCAAGGCAGTAAGTTCACAAAATCCGTGTCAGGTGGAGGAGCTCTGAGAATAGCAGGAAAATGCTGTGTGTAGGTAAAACCTTACAAAGTTAGGGTGTTGTTACCCTTGTAAAATCATGGTCAGGGCCTGCTGCTTTGGCTAAGTGGAAAAGGGCTGTGGGAAAGTGACTCAGCTGAATTGGAGGTAGGAAAACAAGTTATAGAACCGTGACGTGCTCACGTCGTGGTTTATGGTGGTTGGTTGAATTACATTTGTTGCGCTTAAATGGAATGCAGCTGATAATGGCCTAACTGCTTTAAAAGGCCTGGGTTTTTGCAGTAAAGAGCTCTCCTTTGCTCCTGCCTGGGGACTCTGCATTGCTCTGCTTCGTAACTGAAAAATCCATTGGGAATAATCCAGGCTTGACATTTCCTTTGTAATTAGGGGAAGTAAGTTTGTTTTCCTTGCCATGAGAGCAGGCAATGGGCTTTTTAATGTGGCCATGGTGTTCTTCAGGGAAGCAGAGCTCATCTGTTTCATTTTCCTGTGCAGTCCTGTTTCTGTTCCCACACATCAGCTCCTTAAGCCATGCTGGAATAAGTGAATTGCATTCAGGCAGGAATAGAAAATTGAAAATGCAGATAATCTCTTCTCAGTAATACTGTAAAAACAAATTCTGCCCATGCATGAAGATGGGGGACTGCCAGCAACATTAGGGTCAGCTGTTTGACATGGAAAATCCACATAAACGTCAAGTTGACTGCATTTGCTCCATTATTTATGATTATTTTATCAGAGACCAGGAGTAAGTGTTCGTGTGCCACTTACACCCCGTGCTGAAACACTGATGTTCAGTGATTTAGAGGAAAATCCCAACCACTCTATGATAGCTCATCTTTCACTTTCAGCTGAAATGAAATAAAATGTACTGTGCTCAGCAAGTCTGAGAACTCCACAGCACTGAGGAGCAGCTCCTTGCTATTAATCAGAAACCATTGCTGCACACTTACCCCAGGGAAGGAGAAAGAGAATGTGATAAGCAAAAGAGTCCTGACTGCATCATTTTTAGCAAAGATAACAAAGTGTGCAGCAATGTTGATGGAAAATAGAAGAATGGCCCATGTGCTGTTGGATTTCTAAGTTGCAGAATTCTTTTCAGTTACTGGTAAAACAGGAAAAAATGTGTTTTAAACCTTCATGTCCCAGTTCCACATCCAGTCAGGAACTGCCATTTGTTTTCCCAAGTAGCAAAACTCCTTCTCGACTCTCTTTTGGCCTCCAGTCTTACTGTAGGATGCAGGTACTCACCTGGTAGCAACTATTAATCACCATGATTTATTATTCATTAAGAAAAGAAACATATCTCTCTTTTTTTCCAAGATAAAAATACCCCATTTGCCCTCATTAGCTGTCTTTTCTGGCCTTCATTGGGCAACCAGAATAATGTGTTTTGAATCCTTGAAATAACCTTGTCATGGTTTAGAGATGTTGACATCCATTTTGTTCTCATTCTTTACTTTCCTAAGCTCTGTTTCAGTGGTGGCATCACCTGATTCTTGTGAAATATTCTTAGGCTAGAGCAGAATAATTAATGAAAGCTGCAAGGGTTCAGTTCTATGATTTATGTGTGCTCCTTGCTGCTTCTCAGGCCACCCTAAATTAGGGCACTGCATCTGTCACTGAGATGCCATTAGAGTTCTGTGTCATTATTTGCTGGCTAAATTGTTCAGATATTTTTCACCTAAACATGATAGGCCAAAAAAAAAAAATTTAAAAATCACTCTTTTCAGTGACCTCCTTGGGGTTTTAAGCTGTGGTTTGGGGAGCGAGGCAATTGCTCAAAATTAAAACAATTTCTCTTTTTGAAGGAGGGGAGCAATTTCAGAAGTCAAAGTTTATCATTTCAAATGACCCACGTAAATGGCAGATATAAAATGTGGTGCCCTCTGAAATGAAACTCCGTGATGGAGCACTCCACGTTTCTTTGGGGCTTGATTCAGTGATTCTATAACCACTCTGTTCCAGTTTAATAATAAACCCATAAAGCTCTCGTTGTTCATTTTAAGGCTTTGGAAACTTCCAGTGCTGCAGTTCAGCCTTTGCCATGGGTATTTCAGAATTTCACCATGCAGTCTGCCAGGAAAGTGGAGATGTTGAGGTGGCAGCTCTGGAGTCATTCACATTTTATATGTTTTTTCCTATCTCCATCACTGCTGTTGCTTTAATTTATTTGCAGCTATCCCTGCTACTGTTGTCTGGAATTAGAAAGAAAAGGGAATTTCCTTATTTAATATGTGTGAGGATTTGTGTAGCGCCACTAAAAACAAATCTGTGCAGGGAAAATAACTCAGAAATGAAACCCTTATAGGCAACCTAAGATCTTTATCATTTCTTGATAAAATGATTCTTGAACTTGAGCAAAAGGGGGTTTGGATTGTACTGCAAAATAAATAACAGCTTAATTTCTGAGGTTTCATCTTGGTTTCATTCCACAGAAGAAGGTATGTTGTCCTTAGAAAATGACTGTAATCTCTGTCTTCATATTTTCAGGCTGTGTGTCTTAAATGACCTCCAAACTAATTAATTTTCCCCTTGAAAATGTCAATTTCCCCAAGATCATTAGCCCTCAGAAACATAACACAAAATAATGTTCTTCCAGAAGTGAAAAGATTAATTTAATGTAGCAGCCCTTCTTTAGCACAAAGCTCCTTTTCATCTCGTCGCCAGCGCTGCTCGGGGATTACCAAACACACATCACATGTTGAGAATTATCATTGTGTGTCCAGAAATCCAAGCATTAATGAGAAATTCATCCACATGAAGCCACACAGTTGTGGGTTTATTCTCCAGAGAAGCCAAGAAATAAAAGTTCACCACTTTCATTATATTCCAGTGGATGTTGGCTCGTAATTCCCAAAGGCTTTTGGAGACTCTTAGGGAGAGGCTCCCATCCTTCGGGACCAGAGTAACCATTTGGAACAAGGCATGTGGGTTCAGCTCTCCTTTGCCATGGGCACCGTGGAAAAGGAATAATAAAATATTTCTCCTGTATGTAACCACAGGTGCTGTTAGCAGCAAACCCTGTTTTTTTGCTCACAATCAAGGAAATCTAATAAAATCGATGCAAATTTCTTGATCATCACCTCACCTATAAATTTTTCTCAATACACTTTACATACAACAGGTTTGCTAATCTCTGTAGTGTAAAATAATCCAAATTTAACATGAATTACCTCCTGCACTGAAAAGCCCTGAAAATGAGGGATACTTGTGCTGCATATTTATACATTTTTAACAGCCAGGCAGCAGGGGAAAATTAATGGAAGTTTAGCTTTGCATTTATTGCAGCAGATGTATTTAGACAGGTATGGTTATAAATTAAGATGCTGCCCACAATTAGTATTTAGCTCTCAGACTGCCAGGTTTTTTTTTATATAAGTGTATTTTATAACAGATGTAGTAACTTTTGGAGAACACTCTGGAAAATCTTCGGGGGTGGTTTCTATTGTTTTATACCATAAGCTTCTATAAAAAATGTGTGTTCTGTTCTCCTCATAAATCTTGGAGCCCAGTAGGAATATTGTAAAATTGCAGTTCAGTGTTTAATGTTCATGCAAGTCCCATGGTGTGGCTGATAAATAGTGGGGGAAGATGAGAAGTGCTGGTGATATGCCTTTATTACTAATGCTCCTTCTCCCTTATTGGAGATTAAAAACCCAACCCAACTGCTTTCAATTTTCTGCAGCTAATTCCTGCAGCTTTCAGGATGTTCCTGGCCTTCCAGAATGTGGAGCTTTGCCTTATCTGTGTATCTTTGCTTTTATTTTACAGGAGGCCACACTGCTTTTTCTATTCCAGCCACTAAACCCACCCCCATTAGCAAATCTTACTCCTCTGTCGGGCCCCTGTTGGCTGTGTCACACAGACCAGGAAGGAATGGCATGGAAAGAAACCTCAAAATCACCCAGCACTGGACACCTGTTCTGAGTTTTAAAGGAAAAAAAGAGTGTTTTGGGATAGGAGATGCTGAAGGGAGAGCTGTTGGTAAATCCCCAGTGCCAGGTTAGGCTGGGCTCATCCTCATCCCAAGAGGTCCATCCCAGCCCTGAGCTGCTCCATGTGCCTGGGCAGCTGCAGCATCAGACAGAGAAGAGCAATAAGTGGACAGAAAAAGGGATTTTTCAGCCATCTCACTTGCCTCTTTCTGCTTCTCTAAAGAGCTGGTGGTCCAGAAAGAGGCTGGAATCAATTAGGGGCAGAGAGGGACTGGTAAAGCTGGTTTAAGAACATGCACCACAAACCACGTGGCAGGAGCTCAAAGTTTAGGATTTGCTTCCCAGGAATTCAGGAAAAATTCTTCCTCAGGAGGCTGGTGGTGTGAACACTTTGGGTCATGCAGTTTCCATGTCATGCACGAGTGTTAGTGATATTTAACAGACATTAGGTTGAAGGTTCATGTTCATTCCTGTTCCTTTATGGATAATATTCCCATTTTTCTGATGCCTTGATTTTAGAGCATGTAATTAAAACGTACCTGTGGTATCCTGTTGCCTAATTTTCGGTTTGATTGAAAACTATAGCTGGGTTTCACATACTTCATTTAGCAAAAATTACCCAGAGATGGATTAATTTATGCTAATGAGCTGTGCTTCAGTATCAGCTGGATGTGTTCTCTCTGGTCCCACTGGTCTGCTCATTTAACTGCTTATTGTAATACGTGGAGAGTTGCCTTACAAACTTATCCTGAACTGCTGCTTTGACTGTGCTTGGATTTATCTTAATCTTTTTTTCTTTTTTCCCTTCAGCTGTCAACTCAGCCTTAATCTCCAGCAGCTTCTTGCTTTGCTTATTTACTGGTTGAAGTATTAATGAGCATTGTTCCCCTGTCAGTGCTAATTGGCCGAGCAGTTTCCAGATTATACTTTGTGCTCAAGCCTTAGTTTAGATGCCTTTGGACAAAACAGGCAAATCAGACAACTGAGAACAATTCCATAATTATTCCATAATTATTATTAAGTGCAGCCCCTCACCAAATTTCTCTCCTGCCATCAAGGACAGGGAAACTTCCATGTTGTAAGAGACCCCTCCATGTCACACACAGCTCTGAATTTGCTGAGTGGGCTGTCCATGTCCAGGCTGTGATTGTCAGCTGTTCAAAAGCTGTTCTGAAAAATCTCATTTAATGCCCACAATCTGAATGCAGATGGGGTTACAGGAGGTGTTTTGCAAATAACAAGATTCCATAACCAGAACTAGTGGAATTTACCTTTTCCTAATCAAATATTAAACTCATCAGCAACACTTAAATGCCTAAATGTTCGCTTCAGGCAAATTGTTGAGTTGTTTCTAAACCAGTTCTTCGTGCAGGCGTCGTGGAATTTAAAAGGACACAGAAAATCACTGTCAGGAGAGAAGCAAGCCCAAATCCCACTGTTAATTTTTTCTGGGAGACACAGAAGGATCCATATCCAGCTAACAAGCTGTCTGTGCTTCCCTGCTGAGTTCAGTTCAATGGGAGAAGCATCAAACCCCAGATTATCCATACAAAGCAAGCCCATTTGCAAGTTGTAATTTTTTAAGCAGGCATTAGTTCAAGCAGATCCATAATCCCCCATCAATATTAACTTTCATCCTGGGAGTTGTACAAACCCCTTCCTGAACATCAGGATTACTCCGGTCTGCCGTTGATTTCATCTGATGGAACACTAAAAATCAAACAGAGGGGATGTTTGGGGGTATTTTGTTTTTGCTTTGGAAAATCAGATTGCCCGATGCCAAATGTTTAAAATTCGGTGTTTTATTTGTTATTTGTAACTGTGCATTTCCTAGGCTCCTTGTCCATGAATGCCATTAATCCCTGTGCCTTGGCTGTGTGCATTCCCTAGGTA
Source organism: Serinus canaria (assembly GCF_022539315.1). Classification (NCBI taxonomy): domain Eukaryota; kingdom Metazoa; phylum Chordata; class Aves; order Passeriformes; family Fringillidae; genus Serinus; species Serinus canaria. The sequence continues at coordinate 2,566,929 of NC_066326.1, read as the reverse complement.
AAGGCAGCGGCAGGATTTCAGACGCAGTAAAGCCCACCCCAAAGTTTCAGCCCAGCGAGGCCCTTGAGCCTGGCACTGAGTACACAATCCGCCTAGTGACTAAGAACTGGGTGGATAACAATAGCATTTTTGAAGATGTAATTGAGACCAGGGGGAGAGGTGAGACACGAAGCCCTTCGAGGTGCTGACCGTTTGTCTTTGCGTGTGAATCGATGCTGAGGTTCCTGTGCAGTGTGAGTGTCCCAAACTCATCCTTCCGTGCTGTGGGGTTGAGGTTGGCCCTTTGCAGTTGAATCCCACGGCAGCACAAACACAGCCCAGGTTCTTGGCTGAGCTTTACAACAGCCTGGAACAATCCCAAACCTTCACAAACCTCTGCAATGGGATAAAACCCCCAAGTGACCAGTTTGGTGAGCTGCACGTACTGAGGGCACTTCTACCTCTCTCTTTCGCAAAACTGCTTTTGCATGAGAGGCTTAACAACTCTGTGCTCAGCTTTCCTGTGTGGTGCTAATCCTGTGACTCAACTGCTCTCTCAAAGCCACCTTGCCAAGTGTCTGTGTTGTCCCTTGTCACCCGCACGCTCCCCTCCAGTCCCGAATGTCACACTCTGGACATTCCTCGCCTTGAAGCTGAGCACCATCAGTAGCCATAGACTCATTCCATTAAAATCCAGAGAGGAACCTGATGTGTTCTTGTGTTATTGTGGGGTGCTGCCCTTTCCCTCTGATTAATTGTCTCCCTTTTTGCTCCTCTCCCACCTCCCCAAGCCTACGCTGGCATTTACGAGGGGATTTCCACCCAGGGCTGGTTCATCGGGCTGATGTGTGCCATCGCCTTGCTCACCCTGCTGCTGCTGACAATTTGCTTTGTCAGAAGAAATAAAGGAGGCAAATATTCAGGTAAAGGGATTTATTGTCCTTTCCCTCTGCTCACATGGTAATGGCTAACATCCTTCAGAGGTTTCTCTCTGGGGGCCGCAAGGCTGCCAGCACAAACATCCAATTAGGATTTGTAGCTTTTGATAAATATCCACGGAAGGGGTTGTAATGAATGTAAGTGGAGCTGTGCTGTGTGCTGGTCACAGAGCCTGCAAAGGCCTTTCCCAGCACTTCTGGAATATTCCAGCATTTAATCCTTGCTGGCAGAACTCCCTGCCCAGTTTCCACCTGGGAACTGCTGCTGGACACATGGACAGAACTTCCACAGGCAGCTTAAAAGTGGAATATTTTGCTAAAAATTTCCTCTGTCACCATCCAAACAGTGAGTAGGGATTTAGGTGAATGCATTGAGGTGGAAATCTGGTTACCCAAAGAGGTGGTGGTTCCTCCATCTCTAAAAACATTCAGTGCCAGGTTGGACAGGGCTTGGAGCACCCTGGGACAGTGGGAGATGACCCTGGTGGCACTGGGTGGGATTTAAGGTCCCTTCCAACCCAAACCATTCCATGGTTCTATAAATACTCGCTCATAATAAATTAGGGAATGGTTTCAAACTCTTGGAAGCTCCCAGGTTGTGTCCAGCCAGGCTGGAGGGCAGTGCAGATGTTTTTCCCATTGCCCCTGGGAAGATAAAAACCCATGGCAGAACACAACACAGAGATCTGTCCTTTATTTTATTTGCACAGTGAAAGAAAAAGAAGATTTGCATCCAGATCCCGAAGCTCAATCAATAAAAGATGAAATCTTTGGGGAATATAGGTAAATAGGACCTGCTTTCACAAGGCTTTGTGTTTCTTGGGGTTTTGTTTGTTTCCGAACTCCCATCATTATTCGGGACATTTTTATGGCATGCAATTAATGCTGTTTTTCGTTTTCAAAGCAAACCTCATAGGAGTGGATAAGAGTAGGAATACAAAGGTATCTCCAGTATATTTCAATCCATCCAAGCTGGGATGTAAGGAACTGCTGATGTATTGGTGGTTATTTTTTACTTTTTTGGTTGTTTTTTTTTTAATTAGCATTGTATGAATAATGTAAATATATATGATAATTTGGGGTGCTGCTGAAAAGCCCACTGAAGTCAAAGGACTGAATTCTATGTCTTCCTTGGGTTTTTAAAACTCAGACCCAAATCATGTAATATGGGGAATTTTGGGGAAGAAAACAAAGAAAAGTTTGGAATATGGTAAAAAATATTGAAAAGCCAAACATCTCTCTACAGAAATCCCTGTAGGAGAATTGAAATAACCACTTTGGCTGCTTTGAAATAACTAAAACTTCTATCAATATGTAATTGTGATATGAAGGGAAATACATAATTATAAGAACCATGCTGGAAAACTGGTATTGCTGCCCTTAAGGGCATAAAATTGCTGTTGAAATCCCACTTATATATACTACATTATTTGTACTGGAGTAGGGCTTTTTTTTTTTCTGCATAATTTCATCTTTATTTAATTTTTAATGCTTTCTAATGGGACAAATATTTAGAAAGGTAAGAAAGCCCTGAGGTTAATAACTTTGACCCCCCCCTCCTTTCCCCTGAAATCCAAACTTGTCTTTTTTTCTGAGGAGAAATGCCCTGTGCAGAAAAGTAGTGATTTTTTTTCTGTGTTGTTTATGAATATATTGAGTCCATCCTGAAGAAATGAAGCTCAGGTTCATTTCTCTCTCCCTCCTTAGATAAAATTGCCAAATATTTGACACTGAGTTGGCATTAGCAGCAAGGGAATTAATTACTTGAGTAATTATGTCCCTAATCCAGAGGCCTAATTTAGTTTTTTTTATGTAATCTTTTCATATTTTCCCAGGCCCCTCAAATGTCCTGTTCTTGTTCCTCTTCTGTAGTGCCATTAGGAGGAATGGCCAGCAAAATTCCCCTTTTTTTTCCCAGAATTTTTGTGGTGTCCATGTCCCTTTTCATGGAATTTTCACTGAATAGAATCTGCAGCTGCAGACATTCATTCAGCTTTGGTTTTTTCCAGTTCTTCCCCTTTTCCCTGGAATTTTCACTGGTCAGAAACTGCAGATGCAGACTTTGATTCTACTTTGGTTTTTTTCCCAGTTCCTCCCCCTTAGCTGGGGCAAACTCCAGTGGGATAAACTCTGGTGAAATAAAATAACAGCAGAAAAAAAAGGGAAAAGCACCTTTATTGGCCACTTGAACTCAAAGGGATCCTCCGAAAGCAGAGAGATGTGACCCCCTGAAGTGGTGTCACTTCATCCACCCACCTCAAAGGGGAAATTAAATAAATAGGCCCTGAATGTTGCCCGGTGCTTTGTAAAGTGAGAAGTGTCTCTCTGTGAGGTTCCAAAGACTTGGCATCAGCCCTGGTGGCTGGAACAGACCCCTCCAGTCCTTTCCAGCATTCCCTTTTCCTTCCCCCTCCCTCTCTGTCCATTCTGTCTGCCCAAGGTAAAAAAGGGGGGAAAACCCCAAATAGATGGGTATCAATAATTCCCATTAACCAATTAATTTGTTGGAATCGTGACAAAATCCCTTGTGGGGGAGCTCAGGAGTGTGAGGAGCAGGACAGGGCTCAGAGCTCAGACCATCCTCACTGTACCACCCCGGTGTCCCTCTCTGTCCCCTTCCCAAGGCAAGAGCAGGGTCCCTCGAGCCCAAGGCAGGTTTTTTTTGGCAAGGCAGGTTTTTGGCAAGGCAGGTTTTTGGCAAGGCATCTCTTTATTTTGTAGTGACAGCGATGAAAAGCCGCTGAAAGGCAGCCTCCAGTCACTTAACGGGGACATTAAAGCCACTGGAAGTGCTGATAGTCTGGTAGATTATGGAGAAGGGGAGCATGGCATGTTCAATGAAGATGGTTCATTTATTGGAGCTTATTCTGGATCTAAGGAAAAAGGATCAGTGGAAAGCACTGGGAGCTCTACGGCGACTTTTCCTCTCCACGCCTAAAATTGGTGTTTCCTTGTGGTGTTTGTCCTGCTCAGCTCCCCACAGTGTGCTGGGGAGCAGGGTGCCACTTGAGCCAGTCAGGAAAATCCTGACATCCAGGTAAAACAAGAACCAGTCACTGCCACTAAAAGATGATTTTTCCATCCTAATTTCTATGTGTTTTCTTCTGAATAAAACAGAGTAATTCTTTTTTGTACACGATGTGTTAGTCTGAGCAAACCAGAGTTTGCTCTGGTGGTACATCTGTGTCCCTGCCTGCTGCTCCAGGTGTTTCCTAGGCTTGGAATATGTTTCTCTGGGTGGTATTTTTTGCCCTGTGTGGCTGTTGTCACAGGTGTGTGTGTAAAATTCCCTCATGACCTTGGTTATACCCTCGAGGTTGTGGCACCAACAAAACCAGATAACTCTGCAAACTGACACAACGAGGAAAATTAGAATTTAAAACACCAGAGAAATATATTCTATATATTGTATAATTTTTTTTCCTAAAGAATTAAACCCCTTTGTGTATGATATTCAAAAACAAACTGTTTTAGTGGTTACAGCTGACGTCAGTTCCAATTCTTAGAAATGCAGCTTTGCCCACAGGAGAGTGTGGGTGAAGCTGCTGCCCAGTAGCTGGCACTATTTCCTTAAAGAAGTTAAGCTGCAGCTCTTTCCTGTGGCAAGGCAAAACAGGGTTCCCATCCATCATCACTCGAAATATTTTTCATTTTTCCCAGCTGCAAGCTGCATTTCTAAGCAAACTCCTTGGTGTCTGTCTCATATCTGTATATTTGTGAGCTAGCCAACATTTCATGGAGACGTTGTACATATGATATTAATATTGACACAAGTCCAGAGCAGCCTGGTTTTATTTTGAACTGAGACATGTTGCTAGCATGGGTCTGTATAGCTGTGTAGGAATGAGTAGATTTGCTTCTCAGTATGGATTTGGACCAGCAAAATTAGTTTCCAGAAGGAGTTGTGTGTATAGGAACCATCCAAACCTCTCACCATTCAAGCAGCACCTAAACTAGACCTACCTGAATTTCAAGAGTTCATTTCTTTGCAGCCTATTCGCTGTTAAATAAGAAAAAAACAAAAGCAAAGAGAAAATATTATGGTAGAGTTTGTTTTCCTATTTTGTTGACTGAATGCTGGTTTAAATCTGGTTCTTTGCCTCTCCCACACTAACTCAGCCAAGCTGTACAGCACATTTTTTTGGTCTTTTTGTATTGGAATCTCCTGGATCTCTTTTTAACAGCACTTGTATTTTTCAATCTGCTTGTTTGAGTAGAGCATCAACGTGGCTTCATTTCTTCTGTCACTCCCATCATAAAGGTTTTTCAGTAGTCCCTGCAGGAGGAATAGATCCTAAAAGCTGTTTGGCATCCTGATAGCAATTAGACAAATATCCCCAAATGGCTCCTCCATGGTTGCAGTGGAAGAAAGAGAGGAAGCAAGAATTACTCCCGTGGTTCTGAGTGTCCAGCAAGGGCTACAGTTAAGCCCAGGGAAATGCAGAATTTTCCCAGTGGAAGGGCTGTGGATCCCACACAGCTCCCCCCAGGCTGGGGCTGCTCCTCAGAGCTTGGAAGTTTCTGGAAGCCTTTGGTGCAGAAGCTTCTGCTTATCTGTGCCTCTTTTTTGGGGTTTTAATTGGAGCTTTTAAGGGCTTTTTGTGTAACCTCTGTTTGGGAAAAGCAAACACCAACAACCACCCCAAAAGCCCCATTCAGGCTGTGCCTATAAATGAAAAATGGTGAGTGGAAATCTGCCCTCAATCAAAAATTATCCCATATCAGTCACCCACATCATTCACTTTTTATTATTTATAAAATTCTATTTTCTGTACTTCACTCAATCCAATCACTGAAAAGGTCCAAAAGCCTTTTAATTTTGGGGGGGGGGGGAATAAAGTAATTTTCCAAAGAAGGGAGTGCACAATTAGAGAAATGTGAAAATTGGCATCTCATCAACAGAGACATTTCCCAGCAGCATCTTTATCTGCTGACTCGTGTCTGCTGCAGCCCAAAGCAGATAAAATCTAGGAACTGATTAGGCTTGTGACAACCTGCTGCTTGCTTTGGGCTGGTTTAATGTATTTCCTTTGGGGATCATCTGCACTGATCAAACATCGTTGAAAATTCGGGAATAGAGCTGGGGTGGGCTCCCCCAAATCCTCCCTTTGGGCTGGGGGGCTGTTCCTGCACACACCCATCACATTTTCCTGTGGGTCACTGCAGATGAACCAGACCCCTCATCCCAGAAAATGCTTCTGTTAAACGATGTTAAATTTCCCTCTTTCAGACCTTATTAGTGAGTGTCAAATGCTCCAATAATGGATATAAAATCTCTCATGCAGCTCCTGCTCTGTCGCTGCTAAGAGGTGTTTGTGACGTGCTGCTGGTGCTGCTTTTTCCACTCAGATTTTAATTCACAGCCTTAAATCCTAATGTTGGTGTTCCACGATGCCTCAGGAGCTCAAAATCAAACAGGGAGGAAAAGATGTGCAATGGAACCTGGATTTTTGACCTCAAGTTTTGAGGAAAATGCCCAGTGAATATTAAGTGGCTCAAACTCCCAGGAAATCTCACTCACCTGAGCTGTTTTCTCTTCCCCACTCATTTATTTTCCTTTTTTCCCTGCACTGGGATTTTTTCTGCTGTAAAGGTACCCTGAAAGTGCAGGTTGGTGATGGTTTTTTAGAGATTTTGTTTTTTCAAAGCGAGCTGAGGTTTTCCTGAGGAGGTTTTTGTCATTGCAGGGAGCTGGGCTGTGTTTTTGTCTTGGGCTGTGCCAGGTGAGAGGCAGTGTGACCAGGTAGCTCAGAGAAAGTGTCACCAACTGCTCTGCAGTTCATGGAACTGCCTGACTGGGAAGGGATCCACAAATTCATCAAAGTCCAACTGCTGCCCCTGCACAGAACAGCCCCAAAAATCACACCCTGTTCTGAACTGGTGCATTGAGCATTAAATCCTTGCCTTGGTTTGTTTGGGACTTTTTTGGATTTTCCTTTCTCTGGCCAGGGGTGTTTATTAAAATGAACTGCTGGAAATCCATGGGGATTTTAATAATTAACACCTGGCATGGAATTCCAGCCTGCCTGCTGGGAGGAGGGAGTCCAGCCATGGCAGCAGAGCAGGGAATTATTGATTACCCCATCCCAGGCAGTGCTTGGGTCCATTTGGTTCTGACACATTTTGCCTCGGAACAAGTGAGAGGGGAAATGGCACTTTCAGGTTTGATACCCAATGTAATTCCACTCTTCAGGGAGGAGGCATTTCCCTGGCCCCACAGATCCAGGTTTGGGGATTAAAGAAGCCTCTGGAAGAAGAGAGGGATGGGTCTTGCTGAAAAAGTTGTGCAGTTTTGACTGTGCATGAGATTAAACAAATAAAATCAGCTCTTCCTAAATAATGGGTAAAAAAAAAACCCTGTCCTTTAAACAAATAAAATCAGCTCTTCCTAAATAATGGATAAAAAATCCTCTGTCCTTTCTCCCAAGGGAGCTGTTTGGATTCCCAGAGCAGCATAATACTGATAATTTGTCTCTAATTTGCATATATATATATATATACACACACATATGTACACATGCATATATAAACACACACATATATAAAAATTTAATGACATTATCAAGGACTTGCAGGAACAGCCCCAGCTTCCCTCTCTGGCAAAATCAGGGGATCCAATCTCCAGAAACCCTCGTGGCTCTGCACCCCAGCAGGATCTGAGCACAGCCCTGGGCATCAAAGCCCTGCTGGGGCTGGATCTTTGGGAGGAGCATTAGGAATCAAATCTTTAGGAAAATAATTAAAAATCAAATCAGGAAATTGCCTTCCCCCTCTGGATAAAATCATGTGTTCATATAAAAAAAAATTTAAAACCTTTGTTGTAACTCACATCTTAAAGGGATCTAATTAGCAAATGATTTAATGATTTTTTAATGACTGATATTTGTTCTGCTGTGCTGATGTTACACAAATTCCAGTGAGTAGCTCTTTTCCTGGGAGCTGCTTCCATTGGCTGAATGGCTTCAATCCAGTGCACGAGAGGTTTTCAGCAAAGTTTTCAGGCCAATGTTATTTTTGACATGAATACAAATAGTAGCACAATCTTTCTATGTATTAAAAAAGCAAACAAACAAAAAAAAAAAGGTGGGGTTTTTAAACAGTGACTCCACATTTTGTAAAGAAAAGTTTGAATAACATTCACTGCTCCTTGAGCTTTTGAGAGGAAACCTCATCATCACTTTTCACAGCCATTATTTTGCAGATAAGAAGTGTATTTAGGTTATTTTGCTTTCCTGTAAGAACAGATAGAAAGAAAGGAAATTCTTCATGGAGAATTCCCTTTGTTTGCCAATGGATCACACCCTCAGCTGCATCTCTGTCAGTGTTTATGACAAAAATCAAGGTACAAACCACTCTGGAGTAGCAGGCCATGTTTACATTGCAGCTCTGGATCTCTCCTGTCAAATCTCAAGTGATCTGCACTGATTTGTTCTGTTTTCAGGCAGGAGCCCCTCGGGGGGTTTGAGCCAAAGCGTTCTGTCTGTTCATTTTTTATTATTATGGTTCTGACTTTAAACAAGAGACTTTGTAATTTCATGAGAAAAAGATCAAAGCAAATGTGGTGTCACCATCACAATGTTACTTTTTTGGGAGGTAAACGTTAGTGTGCATTGATTAAAGTTTAGAGAAACGTGTTGTACTGTAGTTGCTGTTTGTACCACGCAGATGTGCACGTATGGTTTGAAAAGATATTTTCATTTTACATGAAATACAACTTTGCTAATAAAAGTTTGACTTGATGTAATCTTCAAAAGCCTTGGCTGCAATCAGCATGTTTCTTTTGTTTGATTTGGGGGTTTTGTTTGATTCTTTTTTCACTTGACGCTGTTTATTTGCTGGGAATCTGATTGAATTGTGACTCTCAGCCCTCTCTAGGCTGTGACATGTGGGGTTGGGTTTTTCTTTTGGTTTCACACCAAGGTTGAGCTGCCCTTGGCTTTCACTGGGATTTTTGGACTCCATGGATCAGCAGCCCTGTAGAAATGACACCAAAGCAGGATGAAGCTGACCTGCAAACAGCCTGAATTTAATTCCTCATTGATTCCATGAGAACCTCTCCTGGACCAAACCATCACCCTGTGCTCTGTGAGCATCTCTCTCAGCCTTTACTCACCCTGTGCACTGTGAGCATCTCTCTCAGCCTTTACTCACCCTGTGCACTGTGAGCATCTCTCACAGCCTTTACTCACCCTGTGCACTGTGAGCATCTCTCTCAGCCTTTACTCACCCTGTGCCTGTACTGTGAGCATCTCTCTCAGCCTTTACTCACCCTGTGCACTGTGAGCATCTCTCTCAGCCTTTACTCACCCCGTACACTCTGAGCATCTCTCTCAGCCTTTGCTCCCCCTGTGAGCAGCACTAACCCTCCCAGCACACAGAGTTTCTACTCCTCTTCATTAAAGACCACCAGAA